>NC_043703.1:17169578-17271960 GCF_006229205.1 Suricata suricatta
TATATATATATACAATATATATATATATATACAATATATATATATATATATATATATACAATATATAATATATATATGGTGTAAAATGATACCCAAGGTCCCTTCTAGATGGGATTTCAGCGATGCACCTAACAGAGGACAATCTCTTCAAGTACAACGGTTATAACTTAGGCTACTCTTCAAGAGCATGTAATAAAAATGTCTACTAATACATTCATCACAGTTTTTAATTATTTTAAAGCTCTATAGACTATGTGATTTTTTAAAGCTCACTAGACTATGTGATTTTTAGAGTAGGCATTCTAATTTATTCATCTCTGTAACCCAGTCTCCAGCATAACACTTGACATATACATATACACACACACACACACACACACACACACACACACACACACACACACATTACAATAAAAAAAGTTTGTGAGAGAAATATATAGAAATGAGGACTCAAGTCATGAAGAATATTTAATGTGAATTGGTAGGATCTTCTCTGTAGAAGTTTTGAGCTGAGGCTTGGACTGACCAGAACTCTGGGAAGATAAATCCATTTGAACTATAAAACATAGAAGATGAAGATAAAGGAAGAATCAATTAGGGGCTAATGAAAGAGTACGGAAAGGGGAATGAAGAGGATCTGGGTTAGGAGGGGGATGTGTGGGGGAGAGAAGAAGTACATTTTAGCAGCAGAATCAACTGGATTTAGTCATTATGTGGCTATGTAGACAAGGAGCAGAGATGGCCTCAAGGTTTTGAGTCTGTGGAACTGCTACTATGATATGCCATACACAAAAATAGCAACAATCATTTTTCCTACATGAAATAATTTTAGCTTTGGACATACAGATTTCGAAGAATACTTGATATGTTTAGGTGGGAATATTTAGCAGATAGTTGAAGATTCCAGAGAAATTATATTGGAGTAAAAAGTTATAGCCATGATAACATTACTCTAAACATCTAAGGAAATAGGAGGAAAAGTTTGAGAGAAAAGGAGCAAGGAACAAATATTCAAAATGTCACTGTTACTGTTACTGCTGTTTAAAGTAATTGAGTGGAATTATTTTAGAAAATAAATTACTCCTAGGTAATAGGTAGGTATAATTTTTGTATCCGGCCTCATTTTAGGATTCTAAAGGAAAACGTGACATACCAAAATGCAAATATCTAAAATTCATTATTAGGACACAGTTTACATTTTGGGATCTCCCTTTCCCCTACTTTTGAGTTCCTGTTCCATTTTGAACAATGAGGTGAGATGGTAAATGTAGGAACACATACATATGTGCTTATATATTTTAAAATAGTATATTATTTATCATATATTTTAATACCTTACACACATTGCAAATGGTAACAGGATAATTCCTTTCAACCATCTATGACAGATATATGCAAAAATTTTGTATAAGAGAAATTTTCTGAGTTCTCAATTACAAAAACAGAATAACAACTTATAGTTTCAGTACCAGTATGTAAAGAACTCGAAAGCTATCACTCTTATCCTTTCAGCAAGAAAAATCTAAAGAAACAGAAAATCAGTAACTTTTTTTTTGGCTCCATCAGAAAATGAGTGTGCAGGGAAATCACCTCCATGACAGTTGGAGATACAGCCAAATACGTGGAGTCACTGATGAGCTCTGCATGTCTGGAACAGAAGTTGTTGGAATCATTAAATGGTAGGGATACTTTTAAAGTCATCTTAACAAATTGCTAGAAATTGAGTTTAGACTAGCAGGCAGTGAGACTACCAGGGGCCTCAGTCTTAGGGGGAGCCCACACTTTCACCTTTAGGAACACCACCATATTCTCACACTAATGATCCAAGAAATTTCTCCTCTTGGTACCAACAGAAAAAGGGGAAGAACAATCATTATAAATACACCCACAGCATTATCTGTAACAAAATCTTACTTGCAGGGAAAAAAGGTCATTACCAGAGTCTTGTCTTATCTTGCTCCCAGCAGACTATTGCAGCCTTCCTGTTTCACCAAAGAGAAGAAGGGAGCTATGAAAAGGTCACATGAAGATCAAAGTTCAGAGACACAGGCCCTCTACAAGACTGAGATTTAATTATAAGACTATAGAATGCTTAGCCTCCCTACGACTGTACCTCCTCACCAAGAGGACTCCAGTTTGATAATTGCGGATTATAACTGAAAGGGTTGTGAGGCACAGACTCTTTTAGAAGACCTCAAAGTCAAGAAGGTAGCATATATTTTCTTTCTCATTCTTTAAGACTTCTTAGAAAAATGACTGATTCAAGGGCTGAACAGGGAATACCCAAGATGAACTTGAGTATGTTGTAGTGCCAGAAAGTAAGGAAGAGCTAAAAAGTTTATTAAAAAAAAAAGAAAAAGTGGCGGTATATCAAAAGAAGACCAGAGTCCATCAATAAACTCACAATGGCAAAATTGGAACAATTTGAGCAAAATAAAGTAGAAGTCAATTATAATTCAAAGTATAAAATAAATATCTATGGGTCCATGTTGATATAAGTAAGCAATTACTAAGTAAGTAATGCAAAAGAATTCCAGATAATTTAAGTATACACTCTGCCCTCAAAGAGGTAGAAAATAATTTACTTTTTAAAGTAGGAGCTGAACATTGTAACTTCTTCCAAAGAATGTACTATCTAGGGCTGGCAAGAGGGAGGAGAATAACTTTTGAGTGAGCAAACCTGGTAAACACTATCTAATCCAGGTGGATCAAGGTTAACTTCAACAGTGACAAGTCACGCCTTAATATGTACCCTTGTTATGTGATGAAAATAACTCTTTACCCCTGAGGTCTCCTTAAAGCACAAAAGTCCAGTCTAATCATGAAAAACAAAACACTAGATAAATCCCAACTGAGGATCATTCTATAAAACACCTAACTAGTACTCTCAAAACTATTAAAGTCCTCAAAAACAAGTAAAGTTTTGTCCCAGTCCAAAAGAGCCTAAGGCGACATGACTACAATGTGTCATCTCGGATAGGATCAATGAACAAAAAAAAGAACATTAAGTAAAAATGAGGGACTATGAATCAACTACTGTGCTGGTTAATTTTCTATGTTGATAGGCTACAGTGCTCAGTTGTTGGGTTAAATACCACCGTTGATGTTGTTATGAAGATATTCTTTAGGTATGATTAACATTTAAATTGGTACAATATTTTGTTTGGTAAAACAAATTCCCCTTCATAATGTGGGTGAGTCTCATCTAGTCAGTTGAAGCCCTTAAGAGAAGAAGACTAACATCCTCTGAGGAAGAAGGAATTCTGGAGAATTGTTGCTACTTTCTGTAGAATCCAAACACAACTATGGACACTGGTTAATAATGATCAATGTTGAGGCACCTGGGTGGCTCAGTCAGTTAAGTCTCTAAATTTTGATCTCAGCTTAGGGTCTTGAGTTCAAGCTCCATGTTGGGCTCCACACTGGGCGTGGAGTCTACTTAAAATAATAATAATTAATAATAAAATTGGTTCATTAACTGGAACAAATGGACAATATTAAAGTCAGCTATGGATGACGGCAAACTCTATCAGAGGCATATCATATCTGTACTGTCTTCACAACTTTCCCATAAATCTAAAATCATTCTAAAATAAAATTTTCATTTTTAAATAATGTTAAGGACAGTTATCAAATCAGGCAATGTTTTATATGTTATCTTAGCCAAGTACAGAGCCCTAAGAACTTAAAAATCTGCTAGGAAAAAAAAATCACATGCATACCCATACTGCCTAAATATATGTGTGTATTTTCTACATATCAGTGAAAAGAGAATAATTTGCAAATTGGATCAAGGAATTTCAAAATAGTTTCTCAAAGTGACAATCTAAAAGTTACTTATGTGGTAGTTCAATTTATGCAAAACATAACTCAAAGAGCGTACTAAGAATAAGATGAGGGCTTGAGGAAGCGTACATTTCTTTGGGGGGGGGGGAAGTACTGAAGGACAAACAGGGATACTTCAATTTGAATTTGTTATGAGTAAGAAACCATTGAAGAACATAGAGTGTGTTATCTCACAATTAAGTATCTTTACCTACCATGCTGAATATTAAATTTACCATAGATTTTTTTTTAACAGTTCATCCAGGCATGGAAATTTAAAAATCAACTCTGGTTTTCCTGCGTAGCTCTATAGGTTAAGTGGCCAACTCTTGATTTGGATCCATGTCAATATTTCATGGATTGTGAGTTCAAGCCCTGCGTAGGGTCTGTGCTCACTGCACTGAGTCTTCTTCAGATCCTCGTCTCCCTCTTTCTGGCCCTCTCCTGCTCTCACAAATGCTCTTTCTCTTCCTCTCAAAAATAAATAAATGTTGTTATTATTTTTTTAAATCAACTCAGTAAATGACATAGTTGCTAAAAAATGATTCCTGAAGGGGCATCTGGGTAGCTCAGTCAGTTGAGTGACTTCAGCTCAGGTCATGATCCACAGTTCTTGAGTTGGAGCCCCATGTTGGACTTTGCACTGACAGTGCAGAGTCTGCATCAGATTCTCTGTCTCCCTCTCTCTGCCCCACCGCTGTTTTGCTCTTGCACGTACATGTTCTCTCTCTCTCTCTCTCACATCAACATTAAAAAAAAATATATATATATATAGAGTAAAATAAAATAAAAATTCCTGGAAAAAAAATTAATGCTTATGTACTTTAAGTCAAGAAGAATCTTAGGTTAAAGAAGTTGAAATTGTATCTATTAATTAACACTATTTAGATTTATAAAATGGGTTTATTGTAGAAATATTTAATCAGAAAGACAAAATTTTCTTATAAAGAATTATGTGCAAACAATAAACCAATCAATAAATTGCTCTTTTGTAGCTGATTAATTAGTTGAAATATGTGTTTTATTTGGATTAGAAAGAACTAGTTTTTATGACAAAATTTTGAGTAATTCTCTACAAGCAACGTGTGCACTATATGTACACACATAAACAAAGTACGGAATATTACAGAGTACCGTTTTAGGTCACATTTACCTCTGTAAGTAAGCATAGTGGTCTATTACACTTAGACCACTGAATCCTTCGAGATCCAAAATTCCTCTGAAAAACCACTACCCTTTGTCACTCAGCCCGTGCTTGAATATCTCCAGGGATGGGAAACTCAGTTGATGGAGTAACCCACTGATGTCTGGAAAACTCAGAACACTACAAAATCATTCCCAGTAAATATATGAGAAAATAATAGAATTTACATAGCAGAAAGCATTTACATAGCAGAAAGCCTATGTAAATTCCTTTGAATACCAACAAAAGTTATCTGATTGAAAGGTAAAGTGGAAAATTAATCTCAAAGAAAAAAAATAAGTAGAAAAATGTTCTTCTGAGGAAGAACAAACAGCTTTATATCATAAAAATAGAGACCCACTCCTCTCCACCCCCCACCCCCAGTCTCCAATGGGTCATCAGACAAAGGTAAGAATAGGATTAGAATTTTAAAAGTAGTTGAGAGCTATTTTCTGAAAATAGAAAAAAGCACACATCGGTATCAGATTTGTAAAAGTATAATAACTGCTAATCTGGAACATTCCTGGCTCTTTCCCTCCAGTTTTTGTGCTTAGCTTCACCCTGTGAAAAAGAGTACGCCACATAGCTCCTTTCTCACGGGAAAATTTTACATGGGAAAATGCATTTGCTTTTTATTAAAATGTACATTTCTTTTCCTCCAGAAAATCATAGTATGAATGGTTTTTCTCTTTAGTTTTATCATATTAACTCTCCTGGCATTCTGTTTCAGCATCCAACATTGATCCTTAAGTGGGTGGGTATCTCAATTATTCATGCGATTAGTTCCTCTTATCAAATCATTAGGGTGGGTGAGATAAGATCACTTACAATCTCCTTGCCTCCAAAATCCATGCCCTCCTGTCACCATCATGCAGTTTAGCTGTGAGGAATTCAATCTGACCTACATCTTGGTAGATGTGAACTGTTCAGAAAGTCATTATCAATATGCCTTGGGTTCTGTAAGACTGCCTAAAGGATTTGGTAGTGACCTCTTAAATAAGGAAGCCAGGAGAAAATTGGCCAATATTAGTAGAAAAAGCCTTTACAGAAAATCATGAAAAAATACAGTATCAGATATTAAGGTAAAAATTAGAATATATATTATTCATGTAAGGAGTAGTAATCCAGGAAATGGATATCATACTTCTAGCAGCAAATAAGTGGATCTATAGTATAACATTTCAACTACAAAATAGATCTTTTGGAACATTCTGTTAAATGTGGGGAGGATCATAATGTGTAAAGAGTCTTAAATAGTAATATAAAACCCTTAATATAATGATACCAAAAATCTTATTCTGCATCTAAGATCCAAAGCAAATGAAATACACTGAGGTTCCAAATAAAAAATTTTAAATCATCTGGCATTTTAAACAAATTACAGATTACTACAGCTTATTACTCGTAATAGTTTAATTTGTGTTTACAGTTGGACTGCATCTTAATGGACAATCACAGCTCATTTCTAGTAAGAATTCAAAACTAACAGTATAGTAATGCAGCCCTCACCTGAAAAATTAGTATTTACAGTTGCAAAAGCAGCAACTAAAAATATGGATTGGAGAATAACATTAATATTAAAAAAGTGATTTCTTCTCTGTTTAATAAACACATCAAGAATTCTATTAATGAGGAGATCTTTCTAAATAAAATTTGTGATGCCTCTCAAGCAATACAAGTCCCTAATCTTACTTCTATAAAAGCCAGAAAAGTACGCTGAAAAAAGTAAGTGGACATTCATTTCTCATATGATTTCATAATTATGTCTCTACATTTTGAAGCCTAAATATCATAATGTAAATCCAATTTTAACTCTAAGACTTATAAATGAACTTAATCTATGTATTGATATTATGACTTGTTGAATCATTTATGTATTCATGACGACTATGTATTTACCAAGATTTTGTTAAAAATAGGTTATCACTAATATACTAAAATGGAAACTTCCTTGTTAAAAATATATACATTGGATAAAACATACACAGTTTCTGAAAAACTGCTTCTTTCCTCTAGTTGGCCATACAAACACATAAAAGATAAAGTTTGCATAAAAAGTCAGTGAGGACAAGAGAAACATACTAATGAGGACAAAGAATCACAGACCCAGAAGGAAATGTAGGAAAACATCCTGAATAGGATCAAGTACACAAATGTCTTCAGGGATGCTCTGGGTCAGGTATGGACTCTCTGGACTATAATCCTGTAACAGACAGCTGCTCCCTAGCTCCAACTGAGTGTCATGCAGAAATGGAGGACACACAGATGTCTCCATCACACTCATGCTGGGTCACTGTTTCTCTTCGTAGACATCAGCTCATTGAAAACAAAACAAAAAACCCTGAGTGGATCAATACTCTTCAGATTCAACAAAACTTGTCTGCAAACAACATTCTTTTTTTATAGCCTACTGATTTGCCATCTCTAATCTATACCATTCAGTAGCTCATATAACTCACTTTCTAGATATAAATCTTCTGGACTAATATTAGTTACATTACCTTCATTAGGTATTTTAGTATCTAATATAAAAATAATCTTACATCATTATAGTAATCTCACGTTACTGTCTTAAACTATTATATTTGGCATTCTTTGGACATTAGGTTTATACTGTAGATTATTTAACTCATTTTCATGACCACATACACCTTTTAAGCAAATCCCCTGAATGAAAAAAAAATTCTAAACAAGTTGTAAAAATAGTGATAAATTGATTGTTTCCTATATTTAATAACATTACCATAAAGCCAGTTTTATCTGACAAAATATAAGAATTATACATGATAAATTTTCTAGATTATTGTATTTTATCCATTTAGTAACCAATCTATTGTATTTCACACTTTTTAATATACCATCTTAAATGTATGGCCTCCATAACTCAAGAAAATTAGTTTACGTTTTTGTAAAATAGGATATCACTTAGAATATCATGATGACTATAATATACAGTTTTATTATGGACATATATTAATGGACCCTCAGAGACTGATTATATTCTTTGTCCTTATGTTTAAAAGTATCAAACTGTTTTTGTCTTTGAGAGCACGTGTCTAGGGTTTTTTGTTCTCGGCGCACATTAACAGTTAGTGTGCAAAGCAACCCTCATTTTGTTTTGTGGCACATAATTTCTATTATTTGGAAATACAGGTGGTAAGTTTATTAGAAAACTACCTACACTGGAGTAAGATTCTAAACTCGAGTTCGAATGGCTCTAATAGACCTTGTTTCCATGATAGATGGTGGGTTTTGAAGAGAATCATCCAAGTTCTTTTGTATGAAAGTTGTGTGCTCCACCCCCTGCTCTCCAGCATGTTTACTGAAACACATGGAGAAAATATGGCCTGAGAGAAAGAGGATGCATTTTGGGAAGAGATAGTTTTGAGATTTAATCCTTACTTTAAGTGTAACCTTAGGTAAATTACATCATCTGTCTGAGTCTCCATTTCCTAGGCTGCAAATAAAGATAACATTCTTCCTATATACAATTAGGACTCTTGTGCAGTATAAATATGGTCATATATTTGAAATATCCAGCACAGCCCTGGCACTTAATAAATACTGGTTTTATTTGCTTATCGTTACTGTGTATATTATGAAATGGTGAGAAAGAGAAAAGCAGTACCCAGCCACTTTGTCACTTACAGCTAAGACTAGTACTTTCCTATTGAAATAAACAGTTTCACAGAATATTAACATGTCACTCTGTCACCATAACAGATCAAGACAAAGAGCAAGACTACCCCATGACTATTTCTGAATGTAGATGAAAGCAGACTCTTTTTCCAAATCAACAAAATTGACCAAGCATTTCCCTATCCTGGCTAATATAAAAAACCCTCCTATTTCTAGATAAGGCTAACTGAAATACCCAATCATAAAATTTCTTCTGCTTCCTGACAGTATCCAATTCCAAGCAATGAGCTGCTTCCTTAGACATTCTCCCAAGTGGTCTAATGTGAGCCCAAATCTTAGAAGTCTTTGTAATACCCTTTTACTGAGATGTCCCATGTCTCCTTATGGTGTGTGTCCTTCTCACAGCAATGGGTGATAAATCTAGCTTGTACTATCACAGGTATATTCGTGACAGTCTTTGGTTGGTGAGAATTCACAAAATACTAGGGAAAGGTCCAAAATGGGGCAGCCTTTTTGTCAGAGCTGATACTTACAGTCATGCTGTCCTAGCCATCATACAGGCCCCAAATTCCTTCATCAAAGACATGTATCTTTCAAATTAAATGCCAAACTCAGTTAACAGAAGTTATAGTAAACTTATTATTTTTCTTGCCAAAATATTAGAAAGAGGAATCCATTTTCATTTCTTATTTGTACATATAGAAGTTAAAGATCAAGTTAATTGACTTCCTTTTTATTTTTCACTAACTCAAGCAACATATTAATCAAAAGAAGTCAATTACTTTAAACTTACCAAATGGATACTTTACAGTTAAAAACTAAAGTTCAGAAGGAGTTTCAAAGCCATATTAAAGCTACATTTTAAAGTCTAACTTCAGAAGGAAAAGATACTTCTAGAAGCAATGAGTTTAAGGTTGATTTTAGTTTACTTGGTGCATTGCAGTCTTCAATAGGCATGGAAAATCTTGAGCATTAGCACCACATCAATTATAAAACACAGGCTATATTAGACAAACAATTTTTTTAATTTTTTTAATGTTTTATTTATTTTTGATACAGAGAGAGACAGACCATGAGAGGGGGAGGGGCAGAGAGAGAAGGAGACACAGAACCGGAAGCAGGCTCCAGGCTCTGAGCTAGCTGGCAGCACAGAGCCTGACGTGGGCTCGAACCCACAAACGTGAGATCTGACCTGAGCCGAAGCCAGAGGCTTAACCGACTGAGCCACTCAGGCGCCCCTAGACAAACAATTTAATCCATGAAATAGTAATAATAAGCATTAGCCTTACACTAACTGCATACTGATCATCTGCTAGGCACTATTCTACTGCCTTACATGTGTTATCAGAATTAATCTCCGAAACAACCCTTTGAATTAGAAATTACAATTATCTTCTCTTTACTGGTGAGGAAACGAGAGCTTCAATAGGATAAGAAACTTATCTGAGCTTGTATACATGGTCCAGCTGGAATTCAAACCAGTTACAGAGGCCACATGCTTAGACTGTAAGAGTAGCTTCTGACTGCCCAAGGGTTCTGATTTCTTCTAGGAACCTGACACGTTTCCAAGTGCAATGAACCCTGTATATGAGAGGAGTTTAAAAACTTCAGAGAAATATCCATCTTGAAGCAATTCAAGAACCTCTCCAGAAATCAGTAACGCTTGGAGAAGTCTGATGACTCAAAGGCTAGTGGTTCCACCTCTGTTGCATTTACAACTTCCTTAAATGTATTTGCAGTCAACTACAGGTCATGTGTCACACTGTCAATTAAAAAAAAAAAAAATCACTGGAATGAGCTGTCAGGACCCATGAATTCTAATCCTGATTCCACTAAAGGCATTAGTTAAGTAACTCATATCTTTTCAGAGGCGACCAAATTAGAGATTAATTCCAAAATTGTGACCCAAATGTTTAAATTTAAATTTGAAGCTAAGAGTCAATATGATGCCCAATAGTCTGAGACTTTATTTTCAATATTTATGTCACTATAATTGAGTAACTTTTTATAACACAATAAGGTCCAGACCAGAACAAAACAGAAGTTAAAAAAGAAATGCACTAGAGAATAAGAAATATTTATTTTAAACATGTGGAATCAATGCCTTTTTTAAAAATTTTTTTTTAATGTTTTATTTATTTTTGATACAGAGAGAGACAGAGCATGAGAGGGGGAGGCGCAGAGAGAGAAGGAGACACAGAACCGGAAACCGGCTCCAGGTTCTGAGCTAGCTATTAGCACAGAGCCCGACATGGGGCTCGAACCCACTAACGTGAGATCTGACCTGAGCCGAAGTCGGAGGCTTAACCAACTGAGCCACCCAGGCGCCCCTCAATGCCTTTTGACATTAGGTCATGTTTATGGGAGTGGCTGCTTGTTCCCACAATATACAGCAGGTATACCCTTCAAAAGCAGACAGAAAAAAAGACAAAAAAAGCAGACAGAAAACAAAAAAAAGAAAAAAAAAAAGCAGAAAGAAAGTTATGCTCCCATTTAGTGGTTAAACCACATTATTGCAGGTCTTTTAAGAGCTTAACACTGTTCAAGACACAATGGGTATATTAAAACCAATTCAGCTGGAAAATAGTTCACTATCTTTGAGTTAGGAGTCATAGAAAGTGAGAGAGATTCATGCATGACTTGTAGAATCTACCTTTTTAATATGTAGTTATACCTCACGGCTTGATCATGTCCTCCTGTCATTCAAAGCACACCAATCATGCCAAAGTATTCTTATCTCTGACCTTATGGAACCAGTAAAAGTGATATTTTTAAGATTGGTTCTCTACCTATAGCTAACAAGTTTAGTTTTGCAGAAGGTTTGAGCCAAAATGGCGGAAAATAATATAGTGCTTAGGAACAGCAAATTGCCTGGAGCTCACATTAGCAAATTCTTCATCAGGAGTTTTAAAATGTTTCCAGAATTCTACACTTTTATAGCTTTCCTAGATTTTTCATGGGCCATGGCTTTCTCATATGTTGAACTAAGAATTTAAAAGAAACTATGTCTTACCAGGTTTGTAAAGCTTTAAATAGGCTCAGCTTAATTTGATGAAGTAGGCAAAAGTAGTTACATCGACAGATATTCTATGGCTCATTACGTCAGCCTAGGTAGAAATAGGCTTGTTTTATGGGGTATAGCCTTTCCATTGGAAGACACTGCCTACTTCGCCTGATAAAGAACAAGTGAGTCACTTGGGTATGATTTCCTGTCCCTAAATGAAGTATTTCATGTTTTTTCCTTTCACCTGAAATGTATATATACATATGTATACATACACACATACTTACACCCTTCCACACACAGCACTGTAGTACATAATATAAATAGTCCACTGGGTACATGACAGCCAAATTCTCAACTTTTGCCACAGGAGTTGAAATATAATGAAATGCACATATATAGCATTTATATTCAGAATTAACTGGCTAGGAACAGGCTACCATTGGGATGCTTCCGCACAACGAAGTAAGAGACCAATGCTTGCTCCCACACTGGCAGCTGGAAAATAAGAGGCCATATTTGGGGAGACTTTCCCCATCTGCTCTACAGATAAAATGTTGGTTCTAGTCATCCTGTAACTCGGGCATCACAGCAAGCAACCTGCCATCACCTCGATCACATCTTTACAATGCAGTCAGGTTAGATCTGACTTCACATGAAATTAACCTTGGGCTACTTTCAAAGTGAAAGGGGGATGGGTGAGGTGGTCCCCGCATTACCTACTGGATATCTAGCATGTCAGTGGACTTGATTTATGAAAACCCTCCACTCACAAATGCCGTTAGTTCACCATTCTGCTTGTAGCTCTCATGGTAGACTACTGCTCAGGTGTGACCGAAGACAATAATTCTTTGGGGGTGAACTTGCTGTTCCCTTTCCAAACTCCTCACTCTTACCATACTATTCACTCAGCTCCAGATTCTGCCAAATGAAAATAATGCTGTTTGTGCAGCTACCTTACTCGCCCCTCCAACCTCAAAGATCACATGCTGGAACTGTCTGCTTTTAAGACCACTCCATGGAGTTTTTTAAGGAAGAGAAATGACACACACTGTCTTGGTACCACTGAGATATTTATGTTTCAGAAAAATATTATAGAACTGTAAGTTGATTACATAAATGATGGGATTATAATTACATTTCCTTAAGTCATGCTGAGTCTTAGTAGAGCTGGCTAAAATAATTTGATTTTTTTTAAAAGCAAGTTTTTGTCCAACATAGCAGAAAAAAAAAAACAAATAAAAAATAACAAGAAGAAATGAGTTCTGTGGTTGTGATATCCCGTCCTGGGTCTCCAACTGAGCCTTAGAGTCTTGTAGCAGGAAGACGGGATTGATTACAAACTAGGCACAGGTGTCAGCTTTTGTAACCATCCAGACCTGCACAAATCCCTGCCCATCTCCCCCTGAGACTCAGCTGAAATGCCATTTCTAGGTACCTACCAATAGGATGGCAACTCAAAGAACCTGAAGGGAAAGAAGTAAGATAAAAAACAGCACGTCTATCTACCTTAAAATGGCATTTTGTGGATATATTGAACATATTCCTCTCTTTACCATATTGAACATTTTTTTATTATTTTTTTACTTTCCAACTTTGGAGAAACTACTGAACAAGTGGGCTTCATTAACGAAATTGTACTGAAGTGAAGCAGGTAAATACTTAGTCCTTTTAAATTTCAAATGCTGAGTATCTAGTTTTGTTCTCTAGGGATAGAGTTCACATCCTAACAGTTGCATTTTTAAGTTACTATGGGTTTTTCTGCAGAATTATGCCATGATCTAAAACTATTTCTCAAAAACATTTTAGTTTAAGTTTTGATTTTTTGAGAAAAAGAGAGAGAGAGAGAACACATGCATGCACACGAGTTGGGGACAGCGAAGGACATGCATGCACACAGCCCGATGTAGGCAGGATTTGCTCTCAAGACTGTGAGATCATACCTCAGCTAAAATCAAGAGTCATACGCTTAACTAATTAAGCCATCTAGGCCCCCTTTTCAACAACTTTTTGATTGAAACAAAATATTAGAAGTTAAAATAGAGCTTATCTCTAGCTTGGTCTTGAGTGATTGACGTATTTTTAATGTGCTTACGAGGGCAGGTTTTACTAAAATAATTAAAGAGGAATACATGATGATGAGTAGCATAGGACCTAAAATACTTTGTTGACTAAAAAGCGGCAATGACTGGCTTCAGTGTTTCCTCCACAAGTTTTTTTTTTTTTTTTATGGCTCATTCTATTTTCTTTTTTAAGTTTATTTTGAGAGAGTGAGAGAGAGACAGAGAGACTGGGGAGGGGCAGAGAGAGAGGGAGAGAGAGAATTCCAAGTAGGCTATATGCTCTCAGCACAGGAGTTCAATCTCAGGAACCCTGAAATCATGACCTGAGCTGAATCAAGAGTTGGATGCTTAACCAACTGAGCCACCCAGGCACCCCTGCCTCATTCTATTTTCAGTGAATGCAAGAAGAATCAATATACCTGTGTACTAAAACAAAACAAGCATGTGCAACCTTAGTCTTCTGATCTTTTATTCTTGCAAGAATGGAAAATAATTTCACTGAGTTTTCTCTACTTAAAATATTATACAATTACGAGACAATCAGCCCTAGAGGCAAGACAGAGGTATTGGAAATCATCATTCTGTTGGTTTTGAAAGGTTATTTAGATAGTATTCAATGATCAAAGTATTTACCACTTAGTTTAAATACAAATAGTGATTTTATAAGCATGTGTGAGACATTTTTGCGTTTACAAGTGACTTTCACTTCTCTAATATGCCATGATACTGGTCTACCTAAGATATTGGTTTAAACATGCTTCATATTAAAAAAAAAAACACCTTAGTGTTTCCTCTGGGAAATGAAATGGCAGGTGAAGATGTGAGAGTAATGAGCATCATACATTTTAAGAAGAGATGATCCTTTTTATGGCCATTGAACTGAATACTCTTGTCTACAATCTTGCAATTATGAATGTATTCTCTCCATAATATGATTTTTTACAATTTGCATTATAATGTGCATGTTCCATTAACTGGTATGAGCTAACCAGGGACATGAATTTCTTGTATAAGCACTTTGCCAGCATTTTGGCTTACATTGAACTAGTGCCCATACAAATGGAGTCCAGTGTATATATATATATCCCCAGCCAGAGAGATAAATTTATTTCTTTATACCTATCAGAAAATATGCTCTTCTCATTGCATTCAGTAGCACTATAATTAAAGTATAAAATGCAATATTCCTTGTAACCATTCTTCAGACTGGTGAGATAACCCAAATCCCCATTCAAATCATAGAACAGATGTGAAACCAGGCCTTCCTAATGGTCATTTATCCATTCAACTTCATTGTGAGACAGCGAGGACAGATATAATCAATGATCATGCAGGAAACAAAGGACCAGAGAGTAGAATTTACTTTGCAAACTTAGAAGCCACTAGGTCTTGGCAGACTCCAGATGTTATAGAGCATTCTGTGAAACTTGGTTATAATGAGTAAGAAAAGATGTACAAGGTTTGGGATACAACATCCAAATCAGCAAGATATTGACATTTTGAATGTTTCCTTACCAGCCTTACTTTGATTTACTCTAGTAATTCTGTGTTTATTTTAAAACAACCAGTTATTTCAGTAAGAAAAGACTAATAGTATTTAAAGAAGGCTGCCAACAGACTGTCAAAAGGAAATTTCCCTGCGGTCTTGGAGAAAGAGTAAAGTGTCAAAGGTGCAAATCTTAGGTGTGTCCACTCTACAGAACCTTCAAGAGCTTCCAGGTCCACGTCCACAAAATGTGCGAACCTAGCAGACCCAGCCTCATTGCCCTCAGCAGGCTACACTGCTATAGTCTACGTAAGCAGTCCTATGAAAAGAAATTGGGAGCATTCTCAGGAGTGTAATGTACTTGGAGGGAGATTACTTGGGGAGGGAGAGGGCTGCCTCCCTCCCAGATCAAGCTGAGTGAGGAGGGCCCACCCAAGGGAATCACTTCTCATGAAAGGAGGTGCCACAGAAAGGGACACTGAGATCTCACTTGTCCAATGGAATTAGACTTTTGCTATGGCTTTTCCAACCTGTGCATGTCACCAAGCTGAGGACAGTGAAGTAGGCAGAGACAGCAGGGAGGTTTAGCCACCAAGCAGTTTGCAGAACAACAGTACTTATTTGGACAAAATGGACTTTAAAATAAACAAAGGTGATAAAAAGAAACAAAGGAGAATATTATATAATGATAAAGTTAGTGATTCAACAAGAGAATGTAGCAACTATCAATATTTATGCGCCTAACATGGGGATACCTAAACACATAAAGTAATTATTAACAGACATAAAGGAAAAAAATTGACAATAATACAATAATAGTAAGGGAATTTAACACCCCACTTACATCTGTAGATAGACAGAAAATCAACGAGGAAACAGTAGCTTTGAATGACACACTAGACCATATGGATCTAACAGATATATTCAGAACATTCCATCCCAAAAGAGGGGAATACACATTCTTTTCAAAGGGTGCGTAACCTATTAGCGGGTAAAATAAACTATTATTGACAGTAACCAGAAGTGAGCCTTCTCTCCTGCACCCAAAGTAAGAGGGCTTATCTGAAAATATCAAGCCGAAGAAGGAATTTGCTGTGAGAGACACATACGTAAGAAAGACACCCTCCCCCATCACCAAAGTCACATGTGGGCCAGAGAAAGACAGCATTTGATTATTTACTACACAGAGGACACAGAGAGCAACTAATGGGGATAATCAAACTAATGGTTTTTGCCCTTTTTCTCTAATCATCCTTCATGTCCCAACAATGGAGAAACCAGAAGCAAGGAGTATGAAAAATGAAGGAAAGAGAATGTCTTTTCCATATTTCAGGTTTCTCAGCTGGGAAGAAGAGAGACCATGAGCATTGAGTTAGAAGGCATACTGATTAGACTAGGGTGAACTTGAGTTGAAAGACATAGGATAGATAGGATCTGCCTCAGTTAATATGAATGGTTGAGAAAGGGAGTTCTACTAAAATGTGTCTGAAGCTAGTGATGGCAGGAAAAACAATGTCTGAATCCTACCCAAATAATTAACTATTTTTATGGGTAATCATTAGACAGTTACTTAGTATTGCTAAATGTTACTTAATAGTGCTGGGCTTCAGTTACTTTCTTTTAAAAAGTGAGATGCTCAGGCACCTGAGTGGCTCAGTCAGTTAAGCGTCCAACTTTTGGTTTCCCCTCAGGTCATGATCTCACGGTTTGTGAGGTCTAGCCCTGCAGGGCAATCTGCTTTGGATTCTTCCCTCTCCCCCTCTCCTTCTCCCCTCTCTCTCCTCTCTCTTTCAAAAGTAAACATTAAAACTTTTTTTTAAAGTGAGATGCTAGTATCCCTCCTTTATACATTTATTCCACTAACATCTATTAACTGCATATTATATGCATATTTTTTTCTATAGGCACCAGGGTAATATATATGATCAGAAGACTGGCAGCTCTATGTACTGGATGGCATTGCAGAGAGTTAGGCTTGTTAATCCAATAACAGCCTTCAGGAATTCAAAACAGGGTAAAGAACACCCATCATTTATTTCTCAGGTCATCTGTCCCAGACTCAAGGTAATGCATTGAAGGGAATAGAAACCTCAGCCCTCAAGATGCTTACAATCTAAAAGTAAAACTATACACACAGCATAACTCTTAATTGCAATAAATGCAACGATGATATTTTTCCCCACTTCAGATATCACAAAACTCAGCAACGTCTCATTAAACCCAGTTTTACAGATGAGAAAATTAAGTCATATTGCTTAGAAAAAGTAGGTCATGGTTTTGAATAAAGGGTTCCTTGCCTCTAAAGTCTATACTGTTTTGACATCATTGATCGTAACCTCAAAGACAAAGCATACTCCACATGTCTGATTTATAACTTCAAGTTGAGCTAAAGCCTAGAAACAGGTTTAAAATGGCATTGTATCAATAAGTAGTTATTAAGGGAAGCTAAGGATATTTGAAGGAGTCATTCCAACCTTCTTCTAGTGATGACATTATAAAGGCCATGGTTTTTACACTGAATATTTTTCTTTTATTTGTTGGGATGTCTATAATCATCCCACTGCAATTATTAACATATCATGTTTACATGGTTTTAATTTAGCTTCACCCCTTAGTTCCTCAAATATGACCAAGAATATTCATAATCCTCTGGCATTTGTTCCTAGGCAGGACATCCACATCTCCCTGGGACTCGCAGGAAAGTAGAAATTTCTTTTGGTTGGATCCCTAAATGTGAGGAAGATTTAAGACTATGGTTCTTTATGGTCACCTGGTAGCCATATTTCCCACCTTTAAGGAGACATGATTGAGGATAAATAAATTAGAGAGAAAAGATATGGCAGAACGGGAGGAAGAAGAGGAGGGAGAGAGAGCTTTCCTAATTCCCTTTAGCCTGAGCTGCATTCACAGTATGTCTGAGGCAGAACAAAAGGTTTAGCCGCCCTAGGTTTACAATGCATGAAGCAAGGATTTACAAGGACCTACTGTGTGTCAGTCCTGCCCAAGTGCTAAAATGCGTTAGCCTGAAAGCAAGACCACATTACTGCTTTGTTCTAAATTAACGATAAGGACTATATCCTGTGATGAATGACTTTTTCCTGAAGTTCCAAGAAAAAATTTACTAAGTAGCCCACCAACACCCAGGTTTTGACAGTTCCACCTTTTTTTCCTCTTCTATGTGAATCACTATACATTTCTTACAATTGACAAGACTGCTACTCAAAGATAATTTAATGGGACTTCTTTTTTCTGAATTCAATCTAAAGTTTGTGGTCGCGTATGTCTGTGTATGTATAAACACAGGTGTGTATGTCTAGAAAACGTATCTGTGGAAATGAAGATTAAAATGTTTTAATATCTTAAGAGTATTTTAATGACTTTGAGGTTCAATCTGTCACATCAACATTTATCACTTAGCATTTATTCTCCAACACATTCTTCCCTCCCACCTCACCCATGCCTCCCTCTTTCCATAGCTTACTGAACTCTAAAACTAAGGAAGCTGAATCGTATTAAAAAATGAAATTCTCATTAGTAGTCTTTTCCAGCTGCAATTTCCATGTAATATTACAGAAACAATCTGACCCTTTCCTTCCACCTAACTTGTTGTTTCACCTATTTTGCCTCATACATGCTATGTATCTACACCTGGCAAATCTAGAGAGCAATCCTTACAATACTATTCTAATTCAAATGTAATTCAATAAGCACTCACTGAACACGGTACTAATCTTGTCCATGTCCTCAAGGCGATCCCAGGAGAGTGAGAGACACAGACCTGCAGAATGTAATTAAACTTCACAGTGAGAACAGCAGCAGTGCAAGCATGTGCCAAATACGAAGGCAACAGAGGAGTGATTTATCCCATTTGGAGGCATTTATAAAGGCTTTAGGAGAGAGTTGATTCAAGAAGTAATGCTGGAGGGATAAAAAAAAAAAAATATATCCACTAGGGTATCAGGAATAGAAGTCAAGAATAATTAGAGAATACTTCTTTCCTGCCTTTAATTCAGGACATATTTCTGAATTAAAAAGTTAATTACTGAAAAAAAAAAAAGTTGTGGCAAATTTTTCTATGAAGAGCCAGGCAGTGAATTTTTGTTTGTTTTGTGAGCTGTCTTGTCTCTCGTACAACTACTTAACTCTGGTGTTGTAGCTTGAATGCCGTCAGTCATAGGTAATACATAAATGAAGGACTATAATTATGTTCCAATAAAACTTTATTTAAAAAACAAGTGGACGGTTGGATCTGACCCAGGGGCCATAGTTTGCAATCCCTTGGTATATAGTATTTATCAATAGCACAAAGCCAAGAAAATGATCTTTAATTTTAGCCAGAGCTTTGTAGACCAGTGATACAATATTTGGGAAGGAGGGGTATTAAATTGTTGAAGACTCTTTATTCATGTCTTAATTTTTAAGCTCAGAATCCAAGTGGATAATTTTCTTCCTCGTTCAATATATCTTTTGCGAAGGGACAGAAACTATGAAAAGACCCCTAATTAGCTTTCCAAAAGTGTTTAAATTCCTTTCAAGTGACAACAATTTGGGGAATTGAATAAATTTTGTCACAGAATAATTAAGAGCAAGAGATAATATTTAAGAAACGCTGGGGACAATTCTTTGAACACAGGTCAAAAATTATTACTACAAATTTATTTCCTCTAACCAGCAATAATCCCAAGCTTCTTTGAAATTATACCATTCCGTATAGTTTGGAATTAGCAAATTCCTTCAATTACTACATACGAGAATGAAACTAAAGAACAGATATAAAGATAAAAATGAAAAAAGTAAATATTTACTTTGTTATTGGTTTTAAACAAGGGTAAAAAGTCAAAGACTGAAACCTAAAACAATGGCTGGAAAAGGAGTAGACTGTCAGCACACACATGTACACAAACACATTTCCTTGAGCTAACACAAATTAAAATGATTTATGAGACTTTATTTTCATAAAGTAAACTGGAAATAAACTGTAATAATTCTATTTCAAAAATAATTCTCCTGACTTATTTTAAGATTTTTTTCCCACTAAATCTTCTAAATCATGGTATATTTTATAACATAGTTGTATACAATTGTTACTTCTGTCTTTCTTTCTATGCTGATAATTATAAAAGGAACAAACAAAGAAAGCTACTCATCCTGTGAAACCTGAAATACCTTTTGGGCCAATCATTTTATTTAAAGCTTGAGGCTTTAAAGGCCTTAAAATTGGATTCATGAAAAGCTCCTACTTGTGGGCCATAGAAATGTAGATATTTGACAGGCTTCCCTTAGGTGTTTCTGAAGCAGAAAATATACACTTTAAAAGAAAATGTTAAAACTTTCTTAGGATACAAATGACAGTGGGGAAAAAAAGACAAACCTTGCCCTTTAACCCTACTCATGGGGTGTAGTTGGTTTCAGCTTGGTGTTGGCCTTCTAACACAAGGCCAATGGGACAGTTCTGTGGGGGCTTTCTCCCAAGGGACTTACTTCATACATATTAGACAGTGAAGAGCTTGGAGTGAAATTAGTATTCTTTCTTATTTTAATATTATAATTAAAATTTACATCGTTAAACCCCTGTAACTTTTGTCACTTAAGAGGTTATGGGGTTTAGGGTGAAAATGGAACAAATGTAGTGTATTAGGTATAATATATTTATATTTGCCATAGATTATTTAAGAGGCATCCCAACTCATTTACATTTTGCTTTAAAAGTTTTATGTTTTAAACTTCATTTTAATAATTTAATGAAAGATAGAATGTACCAGTGGGCACTGGCTAACAATATATGACAAGTGACTGAATCACAAACTGTACGCAGCCTGCCTGGGAAGCAAACCACCACCTCCACAGCAATCACCATAGACTATCCATGACTTGGTTAATATCTTCCAGCTTTCCTATTTCTGGCCCTTGATTCCATCTAGGACCAACTAGTGGATGCCCAATGTGTACCCCTAACAGTTTATGCGAATCTAGTACTCGACACATCTCAATCAACACCCAACCTCTGCCACTCTTACACTCTCCTGCCTTTGCCAATAGAAAGGAAATAATAAGTCTGTATGTCAATTATCAATTTAAATTTTATGAGACTAATTTCTCCAAGAAGGTATAGAATGGCTGAGTGGATTAAGAAAAACCAAGACCCAACTAAATGCTGCCACACAAAACTCACTTAAGCTTTAAGGACACACACAGTTTGGAAATGATGAAATAGAAAACAATATATATTTGGATCTTTAAGCCAAAGACTATAAAAAGAAGCAAATTAAGTCATTAATGAAAGAGCTGAATTTTTTTGAAAAGATGAACAAAATAGCTAAAAATCTGTAGCTAAACTTGCCAACAAAGAGAGGAAGACTCAAGATAATAAGCGAAGGAGGAGACATTACATACAACTGACACCATACAAACACAAAGGATCCCAAGAGAGAACTATGAACAAGGATATGCCAACAAATTGGACCACTTGAAAAAAAAAAAAAAAAAAAGGATAAATTCTTAGAAGCATACAACCTACCTATACTGAATGATGAAGAAAAGGAAAATCTGAACAGAGGAATTATTAGTAAGGGCTAAAATCAGTAATCAAAAACCTTCCAACAAAGAAAAGTTTGAGTCCGATGGATTTACACTGGTGAATTTTACCAAACATTTAAAAAAGATTTTTAAAAAATTTAAAATTAAAATTAAAACAACAGAAGAGGAGAGACTATTTCTGAATTTTATGAGTGTGGGATTACCCGGACACCAAAGCCAGACGAGGGCACGATAGCAAAAGATTACAGACCAATATTCCTATAGGTGTAAAAATCCTTAAAGTTTTAGCAAACTAAATTCAATAATACATTAGAATGATTGTGCATCATGATCGAGTGAGATTTATTCCAGGGAAGGAAGAATAGTCCAACATCTGCAAAATAATAAAAATCATGTACCACATTAACAAAATAAAGGGAAAAATCAAATGATCATCTCAATGGATGCAGAGAAAGCATTTGACAAAATGAAATAATTTTTATGATACATATTCCCAAACTGAGTATAGAGGGAGTGTATTTCAACATCACAAAAATCATATATGACAAACCCACAGAATTAATATCACACTCAACAGTGAAAAGCTAAAAGCTTTCCAAGATAAGGATGCCAACTCTCACCACTTTTATTCAACACATTACTGGGAATCACAGCCAGAGAAATTAGGCAGGAAATAAAAATAAAAGTTATTTAGATTAGAAAGAAGAACAACTGTCTCTTTGCAGATGACATATTAAATATAGTAAACCCTAAAAATGTTTACAAAAGAACCGTTAAATGCATTTAGTAAAGTTTCAGGATACAAAGATACAAAAATTAGTTGTGTTTCTGTACACCAACCAACTCCCACATAGGGAAATTAAGAAAATCTCATTTATAAGGGTATCCAAAGGAATATAATACTTAGGAATAAATTTAACCAAGGAACTGAAAGATCTTTACACTGAAAACTCTTAAGAGATTGAAGAATTGAAGATGGCACAAATAAATGGCCAGATAGCACATATTGAGGAACCGGAAGAATATTGTTAAAATATCCAGAATATTGAAAGTGATCTACAAATCAACATAATCTCTTCAAAAGTTCCGATGACATTTCTCACAGTTATAGAAAAACTGATCCGAAAATTTTATGAAACCAGAAAAGACCCTAAAATGCCAAAAAAAATCTTGAGAAAGAACAGAGCTAGAAGTATCACCCTTCTGATTTCAAACTATATTACAAAGTTATCTAAACAGTGTGGTATCGCATAAAAACAGACACACAGTGGCACCTGGGTGGTGCAGTTGGTTAAGTGTCCAACTCTTGATTTCTGCTTAGGTCATGATCTCATGATTTGTGGGATCGAGCCCCATGTCAGTCTCTACACTGAGCCTGCTAGGGATTCTCTTTCCCTCTCCTTCTGCCCCTCTGCTGCACTATCTCTCCCTCTCAAATAAACAAACTGGGAAAATGGAATGGAATAAAATGGAATAGAGACCCCAAAAATAGACTCATAAATATATGGTCAATTAACTTGTAATAAAGGAGCTGAAAGTATACAATGGGAAAAATCTCTGGCTCTCAGCAAATAAGGTTGAGAAACCTGGAGAGCCCTACATGAAAGACGAAACTGAAGCCCTTTTTACACCAGCCACAAACATCAACTCCAAGTGGATTAAATACTTGAATGTAAGACAAATTGTAAAACTCCTAGGAGAAAATACTGAGGACAAATAAACTCCTAGGAGAAAACTCAGAGGACAAGTATACTCCTTGATATTATCCTTGACAACTGTTTATTTTTTGGACACCAAAAACAAAGATAACAAAAGCAAAAAACAAAAACAAAACAAAACAAAAAAACAAGTGGGTCTATAGCAAACTAAAAGTAGGAAACCATCAACAAAATGAAACGGCAACCGAGGGAATGGGATAAAATGTTTGGAAACCATGTATCTGATAAAGGATTAATATCCCAAACATACTAGGAACTAATACAACTCAACAGCAAAAAAAATCAAATAAACTATTTAAAAGTGGCCAAGTATGTGAATAGACATTATTTTCAAAGAAGAGCTACAAAGGACCAATAGGTACAGGAAATTGTGCTCAACATGGCAAACCATCAGGAAACTGCAAATCAGAACCAAGGTAAGACATCACCTCAGACCTATTAGAATGGCTAACACCAAAAAGATTGGAGAGAGCCAGTGCTGACAAGGATGTGGAAAAAAGGAAATCCTTGTACACTGTTGGTGAGAATGTCAACGAGTAAGCCACTATAGAAATCACTATGGAGCTTTCTCAATAAGATAAAAATAAACCTACCACACGATGCAGCAGTCCCACTTCTGGGTATATAGCCACAGGAAATAAAGTCATTATCTCAAAGAGGTCTGTACTTCCATGTTCGCTACAACATTATTCAAATAGACAAGGTATGAAAACAATCGAAGTGTCTATCCATAAAGAATGAATAAAGAACATGTATATATACACACTGGGATATTATTCAGCCATAAGAAGAGAATACTGCCATTTGTGACACCATGGATGAAACGAGGCCATTATGCTAAGTCAGGCAGAGAAAGACAAAGCTGCATGAAGTCACTTATATGTGGTATCTGAGAAAAGCTGAGCTCGTACAGAGTAGAAGAGTAGTTGCCAGTGGCAGGGGAGGGGGACGGAAACAGAAAGATTGTGAAAGAATACAAGCTCTCAGCGTTAAGAAGCATAGTCTGAGGTGACTATAGTTGATAACACTGTATATTAGATTGAAATTTGCTTTCTTGCCAAGAAAGCAAGAAAGAAAAAAGAGAAAGCAAGAAAGATAGAAAGAAGGAAAGAAAAAAGGAAAGAAATAGAGATGAAGGGAGGAAGAAAAGAGGGAAGGAGGGAGGAGAAAAAAAGTAAACATGAGGTGATGAAAGCATTAATTAATTAACTGGGTGGCGCAAACCCTTCTGTCGTGTACCCTTGTATCAACTCTTCATGTTGTATACATGTTTATCAACTATACCTCAAAAAAATACATAAATTGGATTGTGGTGATGGGTACAAAACTCTAAATTTACTGTAAGTCATTGAATGTCACACTTAAGGGTAGAGAATTTTGTGGTATTTAAGTTATGAATTAGCTAAGTAGAATAGACACTACATTAGCCTAAGCAAAAAAAACTATATTATATATGTCTAAGGCTGATGCTTAAAATCTAGTATTTGTTCTCATAGTTCGGATTGGTTCTGAAGCATGTTATAGGTATTGGTCATTGTTATTATTTTTTGTCAAAGAGGTCATGATGTTGACCCATTATATTCTATCTAGTCTAAAAGCTTTTGTGTAGCTATCCTCATCAATAATTTTCATGATACTACAGTAACAAAAAGGTCAAAAAAGTTCTTATAGTTAAGTATGGAGACAACTGAACAATCCTGTGCAGGGAAGCTCTGGATCTCCAGCTGTCTCGGAATTGATCAGTAAGACAGTCGCTGGCCAATAAGACAATGAAAGTGTGTACAGAGAGGCTGAATATACAGGCAGTAATGACCTAAGAACTCTGACCCACAGTCTCTGCAGCCAGCAGCCCAGAATAATCATGAACTGGTCAATCACGATTGGCATTCCTGGTTTTGCCTCCACTTCCTAGTCAGAACCAACCAAAGAAAATGAATGTTTCCTAAACTAATCACATGCCCTGATTCTAGCTGGCCCAGCTCCAACTTCCAAATGCCAACCATCTTCTACCAGAGCATTATCTGAAACTTTTCTCTACTTTCCTAACCCCACCCACCAAACCATTCTCATTGCCCTGTTTACCTTTGAGCCTCTGAAGGTGACTGATTGCTCTGAATAAATAGTCCGTTCTCATGTAGATGATGTTCATTCATTTCCACATTAGTCCTCATTTTACTATGAAAAAGATCAGATCCTACATAATTAACAATTTTGATAGCTCTTAACACTAGACCAGCCTAAGGGCTCACAACACCTCTTTTTCTCATCAAACAACATGCCTACCATGGGTCTTTATGATCTGAAAAGTTTTCAAGCTGGTAATCATGACATCCCAGTTCTAAGCTGAAAATTTCTTCAATAAATTTTGCACCTTTCCTCTAGGACTCCATGTTATGACCCATATTTCCCACATCATGTTGTTCGGCATGTCTGGCTAATTTGAACCAGATCTTGAGGAAACAAATTAACACCTTTCTTAGTCTTTTCCCTTATCTCCTTGTACTTCATCTTCATATAATCACACTGCAGTGTGGATAAAGTTTCTTATGTACCTTTCATATTACTGTCATTTGTTTCTGGCTTGTAGCCTGTTATAAATCACCAATTCCCAAAGGCAAAGACAAATTTCTTTAAATCCCACCATAGCTCTCCTCGGAACAAAGCATAAGACTCTAAATACATGCATCATTATGCCGGGCTGGCAATCGGAGGATGAGATAAAAAGAAAGAACCAACAGATCTGAAACTGTAATATGAAACTGTTCTCTTTCTAGATACTCTTAAGACAAAATTCTTCAGGGTTCTGAGAGGTCTCTGTACCAGAAGTTCTCGAGATGGGGTCCCCAGAACCATGTCAGCAGTATCACCTCGGGGTTTGTCACAAATGCTGATTATTATCCATCTCCATCCCACTACGCATATACTGAGTCAGAAACTCTGGGGCCAGGAAAATCTGTTTAAACACTTTCACGTGGTGATCCTGATCCAGGCTTAAAGTTTTGGAACTAATGTTGTATACTCTTACTACTCCAACTACGTACCACCCATGGAAGCACAAGTTTTGGCATCAGCTGGGGACTTGTTCCAAGTGTAGAATCTTAGGCTCTATCCCAAACCTGCTGAATAAGTTTCTCTATGTTAAGAAAGAAGCTACTTGGGTGATTTGTTTGCATATTAAAGTCTGGAGAAACGTTGGTCTGGAGAACTCCACTGTGCAGAACCTGTCAAAATTATAAGCAGAAGATCAACCATCCATTTATTTTATTTTATTTATTTGTCCAGGAGGAGGCTCTTACTATGGCTCCACTCCTTAGAATCAACTGTGCATGTCTCTTGTTAACTATAAGTTCAGTGCCATCACGCTGAGTTTAACATCAGCCCTTTTGGAAACATTTGCACCACAGAAAATCAGTCAATACTACAAATCCAAGCCTCCTGCCCCTGTCACCCAGCTACTTTATCTGCACACCAAGGTTAAGGGGACTCATTTTATTAAATTTCACCCAATCTAAGGTGTGATATATCTAGTTAATAAGGAATGAGAACTTATTGCAAAAGGTGTTATTCTCTTTTTGACATTTTTTACTGGCTTATAACAGCGTGATTTTTATTTTAATTTTTTTAACGTTTTATTTATTTTTGATACAGACAGAGACAGAGCATGAGAGGGGGAGGGGCAGAGAGAGACGGAGACACAGAACCGGAAGCACGCTCCAGGCTCTGAGCTAGCTGTCAGCACAGAGCCTGATGCGGGGCTCGAACCCACGAATATGAGATCTGAGCTGAGCTGAAGTCGGAGGCTTAACCAAACTAAGCCACCCAGGCGCCCCAACAGCGTGATTTTTAACTAAGGTTTGAGTCTATACCATGGTTTCCATTTGTTAAATATTTCTATGTTGATTCTAGAGTTATTGAGAGGGTTAATAAAATAAATTCACATCAGGGCTCAGGGTTTTGATTCATCTGTAGGAAATCACAACCCAAGGTCAAAGCAGTATGCTATAATATTAATGGAATTATTGAATAATTTCAAGAAAATGCGAATGGCATTTTAGTAACTACATTCAGCAACATCACACCAATCATATTATTATGAATTATTTATCAGTTTCATGAAACTAACCATTCTCCTTCTTTCACTGTTAATCAGATGAAGGAACATTATTGTGACCTTGGTTAGTTGTGGCAGGGTTTGTCATGTTTAGGAAGAGTAAAATGAAACTAGCTTGAGTTGATTACTATTTTTCTATACTGAAAATTCTATGGGCATGGACTTCGTGATGAATGTATTTTCACCTTTATAACCTTCCAGCTATGCTTTAAAAGAATCTTTTTCATGAGGTATGTTCAACAGCAGAATATCAGGGATATAAAAGAGTATAAGACAGAAAGATTTATAATCATGGACACAAAGCACCTACCAGAAAATATTATAAACTAATCTTATAAAGTATATGTTGCAAAAAAATTAAATTATTTGGGGGGAAATACTGATAGTGCATTGAGTGTATTTATTATGTATGGCAGTTGTGTCCTCAAGAACAAAACACAACTAAATATTTCAGGGCTAACTGAATAATGCTTTTCAAAACTCTTATTTGGAAGAGACCAATTTTCCATCTTTTGTTTTCTATTTAACCGAAGATTAGAGATGACTGACATGCTGATTTTTCTGTTTCTTTGAATCATCACATTTTAAAAGCAAACCATTGATTTCTGGATTTTATATAAAATTAAGTAGGTGGAGATTCCATCCCATCAATTTTGCTGACATAATGGGCTTCCTTTTCCATCCGACAATTACTCCAAGATCATGATTCCCTGTGCATTTTGTAATTCAGAAACCACCAATCTACTGACCATGTAATGGAAAATAAATTAAGCAGTTGCAGTCAAAACTTAGTAGGTGAACAACAAAGCTAAAATTCGTGAGCCTTAGGAATAACCAGACATTGTCATAATTGACTAGATGGAAACAGTTTTAATGGCTTCACTCCAAGATATATCCATTAATTATTGGTCTCACAACAATTTCTACACATTTCACCAAGTTATTTCACACTCATCTTCCACATGAATTTCTAGCTTTGTTTTAATCAAACTAATTTTCTAATGCTCAGCTAATTTTTTCACATTCAGACCTGACAATTATTATAATCATATATTTTACATTTTATACAGCAATAGGTGACAGCAAGAATTTTATGTTCTATGGAAAAATTACCAGGCTGAAATTGAAAATAATGTTTTAATGATCCTAGAGAAGTGGAAAAGTCATTTGGAGACAGTACTTACTAAAGTTGTCTTAAAAAGAACCTGCCTACAAACATTGATAGGGCATTGCATAGATGAGCACCTTACACTACATGGGCTTATTAAATATTTGTTGATTTTCTTTAATAGAACTGTAGAGTTAACATTTGAAAGTATATCATAAATCTTTTTCTAGCCTTTAGCAGAGTACTTATTTTGGTATCTTGTGAAATGACACTATAAAAATCAATTCTAATTACTACCTATAATACAACACAGGCAAAAGATAAGGAAATGAAATGTTAATGGTAAGTGATTATGCATTAAATTGCAAGGATTTTTATGATGGGAAGGTCTGAGATTTGGTGTTATCACTGCTCTTAATTCATTTTTATTGAGCTTCATTGAGCGAATAGCTTAAGACTCATAAAGTAGTTTTCCAGGAATACTTTGTGGTACTCATATCCACAGTTTTATTCATTCAGGCTTTGCTTATTGAAGGCACATTTGATTTAATATAGTTCACTGGGTACCAAAGGAAATACAGCAACAGTGAAAGCATTAGAAACTATTCTAAAGACGTACTGATGAATGACAGTTACCATATGCGAGTTTAATATTTACCGGTCTTCTATTTTTACTTACTGCAATCTTTGTGAAGACAAAAATTGTATCTTGTTTATTATGTAATCATCCCGGCCCATCCCAGTACCTTGCAGAAAGTAAGTGTTCAGCAAATACTATCTTAATGACTTTGTCTATAAATTTTTCCACACTATACCTGAAAAATACCAGTGAGAGAGTGGACAGGTTGAGGTAAGATAATGCAGTAAGCTCATCCTTGACCATAACTCTTAAAGACATTTTTTCTTCTCATGCAAAGAAACCATGACTAGAAAACCATTAACTACTCTTCACCCTAGAAAATCAAAGGACCCCTTAATTCAAAAGTGTGTGTGCCTAGCTTTGGTTAACTTAGATTTCAGTCTTTCTAAGGAACATAAAAGTGAATATCAAGTCTTTTAAAGTACTTTGAATTATAACTCATTTGTAAATTATTCAATTCTTAACTTTTCACAAATTTCCTATTTCTGTCCAAAATTTTAAAATGACACTTCCCCAATTTAACATTCGGGTGTCTGCTCAGTTTTTGGAGTTTTGCTCTGAGATTAAGACTATAACTGTAAGCAGCTTGTGGGTAATAATGAAATGTTTGACCTTAGTAACTTGAATAATTATATATGCTTTACCGCTAACCATCCCATCAAGTAGAAGTGATTTATCAAATCCTGAAAAAGGGGCTTGAATCTCTTCCCCAAGGCCCTCCCCTCATTTCCAGCTCTGAGAAATATCCAACATGTGAAGACTTTTCCTAGTTCATTTCAAGACCTCAGAGAAATTGCATTTTTTCATAAAATCACCTTGCAAGGTAGGGAGGAAATAGAAAAATATGTTTTAAATCTATTTACTTCCTCATGTCAAATCATCATGTTTACTCAATTACATAAAGATATAAATCTAGAGTTTGGTGATCCTAACGTGGAAGGACAAAATGGAAAATAATTCTCAAAATAGGAAAACGGTATTATCACTAACTTTGTTATATAACAAATGGAAAATATTTCTCACCAACCTCAGACTTACGTCCCTGAAGTTATGAGAAAGGCCAAAGTGAAAAGAGTTTAGACAAAATAAAGGTAAAATGACAAATCCTTTAACTGTTATAGGTATTGATAAGAATATCCATTGGATGCAAATTCTTTAGAAGAGTTTTGTGGCAAAAAGAATTTCTATGTTAATGATCCAATGACCTTCTAGAACACCACTTCTGATGAAGGCATCATGGTGATTAAAATTAAATCAGGACTGGGTGTGATACTGACAAATCTTTTTGCAAAATGAATTAGACCATGGAATGGGTTAAGTCTCATGGCTATGAAAATACTACTCTGTTGCTTTAGAAGCAGAGAGCCTCATGTCACCAACTCTGTACTTGGGAGTTTTCTGATTAATGTGGTTTTCCTTTATTCCATTTTGTGTCTGAGTGTTTCTTTGTGTGCATTACTTTTGCAGACTTTGACATGTGGCAACAAACTGAATGGATTATTAATATAACTGTCCTGTCTGGAATGGGTGTAAAATGATGAGTCAATATAGAGAAGTACAAACCATGCTCTGAAGTAAAATAAATCTAGGCAACAATAATGCTATAAGCACACCAAGTAAACTGCAAATTAAATATTTTTGCAATGTCAGTTCCCAAATCCTCTATCTTGCTTTACAAATAACAAAACTGTATTTATTTCTATGATATGTGCACTAGTCTTGAAGCACTAATGCCAATGTCTGAATAATAATGCTATCAGAGTTTCAATCAAAAACCGAAATTGGTGTTGATGTCTAGGCAACTTTTTCTCTCAGGTGTTGGACTGAAAGTACTAGGTGTATGAAAAGAAGTAATCTTCTGTCTTTCTGTCTGACAAATATTTAATAGAACAGCAGAAGCTGTAAATGCTGGCGGCCTTAACTTTGAATTGAAATGTCAGATATAGCACTCAAACCTGAATATGTCTATTCAGATACTACATTTTAAAAAATGAAACCCGAATTACCCTTATAAAAAGATGCCTGACTGTTTGTTAGTGCACTCAAAATATGAAGATTTTCAGAAAAAAAATCTTGATGCAATTGTGCTAGCTTTATTATGGCTTGCTATTATTCATGTTTACCTATGTCAATGAAAGTTTTACATGAGACAGCCATTCCTGTGAAGTACAGAGTCAATAATCAATAAAAGGCCAATTAATAAAAACTTTTAAGTGGAAAGTTTCTCTGATAATAAGGAAAAGATAAAGTAGAGAACCAGAAAGACCAGAAGTGGGAAACAGATAGCCTTGTTGCTACATATATTTTTATGTAATAATTACAAAGCTTTCCTTGTTGTCTTTCATAATATATTATGTACTCACTTATATAATATACTTTGCTTTGTATCATCAGTATTCTAAGGATACATGATTCAATTACGTATTCCTTACTCTCATTAACTTGGCTGCAGAAAAGCTAAAGGAAAGGTTAAGCTTATAGAAAGACTGTGAGAAAAAATGAAATACATTTCCCAAACTAATGTTGAATCTCAGGGGTAGAAATGTATCATTGGGATGACTCAGCGGCTCAGATGATTAATCATCTTAACTCCTGGCTTTGGCTCAGGTCATGATCTCACAGTTTGTGGGATCAAGCCCACATGGGGCTCTGCGTTAACAGCATGGAGCCCACTTGAGATTCTCTCTCCCCCTCTCTCTGGCCCTCCCCGATTTGTGCTCTCACTCTCTCAAAATAAACTTTAAAAAAATAGAAATGTAGCACAATCTCAAAATCTGAATTTGAGGCATTCTACAAATTACTAAAATTTGGAAAATATTTGAAAATCAAATTCACCCTTTGCTTTACTTAGAAATAACTCAAGGCTAGTTTTGTGTTTCCAGCATTTCTTTAGGAAACCGTGAGTACATAACTATATGCTTAGTATGGTATTCCCCACCAGAGAGCAAAAGATGAATGAGCCTATATTCTAGTAAACCCTGTAGGGTATCTTTTGCAGAATATTAGCCATGCATTCATCTGAATTTAAGTTTTCACAAGCTAGATTTTCCAGTTTTCAAATTTATATGCTTAATAAAAAAACTTCTCAGCACCTCTTTTTTTATATCTTCCATTTCTTTCCTAGTCACACACATAGTTCCTTTATTCTGTTGAACATATGGAGAATAATTATAAGCACTATTTTGCTGTGCTTGCCTACTAGTTACATCCTCTTTCTTAGTTCTGACTTCTTTATTTGTCTCCTGAATATGGATATATTTTTTGCTTCTTTGTTTAGCTGGGTATTTATGAGTGAGTGTTGGACATTGTGTACCTCACATTGTTTGTTGCTACATTTTTGATGTATTTAATTGTTTTTAATGTTTATTTATTTTTGAGAGACAGAGAGTGCGAGTAGGGGAGGGTCAGAGAGAGAGAGAGGGAGACACAGAATTCGAAGCAGGCTCCAGGCTCTGAGCTAGCTGTCAGCACAGAGCCTGACACAGGGCTGGAACCCACAAACCGTGAGATCATGACCTGAGCCGAAGCCAGACGCTTAACTGACTGAGCCACCCAGGCACCCCTGATGTGCCTTTTAAGAGTGTTCTCCTTTGTTCTGCTTTATTCTGGTATACAATTAAGTTACTTGGAATTAGAGGTAAGCTTTCAATGCTTGCTTTTAAGTTTTCCAAAGCAAGTACAAAACAGCTTTAGTCCAGGGTGAATTTAACCTCAATGAAAAGACAATAATTTTCTGACAATTTTACCACATAACCCATGTGTTACAGGATTTCCACTCTAGTTAATGGGAAAAGGAACTATTCTATTTTTTTTCCCTTTGCTTTGGGTAATAATCTCTCATTTATGTGCAATCAGTACTGAGGCCAAGATTTAAGGAGATACCTCTTTTAGGTCTGTCTCTGCCTTTCTCTCTCTTTTCTGATGTTTACTCCATAAATTCTAGTGATCTTGGCCTCTGTGAACTCTGGTCTCTATTCCCTCAACTCACCCAGACTTCTAGGCTCTGTTTAGGTTCCCTCTTCTCTACAATGGCCTGGGAACTGCAGGGTGTAAACTGGGGCACTGGTAGATCTTAACTTGTCTATTCCCCTTCCCTTTGCTTTTTCCCCAAAGCATGAAAACCATTCTTTGATATAATTCACTTTTCTATGGTGGTTTAAGCCAGAAGGCTAACCCTGGACCCTATTTACTTCATCTTCGACAGAAGTGAAAGCACTCCGCAAATCTTAATAAAAAATCTGCATTGAAGAAATATTGGTCAAAAACTAAGAAAACAGTCTACTACTTCTAGCAACACAGAGCTTTAAAAAAATTTTTTTAAACAAAAGAGAAATGTAAGAATTGAGCAATGAATTTTCAAACTTGTTGAAAATGTTTTCTGTGAATTCTTGATATCTTCTATGACTTGCACTTGAGTTCCTGATGATGAAAAAAATAAAAGCACTGTCCATGCCCAGCCCCTCTACTGGGAGAAATTATCTGCTTGAATTTCAAAGGCAGAAGAAAAATTGCTAGTGACAGTGCCCGGGAAAGAAGTATATGTAACCCTCTTCTATAACTAAAAGTCATGACTAAAATTGTCTTGGTCAGTTTCTCTCTTAACAGAACTAAATCTGTGTGCTCTAGTTAGTCAAACACCTGTCTCCCTTGATACCGACTGAGAGCAGCTAGTAAGAGTCTCTTTGTGGTCACATTTTAAAAAAATCCTTACAGACTACTAAAAAGGAAAGAACCACCACAAATGCTTCTCCAAACTTGCAAATATATCTGTAACAATTTGAGATACAAAAAGGTATAAAACTCTCACTGGGTAAGTGGAGAGTATGAAATAGTAGGAAATTGTTTAATTCTCTATTGTTTTTCCCTGAACTAAAGAGTTAGTAGTAGCATAATAAATACCAGTTTTCTATTATTCCAATATCATGACTAAGCAATCTGCTTCTCCATGATTTAAAAAGTGCCTAAAGTCTACAACAAATAGTGAAAACATTGAATTTGAACCTGAATGTCTTATACTTATGCAATGCAAGTTTATCCATGTGGATCACCAACTTTATATACTATCATCACCCAAGTCAGAAATGGAAATGCTAAGCATAACTCTGAGAAATATCACTTTTCCTGCCAGGTAATCCAATAATGAATGGGTCATTATACATAATTCTATAATCTGTGGAGGTTTTCTTGAGCCAGATACTTGTCTTCAGTTTATTTACAAGTGATAGGCACCCACTTTCTCCCCAGGCACTCTATTCCTAAAAGTCAAGAATTTTATTCAACTTTGACTATCCATATCTCATTAATGAGATGATGTTGTGGTTGATTCTTTGAATCAACTCCCCATCAGACATCTATGTACTAATTGGCAGTCTTTGGAGCACAAAAAAGCATTCTCATTCTCTCTCAGCTCATGCACAAACATGAACATGACAGTCTTCGTCATCCACTGGGTGGTTGTCAACATCTTGATCCATAATTTTAAGGAAACTTAGAGTATAGAATCTTAGAATCTATCCCTTTTTTGTTTTGTTTTGTTTTCAAGAATAAGAAAAGGAGGCTGAAATTCAGAATCAAGTTAAATGACTGGCCTAAGGTAAGCCAGCAGCATAAGCAGCCATGATGAAACTCAAGTTTGCTACCTCTGACCCCAGGGCTTCCGTTAAGGTTTCCTACCATCCTCAGATGCTTGCTTCTGCAAGACAGTGCTAACTGGATCAGACGACAAACAATTTCCCCATTTTCACTCTTCTTCTTCTATACAAATGGCATTTCCATCTTTTCAATTTTGCAGGCTGAACACTATGGAGGTATTGTTGACTCTTTCACTCACATCCATATCCCACCCATCAACAAACCTATTCAGTTCTCCCTTTAAAATAAAATAAAAAAATAAAATAAAATCCAACCACTTTCTATTATTTCCACCAGGAAAATGGATACCATAATGTCTAACATGGAATATTTAAATAACTTCCTAATTAGTCTCTGTGCTTCCTCTTTTGCTCGCTTGGAGCCAGACACTGTAACAAAACTACTCAAAACCTACCAAGAGCTCCCATCTCATTCTAAATGCTATGGAATTTGCCAGGGCCACTAACTCTAGCCCCTAACCTCTTTCCACCATCTCATCACCTCTGACCTGATCCTCAAATTCTCTGTGGTTCATTCCCCTCTAGTCACCCTGGACTCCTTGCTGTTTGGGTCATATTGTATCACAAGTAGGTATATTCTCAATAAATGTGTGCAATAAACAAATGATTAAAGAATGAAGTAAATACCCAAGGACTATGATGGATTTTCTGGTCAGCTATGACCTTGGGATTTTATTTAGGTAGGAGAAACAAAAGTACCAGAGAGATAAATTTAAAATTGCGCTGAAGTGTTCTCTAACAGGAATGATGATGGGGAAAGGGGTCAAAGGAGTGGGGTGTTCTGGGTAGTGACAGTAAAGATACAATGTGAATTTCAATCAAACCATGAGAGAATTGAGGGCCTAAAGAAAACCATTACAGTGAAAATCTAGAGGAGACCAATAATTGTTGCACCCAAGCTGTAAGAGATAGAAGATGACCATGATTAGTGAATGGGTATTTGAAACTGCATTTTGGGGAATGGGATCTTATTGGTAATGACAAAGTCTATTATGTGCTTATGCAATGAGTAGTTGATATAAGTGAGGACAAGGAATGGAGAAGTCAAGACATTGAATCAATCAACTAGTGAGCATTGAAATAATAGAGTACAGAATTAAAATATTTGTGGAGAAGAAGACAGGAAGAAGGTGCTACAGTTTTCAGCAAAAGAAGGAGACAATTCAGGAGGATAGCATGACTAAAATGGGAGGACCATAAGCTATCTAATGGCAAATATCTCAGAGGGGCTTTCTGGTCTGTGAGCAGCAAGGAAAATCAAGAAGTACTCTTCCATTGGGCTAGTGGTAAGGAAGGTAAGGGTCATAAATCATGACCCCTCTTTTTTATTTTATGAGAGACTGCAAGGGAAGCAGTATTATTAGGTTTCAAAATAATGGATTCAATGGAAGTTTCCTAATATTACTTTAACTATAACAAGGCTACAGAGTTATTACTGTTTTAGCTTCAAAAAATAAAGTATTTCCTTATTATATTTTGATAGTTTTCAGTCTTGAAAATCCAGTTATGTTGACAACAAACCACAAAACCTCCAAGAGCACTTAAGTTTTCAAGGTGAGTAGTTTATCTTCAAGTAAATGATATATATATTCATGTATATATGTGCATTCCTTTATGATAATGTTAGTAGCATATCAATTTTTAACATTAAATAATATAGAACCACCAATTATTTAAGCTAAAGTTCTCAAAATACGTGCTTCAAACTCGTAACTACTTCTGCAAGAGGTAACTCACATACAGGGCATGTAGCACCAGCTTTATTATCAATCACTGTACAACTCTTTCCCTTGCCAACTGAATGCCACTTCCTCTTTTATACACACTATTCTCCAGCATCCCAAGATAATTTTCAATCTAGGACTTTGCTCAAGGATTATTTATGCCTGGAATGCTCTTCCTTTGATTTCCTTACTATAACTTTTCTTTGTGACTCTGATCTCCAATAAATGCCATCTCCTTAAATATAATTTTCTGACTACCAAGAATACAATGGCTACCCATTCAACATTATCACACACTGTTTTAAATCTTAAGAGCATCTAAAGTTTCATATTTGTTTCTTTGTTGTCTTTCCCATTGAAAAGAATAACTAGTATCACTGCTTAAAATAGTGTCTGATACACAGGAAATTCTCTGTAATACTGGTCCTGTTTCCACTATTGCTTAGCCAAATTTATCAATCTATATCACATCTCCACTTGACCTTCAATCAACCTATCAAAGGGGAAAGGATAAAATTGATAAGAGGAGCAAAAAAAATCATGACAAAATGCTTTGAGTTATTTTAAAGAAAGAGGTTGTATATGCCTTAACTCTATATTATCAAACATATCAATAGAGAATGGTATGTCAGAGAACCCATGATTTAATATAAAACAGCTTGATTCCTTAGTGGACAATTATATCAAAATTTATGACCAGAATTACCTATCAAATTATGGAACAAAAGATTTCTTGGCTGCAAGTTCAGAGCATGTGTAACTTTATAATCATCATATTGAGAATTATGTTTTGACAAGGTCAAACATAAAAATGTTACTAACAAAATGCGTGGAGAATGAAGACTGCTATGTTTATGAACTTCTTTTTTTAACATTAAGCATATAATGAATTCTAAAATTATTATTCTTCCAAGTTAGATTTGTACATTTCTTTTCAAAACAGCTAACTGTGCTCAATTGTGCATCTGTAAGTCTGCATACACTTTCATTAATCCTTTCACACTCAATAGAAATCAAGTTCAAGTAATGTACTCATTAACATATAGTAGGTTTTGATTAGAATATTTATCTACTACTAAACATCTAGCACTAGATAGATGTTTAATAGTAGTGTTTGAACTAAGAATTCAGAGATTATCCATACCCCAAAAAAGCACTAAGGATGTAATTATTATTGATATTAAACTTCAAAAATCAAGTATTGAAATAACCATAAGCCTATGTGAGTTATGTGCTAGGATTTATTTACTCATAGCCTGCTAAATATTCAGTGATTAACTTAGTAGATTTTAAGAATTGAGTTTTCTACCACAACCCTATAGCCCAAAACCAAATTTACAACAAACCAATGGTTCCTTCTCAATCCCATTCCTCTGCCTTGCAGTCTCAGAGGACCCAAGCACCTTTCCATCTTTCCAATCCCAAGCTTGTCCTTCCCTTTTAATCCAGTTTTACATGCATATGTACTCTGTTTAGGCCTTAAAATGTGTATTTGCTTATGTTTAAGGATATTTCTAACTTTATAAGAAAGACATCATATTGCATGCAATCTTCAGGAACATACTTTTTTCACTTAATATCATATTGCCAAGACAAACCCATATTGCTGTCTATCATTTTTCATGCTTTGATAGACATAATATTCATATGAGTTTCTAGAAGTTACTTCATTTATTCTCTTACTGCTAAGAGAATCACTTCCATTGATTTGAGACTTTTGCTATTATGAGTGGCACAACTATGATTGTTATTGTCCAAATCTGAATGTACATGCACAAACATGGCACCAATGGGTTTTAGCTTTTAGAGCACATAAACATTCAGTTTTTGAACTTTTACTTTTTTAATGTTTATTTACTTTTTAAAGAAAGAGACAGAGCGTGACAGGGGGAGGAGCAGAGAGAGAGAGAGAGGGACACAGAATCTGAAGCAGGCTCCAGGCTCTGAGCTGTCAGCACAGAGCCCAACACAGGGCTCAAACCCACGAAACTGTGAGATCATCGCCTGAGCTGAAGTCGAATGCTTAAATGACTGTGCCACCCAGGTGCCCCCAGTTTTTGAATTTTTAAAAGAGAAGACTATTTTCCAAATTTGTTGCTCAAATGTGTGCTCCTGCTGGCAATTTATCAAGACACTATAGACCTGTATCTTTTCCTAAATTTTTTCCAAACTTTTTTTTCCTAACAATAGATAAACGACAATTACTGCTATCTTAATTAGAATATTAATGATTAATGATCAATAATGTCGAATATCACATTTACCGATCATATGGGCTTTCATTTCTATGAGATACATTGTCTTTTGCCAGATTTCTATTGGATTTTTGAATTTTCTTAATAATTGAAAAAAATTTTTTTTATCTATTTCTAAAGCCTGAGGTAACTGAGTGGCTCAGTCAACCAAGCGTCCAACTTAGGTTCAAGTCATGATCTCACGATTGGTGGGTTTGAGCCCCAGGTCAGGCTCTGTGCTGAGAGCTCAAAGCCTAGAGCCTACTTCAGATTCTGTCTCCCTCTCTCTCGCTCTACCCCTCCTCTACTCATGCTCTCTCTCTCTCTCAAAAATAAACAAACATTAAAAATATTTTTTAAAAAAGAGCTCTTTATGTACTCTTGACACTAACATGTTGTGATTATGTACAATTATCTTATCCCAATTTGTAATCCTTTACTTTGCTTAGCTTAAGGTAGTCTAAGAATGTGAGATCTTATTTCAGCATGACTAAATGTAATGTCTTTTGTTATAGTCAATCAAGAAACAAGAAGTATGAATTAAGAAACCTTTCACTATGTCATTATACAGGTTTATCTATAGTTTTATTTTTTATTTTTAAAATTTTTAAATGTTAATGTATTTCTTTTGAAAGAGAGTGCACAAGCTGGGAGGAGCAGAGAGGGGAAGAGAGAGAAGCCCAGGCAGGCTCCATGCTCATGCTCAGGCTCCACCTCAGGAACCGTGAGATCATGACCTGAGCTGAAACCAAGAGTCTGTCACGTAGCCAAGGGAGCCACCCAGACAACGCTATCTATATTTTTAATCTATAGTTTTAGAATTAGTTTTGATACATTACTGTTGATATATAAATTTTAATTGGATTATGTTTCAATATATTTTATGAGGTAAGGATACATGTTTTCCCATGTGCATAATTATTTTCCAGGTTCATGTGTGATCTCATCCTTCCATATTTCACAGAGATGACAGGCCAATTTTATCATACAATAAGACCTCACACAGTAATGCACGCACTTCTCAACAATCTGTCTCTGCATTTGTAACACACGAGCTTAGTGACCATGGTTTTCAGGGAGTCTTATTTATTTAGCAAGTATCTTCTTGTTACACTTGTGATTTCTATGTATTATATGTTCTTTACTTTCAATATAAAATTCACAATCACATTGAGATCCATAAACAGTTTTGGAGAATTTCAACTGAAATAACGTTGACCAGTTTAGAGGGATTTAACATTTTACACTTTTGTTTTCCTGTCCATGAATAGGACAGATCTCAATTAACTTAGTTCTTTAATTTTTAGAAGTTTCTCTGACCATTTTTACATTGCAAATTTATTCTTAATATTTGATATTATGTTGTACACTTTTCAATGATGTTTTTTCTCTTTAAACTTTCCAATTTTCTGTCTTTTATAGAAATGCAATGGACTTTCCCATATTAATTGTTTATGTATCAATATTTATCTATCACCTGTCAAATTCTTCCATTTTACCAAATAATTTACAGGTGAGTTATTTTGTGTTTCTATATATATGATCATATTATAGGTAAAATGCTTTTATTCCTAATTTAGAGTCTTTATCTTCTTTTTTTGTTATTTATTTTAAGAGAGAGAGAGAGAGAGAGAGAGAGAGAGAGAGCACGAACTAGGGAGGGGCAGAGAGAGGGGGAGAGAGAATCCCAAGCAGGCTCCTCACTGTTAGCACAGTACCTGATGCAGAGCTGAACTCCATGAACTGTGAGACCTCGACCTGAGCTGAAATCGAGAGTCAGACACTCAGCCATCTGTGCCACCCAGGCTCCCTTCCAGTCTTTATCTCCTAATTATCTGTTTTCCCTTTTTGTCTGGGGTGGAACCTCTAAAATGATATTGAATATAAAAGGTGATAGTGGACTAAATTACCTTATTCCTGTTTTTAAAGGGATTTCTTCTAATGTTTCAAATTTTAATATCTTTTCTCTAATGTGTAACAGATCCTCTTTAACAGAGAGCAAGTACAAATTAGTTCTGCTAAATTATTTATCATAAAAAGGCTGCTATATAGTTGTTCTCAACTGTTATCAAAATCTTTTCACATAACTAGTATCCATCTTTTCACTTTTATCACTATTAATTTTTGTCTTTTCTTCATCAGCTGAATAGACATATGTCTGTTTTGCTAGGTTTTTAAAGAATCATCAAAAAGAGAAATTAAGACAATCCCATTTAAAACTGCATCAAAGAGAATAAAACACCTAGGAATAAATTTAACCAGAGATGAAAGACCTGTAAACTAAAGAGCATCAGACACTGATGAAAGAAATGGAAGACACACGTAAAGGGAAAGGCATCTTATGCTCATGAATTGAAAACATATTATTTAAATGTCCATATTACCAAAAGCAATCTAAAGATTTCATACTACTCCTACCAAACTTCCAATTTCCTTTTTAATGGAAAAAGTACAAGTGGTCCTAAATATTGTAAGGCACCACATAAAACTCCACAAATTCAAAGCAATCTGAAGAACAACAAAGCTGGAAACATGATGCCTTCTGAGTTTAAACTATATTACAAAGATACAGTAATTAAAAAGTTATGGTGTTGGCATAAAAGCAGACACAGACCAATAAAATGAAGAGCCCAGAAATAAACCTGTGGGTATATGGACAATTAATTTATGGCAAAGTATACAAGATATATCATGGAAAAAAGGCAGCGTCTTTAACTAACAATGCTGGGAAAACTGAACGGCCATAAGCAAAAGAATGAAACTATACCACTATTTTATACCATACACCAAAATCAATTTGAAATTGCCTCAAAACTTAAACCAAAGACCTGCAACCATAAAAATCCTAGAAGATGACTTAGGGGATAATTTCCTTGAAATTGGTCATGGTGATTTTTTTCTTGTGTGTGATACCAAAAGCCAAAACAAACCAGTGAAACTATGTCAAAGTAAAAAGTCTCTGTACAGCAAAAGAAACCAACAGAATGAAAAGACAATCTACAGAATGGGAGAAAATATTTACAAACCACATATCTAATAAGGGGTTAATATCCAAAGTATATAAAGACCTCCTACAAATCAGTATCAAAAAAATTAAGAGTTTGATTTCAAAATGGACAAAGAAGCTGAACAGTCATTCTTCCAAAATCAACATGCAGATAGATGACCAGCAGGCACATGTAAAGGCACTCAACACCACTAATCATCAGGGAAATCAGCAGATCAAGCCACAATGAGACATCAGCTCACACCTGTTAGAACAGCTGTTATCAGAACGCCAAAAGTACGTTTTGATGAGGATGTGGAGAAAAGTGATCATTTTGCAACATATACATATATAAAATCATGCTACACACCTGAAACTAATATGTCAATTATTTAAAAAACAGCAGAGGTAAGAGGTCAAATGAACCCAAGGATAGTAATCCTGAGAATATTTTAAGATGCTACACTGAATTTCTAATTGTAATAGTTTTGTGTTATTTTTTACAGCTTATTTATTTTGAAAGAGAGAGAGAGAGAGATGGTACAAGTGGGGAAAGGGCAGAGCGAGAGAGAATTCTAAGCAGGCTCTGCACTCTCAGCACAGAACCCAATGCAGGGCTCAAACTCATAACCTGAGCCAAAAATCAAGAATCAAACACTTAACCAACTGGGCCAGCCAGGCATCCCTATGTTAATATATTGTTAACATAAATAAGCTCCAGGAATATGATTTAGGTGCCATTTTCTTAAAATTTAAGTCATATCTAAAGAATTATGAGTCAATGACATTACTGTATGAAGTATATTTCCTTAGAGAAATAGAGCTCTCTTTTAAAAATTATTTTTATTATTTGCTATGTAAATATTGTACCTATTTGATCATGATAGGACTTATTCATCCTTATCTTTTGAATGCAATTTCTTACTTTTTTGACATTGGGCTCTTCATGTTAGCTTCAACTACTGTCCTAATATAAGTTTCTCCCACTATTCAAAAGCAGAGTGTCATGAAAACTTTCATATGCTAAAATAGTATAAAGTCTGAAGGTACATTTCCCACGAAGTTCACATTATGCCACTTTGCTTTCAGAAAAGATGTACAGTAGTACCTGTTTCACTCACCAGAAATTTTAAGAGAATTTAATCTCTAGAGATAAAAGTCTGGTGTCTCAGTCCTTTAACCATTCGACTCAGTTTCAATTCAGGTCATGATCTCTCAGTTCATGGGGTCGAGCCCCCAATCCTCAGCCCTTCTCCCCAACATTGGGCTCTGGGACAGCATGGAGCCTGCTTGGGATTCCCTCTCTCTCCCTCTTTCTCTGCTCCTCCCCACTCACCCTCTCTCTCTCAAGGTAAATAAATAAACTTAACAAGCTGTTATCATACTAATGTAAATCTTTCATAAAAATTAATGGGCACAACAAACATTTGGAAAGTGGGGTATAAGACTGGACAGTAGATTAGCACAAACAGAAATGAATAATAATACATGTCCAAGAAACACATGGAAATGAATATACTGATTTTATTAAATTTTTTTAATGTTTATTTTTGAGAGAGAGAGAAAGACAGAGTGTGAGCAGGGGCGGGACAGAGAGAGGGAGACACAGATTTGAAGCAGGCTCCAGGCTCTGAGCTCACTGTCAGCACAGAGATGTGGGGCCCGAACCCACAAACTGCAAGATCATAACCTAAGCCGAAGTTGGCCACTTAACCAACTGAGCCACCCAGGCGCCACTCAAATATACTAATTTTATATAGAACAGGTTTTGGCAGAATATAAAACTCTGGCACGTTTCATTTAGATAATTTAATGATGAATGTTATATTGCTTAGTTTAAATTCTGAAACTGATTTTACAACCACTACCAATGTGTGATTGAAATGTGGTCAATGTTAGGAGGAAGCTACTGAAATGTTAATTTTATAAAAATTATGCACAGATGGGCTCATTTTAAAAATGGAAAGCATCAATATAAATTAAGACAATCCTATTATTGTGTTTCAGTACATGTCTGAGTTATAACAAAATTCAGCCTCGTTTGACAAAAGTAGAATTTGAGAATTTATGAAATGAAACTCAGTAAAAGAAAAATCAGACAGTAATATACCATAATTTCAGAGGAAAGAAAAGAGGTAGTTTAAGGACAAGCATATTAACAGAACCACAAAATCAAACAGAAAGCACTGTACTCATCTTATAATATAGGGCAATTTGAACTTCACTTAGTCTTCCAAACTCTGTTGGTAATTAGCAATTTCCTGCTCTCCCTGGCTCCTGGGATGTAGGCACAGACATATTGATCTACATGCTGGTGAAGTATCATTTTGCAATAAGTGTCTAAGTGGTGCTGCAACACTGGTACTTTGATAGCAGAAGAGAAGAACACTCCAGACCCATCTCATTATGAAGAAGTAAGACAAATGTTGGTCCATTGAGAAATGAAGCAGAAAAACAATGGTTGTTGTGAACTGTGCATCCAACCATGGTACTCTTTCACATATTATCTATTTACAATTTTTCCTTAAAACATTAAATATATAAATGTGTTTTAAACAAAATATGATCTACATAATGTAATATATGAAAATACATGGAAACGCGTATAAAGCGATAGGATAAAATTCTGTTGGGCTTAAATAAAGCCCCTGAAGAAAAAGTTTGAATACCTAAAACTAGAGTAAAAGAAAATGGTGGAATGCTTTTGCGTTTTTAAGACTTAGAACATTAGCTTAAACGTAGTGAGAAATAATGGGAGTGTTTTCAGTAGGAAACAGACATGAAAACATTTGTATTTTGGAAGCATAATGTGGCATCACTGTGAACAACATCCACCAGGAGTAGATACAGGTAAACTAGTTGGGAGACCATTGCAGAACTGCCAGGGAGAAATGGTTTCCTAATAAACAATCAATAGGATTTAATAATCGGCCAGACGTGGATGAAAATACCTAGGTAAGGGGCATGGAATGAAAACAGAAAGAGCTCAGAACAATGACCACCATTCCCCAAAGAAGGCAGCTACAGCGGTCACAGTTGAGTAAGAAAATACAAAGTCTGATTTGGAGAAAAAAGATAGGAGGGTTTCCAGAAAATAAGATAATTGGAGATGTTAGGGAACCGAGAATTCAAGATATCAAACTCATCAACAAGGTTAAAAATGAAAATCGTAGGATGAGAGCAAGACCATTTACGGACATTGTAGGTCCTGCATATCAGTGAGTTCTTACTCAGACCAGCTACCCCAGTCCACCTCCCCTTCATAAACATCAGAACTTCCAGCGACGTTATGCTTCACATTTTTGTTGGTAGAGTTTTCCCCTTCAATAAATTCTAAGCTCTAAGTTCTTACCTTTTGTTGATTTCACACAATATCTTTTTTAATAAATCATTTTAATAGGGGATTTATTTTGATAAAAATTTCACGTTGGTAATCAAAGTTAACGTTCATCCAAACTTGAACTTAATAAATCAGTTTATTATGCAATCACAAAATTTTTGAAAAAATCTGAAAAAATATTTCTTTACTTTAAAACATGTTCCTAAAATACTTATAGAATTACTTTAAATTGATCAGTACAAAGTTTCTTTTAGCCTTACCATATAATCCATGTTTCTTCTGTAATATTCATTCAAAAATGAGCAACTATATCTTTCATAAATCTCTTGTTAGACATTTGGAGGCTGATCCCAGTATAGGATTCAGCAATATGCCATTAGAATTTAGGCCTCAGATAAATGGAACTGGAGCCCAAATTTATATCCTTCTTAAATGCTTGCTACGATAAAATTTATTGTGAAATATCCAAGTCAAGTCCTTGGAAGTTTTTATCGAGAAAGATAACATAGCAAAGTAATGGTGCTTGAAATTTGCTTTTTTTTTTTTTAACTAAGTATTTCATCATCTAATCTCTTCTTTGCTTGAGAATATGGACATATTCACTTTTATCCAAACTTTCTTGCAACCAGAATATAAGTAATTAACTATCTCCATTACTTTGCCAAAGATTTCCGAAAATAGGTCTTCTCTTAAAATCCAGAGTTTAAAAAACTAAATAGTAGGGCAAATAAATGCAATTCTTCAAAGCACAAACAAGAAAAGAACTCCTGTTACATTAGTGTTTCTTGACAGAATGTTCATTAGATGGTATTTGTATGCTTTACAACCCAGGAGACTATCTGAAGACAGTAAATGCTACACAGTAGAAAACAGAAGGAGTAAAATTGTTTTTATTTTTTTTCTCATTAATATCAAATTGAGGTTTTGTACATGTAGGGAATAGAAGTCAAACATTTAGACTTTCATAAAAGCCATGCTAAGTATGGCCATGTGACTGATTTTATATTTCACCTCTTCACAATTTCAAATCCTGCTTAAAATATTGATAAATAGTTTAATGTAAAAAGTTTCTAAAGCTCCTGAAAATCTAGGATTTTTTTATATTTTATATTTTTGATCAAGCCATAACTATGTAGTTTTATAACTATTTTCCAAATATTTAAAAATTTAGATTTGGTCATATTTCAGACACTCGGTGTGTATACTAAAAATTATTATATCTACTTGCTTAACACTCAGTTTTGGCTTGTATTATGAACACTGCCACTGAGCAGAAGATTTCTTTCCCCAATTCCATTTATTCTCATTTTATTTACCACTATTGCTTCCTTGAAAGTAAGCATAATTATTGTTCATATTCAATTTTATTATAGAAATATGTAATATGTAAATATTTATGATTGTGACATTAAAAGTTAAAATTTCACCTCTTAAATATTAATACTAGGTTACTATTCATGTTTCTCTAATTTTTATCATTTAATTTTTATTTTGAAAATACTTTTGGTAAAATATAGAGAGACGATAAAATACTTGTACTCTTCATATATTTTTGTTCACTGATATAAATACTCTGTATATTTATCACCTAAAGGAAAGAAAAAAGCATTTTTGTAGATATACATGTGCGTACACTTAGCATCAGAAATACACTTAATTCACTCTAAAAACATAGCTGTAAAAATAAAAATAAGCTACTCAATTACAAATTATATATTTGCTAAGTAAGATTGTTGTAATTATGAGACTTCATTGCTTTAACTGTCCTTTAAAGCCTCTGGAAATGTCTGGATCAGTAAAAACAAGTTCCTGAGTTTATTGAAATTAATTTTAAAATAGCACATTTGCAGTAGCTTTGGCAAGTCTCAAGATCATATGTATAATCCCCAGGTTTTATTTTCCTGTGTCTGAGATCAAATATCTTTAAAAATACTGTCAAGTGCACATTGCTAACTAATTGGATAGTTCTAATACCCCTTAATTCATTCCTAAATGTTGAAATAAATGTGGCAGAAGTCTAGCTAATGGTATAAAGCATGAGGCTCTGAATAGGTCTCCCATTCCCATGAAATACAGCAAATAAATATTACACAAAACACTTAATGGTTCCTTAAAACTTGCATTGATTTCTCAAATACCTATAGGCTTCTCATTTGAAGTCTATGAAGCAATATAAATAGAAAATTGTTCCTGGAGAGGGGCACTTGTGGGGAAGAGCACTGGGTGTTATATGGAAACCAACTTGGTAATGAACTATTAAAAAAAAAAAAAAGAAAAAAAACCAAAACAAAAGAATAAAGAGACAAACAAACCCCCAAAAAAAAGGAAAGAAGAAAATTGTTCCCCAACCTTAACATACTACAAGCTTAATATGACATCATGCCTTGAAGAACAATACCATTAGTCAAGAGAAACATGAAGAAATATTGGAAAAAGACACCACAAGTATCATATAATATGTGTGTGTGTGTGTGTGTGTGTGTGTGTGTGTGTGTGTGTGTGAGAGAGAGAGAGAGAGAGAGAGAGAGAGCGAGCGAGCGAGCGTGCGCTGTATAGCACAGATATGGCCATCTGTTCTTTAAACAGAAATAATATATTGAAATGTCTAACGGGTGTCATGCAAGCACTTCTTTTTTCTGAATTTTTTAATGTTTGTTTATTTTTGAGAGACAAAGCATGAGCAGGAGAGGGTCAGAGCGAGAAGCAGACACAGAATCCAAGCAGGTTCCAGGCTTTTAAGCTGTCAGCAGAGTCCGTGGTGGGGCTCAAACCCATGAACAGTGAGATCACGACCTGAGCCAAGGTCAGACCCTCAACTGACTGAGCCACTCAGGTATCCCACAAGTAAGTACTTTCAATTAATAAATGTTTTTAGGAAAAAAAAACATCTTCATCATCATGTTCTTTTCATTAGGGTCAGATCTAAGCAATCGAATTCAACCTATGGGGAGGATTATGGAGCGTGACTTTCTTGGACAGTGAAATTTTCTCTAGTTTCTAAAATAAAATTGTGATCTGCTTCCAAATTAAACTGCAGTGACTCCAAGGCGTCGATTGCTTACTTTACACTGCGTTGTTCCTTGCTACGACATTCCTGTGAAGCACTTCCATACTTCTCATTCTAGAATTGAGAAAATGAAAGATTGACGCAGTTACATAAGCAAATTGTCTGGCGCCATTTCAGTAGTAAATGAAGCTCGAATGGGGCACAAATCCCCAGGACTCCAAAGCTTATGCCATTAACACTGTATTTATGGTCTGTCAATCATCTTTACCCTCACTGCCAAAAGCCACTTTCAGGTGAAGAACAATAGAAAAACAACACAGAAGCTATCAAACTAATATCCCTGGCTTGTTTATTCTAGCTCTATTAAAAAGTATTGTCTTCAACAGGCTTAAGCGACATTGAATCCCACTTCACCTGATGTGTATAGTTTAGTATTATATATTCAATCAAAACATCTGAAAATGTATTATTAATAAAGCTAAAGAATTTCAATGTCATTATAAGAAAAATTTGACAGAGCTCTGAGTGGGAGATCTGGGGTGTAGGTGGGAAGGAGACAGATGATGTCAGCCATGAACTTTTCAGGGAATACTTCAAAGATTTTTAGTGCTATCAAATGAGGATTTTGCACATAGGCCTCTAATTACGTAATTCATATACTCACTTGCTGTTGTTTTCTTGCAAACTAATTGCTTTTGATACCACTCAAAATTGTACTGAGTATTCTAATTTTTCTTATTTTTGTTATTCAGTTGAATAACAATAATAAATGCCCTAGAGCATGCATGTCAGTAGGTATGTAGAATATTCATTCTCTAATATAGATCATAAGAGCCTGGTCAAGACCTGAAGACAATGGCTTAATAAGACTTTTTTGGTCAGCAAAAGTTTGGTCATGTGGACATAAAATATGAAATGCATATTTCAGCTAGCATTCATACAAAAAACGTGTTTTATTAACCACTTTAGTGATTCTATTTCAAGCTGCATACGTTTTTTCACACAGACTAATGGAGGAGAGGTAAAAGGGAGGCAATTTGAAATCCTGTCAGTCATCAACACAGCCACGTGCTACTGTGCTTGTATTTGAACATCTCAGCCGCTATTCTGCTTTATAATTAACATTTCTGTGAATATAAAAACTGAGAAGACTATTTTTAAATTTAGTGTTCTCTTTAGTGAAACTTTAAATTTCACCATTCACCAGGTTCTCAATTATGTGACAAAGGATCCAAAGACAAAGGGAGGAACCGGATGAGAGGAAGTAGCTTAAATTCACAGACTTCAGTCATTTTGAAAAGATATAAACTCAAGGCAGTTTGTAATAATTATGCTTTAAAATAAATTCCTACTTTGTTTTCGGCTTCACTGAATTTAGGGCGTAGTCATGTGCATTAAGGGATTGAGGGGAAAAGGGAAAGACTGGATGGCTGAAGAAATTATTCACTCAGACTTCACTGAAGAGTGAGCAGAGATGATACACAGGCAATTAGAGATTCAACAAGTAACGTCTTATTATAATGTTTTTAAAAATTTAGACTTTTTTGGTGAAATTGCCTAAGATGAGTTGAATTTAAAATGGTGGGCACAGTATGAATTTATCATAGTTTAAAAGACTTTAAACTATCAAGAAAAAATATATACTTTCCATTTAGGATCAACGAACATTGAAAATAAACATGATAGATTATGGTTTTGGAGACAGGAGGGCTCAGGGATCACACGGAGCTGGCCTGTGGGTCATTGTGGACAAGTCTCATAACAGCAAGTTAACACTTCCCTAAAGGCTCAGCCATGCCTCACACCTGAATTAGCTGCTTTGTGTTCTACATACACATAGCCAACTTTACTTTGTTCCTAGGAGACATACATATTCTCTCTAGCTCCCACCTTTTCTCTGAAAAAACAGTGCTTTTTAGAAATAGAATTACTTTTTAAACATATGTATATTTGTACTGCACTCACCATTTTAAATTCATCTTAGGCAATTTAACAAAAAGTCTAAATTTTTAAAAGCATAAGATATTACTTGTTGAGTCTCTAACTGCATATTATATCTATATATTGCCCACATATTATACATATATTAACAACATACACATATGTTAATGAAACCAAACACTTTAGATGGGTTTAAATGAAAAACTCTCATAACTTTCTACCAACTTCTGATTCTACAGGCCAGAGAAACAATGTTAAGAATATGTTTGAGTTTTTGGATAACTTTTATATAATAAACCTACATGCATCCTTTTAAAAATTTATGTACAAGGATTACAATATATAGGAAAGTGCTTGTTTGGTGGATGAATGAATTAAAGAAACTGTGAACAAAGAACAAATCCTCCACAGGGAACTGTTTCATTTCTATGATATGCCAAGAGTTGGTGTTAGCACATCCCACAAAGAATGGATGTTAAGGGACTTGAATAGGCACATGGAGGTGATTACAGGCCTCCCCCACTGGCAGCCTTCCTTAACCAATGAGGGGAGGCAACTGGGAGGAGAATCAGAGGACTCTGTAACCTGCTTGGGGCCAGAACCTGTGCCCTCTCAGTATACCAACCCAGTGCATTGCTAAATAGAGTCATCTCCAAATGTGAGTGAGGTTTTTCTGGTGTTGCAAAGTACTTAGTCAGCATTCCAACAATTCCATCAGTTCTCCATCTGATGAATTAGGAAAAGCTGGCTTGAAGCAAGGACATGTGAGAGAGAGAAAGGGGGTGGGAGAGACTTCCTTTCCACAACTTAATAGTCTCATAACTGGTTCTCTTTTATAAAAGGGGAAATTAACATCAAAGCCTCTTGTAGCTCCAGAACAAGTATGTCGTTCATCTAGTTGATGAATGCACCTTCACTGAGAGATGTCCACTTTTTGTATCTTCCTTTGATGACTGCTTACCATGCCCCAAAACTATGGCTCTGCCTTATGTGGTCTTCTTGGCCACTGTTGATAGACTGCCATAGCCACTTGTATTTTCTAAGCCCAACACTTTTACTTCAAAAGATTCCTCAAGTTGGGGTGCCTGGGTAGCTCAGCTGGTTAAGCCTCCGACTTCAGCTCAAGTCATGATCTCACAGTTCATTAATTCAAGACCCATGTAGGGCTCTGTGCTGACAGCTCGGAGCCTGGATCCTGCTTCAGATTCTGTGTCTCCCTCTCTCTGCAACTCCCCCACTCATACTGTCTCTCAAAAACAAATAAACATTAAAAAAAAATAAAGATTCCTCAAGTTAAAAAGAATGAATAAATACAGCTCAAATAATAATACCCCCCTTCTAAACTACTTGATTTTGATTCTAGAATGAAATCAGAAACTGATTCTGAAGAGAAGCTGAGTTGTTCCTGCATATGTGGAGGAAGGATAATTACAATCTGCTTGACCCCCTGGTATGCTCTACATCCTCAGTTTCTTAGAAATGTAGGATTCCAAGCCCTGACATAGGTTGGGGCCCCAGATTCTATTAAGTTGAAACTGGTAAGGCATAAATCAAGAGTTGCCTGGTATTTGAGCGCATAAATTCACGGAGGAGGACATGAAAAGTATCATCAAAGAAAAAAAAATTACCAAGTCATTGATCCAAAGCCCCTAAACACAGAATTAAGTATGGATTAAATAACAAGCACCACCACAAAATGATGAATGAAACTGAGTTGGGACCAGAGCATTGGAAATAGGCAGGGATGCAGAATCCAAAGGCACTCTTTGAAGGTGGAAATAAAGCAGTCAGCCTCTTCATTAACCCTTTTTTCAGGGATATGGGGTGGTATAAATGAAGTTGACCCAACCTAGACACTCTAAGTTAAGTCTTCTCCTGGCCCTAGGTGGTTGGAGTAGTACAAGATTATTGGTACCTTCTCACTTGGGTCCTTTTAAAGGAACCAAAGTCAGTACTTCAATCAACAACTCTAACCTTATCCTCTAGTTCCAGGAACATGTTCATGCTTGTTCCTGTAGGATAAAGACCTTGATTCAATACTTTCCTCAATACTCCCATCTACTAGGAAATGGAATCCCTACTTATTTTGCTTGACTCTTAGGAATAGACAAACTGTAATAATCCAGATGTTCTATCTTGGTCTCTTTATTTGTACTTGTTGCTTCCCTTTGGGGAACTTCCTACCAAGCTGTATTCCTGCATTTCATAGCCCCCTGATATCTGTATGCCATCTTCCTTATGCCTACCCAACAGGACCTATGTGCCAGGTGTGGGCACAGTCCCAGAAGTACAAGGAGAAAAAGACATCTTTCGGATCCTCAAAGGGTTCTCATTTTAACAAGAAAGACTTATTAATGACCAGACGGACGACAATGCCTGAAGTGCCATAGAGTATACAGGAAGCTCCGTCTGCTCTGAGGTGAGGTAGCAACAACTATATGAAGCACATTGCAGTGAGGCAGGGCTGGCCAGGAAAAGCTTCAGAGAGGGCTAGATTGGGCTGTGGATTTGAGCTAAGAATTTTTCCAATGAAAACAAACTGGAAGCATCTTTCAGGCCTAGGGAACTTCACTGTAGGTGGCATAGAGGAACGAAGACTTACTAGTTTGGGAATTGAAGGATTTGCTAGTAAGGGAGGGAGGGTAGAAGGGAAACCTGGGTGGCTCAGTCAGTTGAGCATCTGATTTCAGCTCAGGTCATGAGCTCAAGGGCCATGAGTTCGAGCCCTCCATCTGGCTTTCTGCTGTTAGAGTATCAAACGTGGGCTCTGTACTGTCTCCTTCTCTCTGCTCATGCTCACTTGCTCTCTATACAAGCAAATAAACATTTAAGAGAAAAAAGGGAGGGCAGGAAATGATACAAAAACTGTGGCTTGGGGACAAAAGGGGGGGTTCCTGAGTATCATAATCATGAGCTGTGATTTTATTCTATAAGAAATCAAGGAGCCATCCACAGCTTTCAAAATTAGAGCATGATTATGTCTGGGGTTCACAAAAATAATGCTGATGGTAGTGTGAAAGAGGAATGTGTGGGGCTTAGATCTTCACCAGCTCTTATTATGGGAAGCTGATTATTCACTCTGCTCTCACAGTTACACCATTTTCCCTGATCTTCTTCTCTGACCTACATCCAATATGTCCTTATTTTGATCAAGTTGGATGCTAATTACCAGGGAAATCTTAACTTTCAAAATATCTAAGAAAATATGTTTATTTCCTGAACCAGAGGAGTATTTCCCCAATATATAAAATGGTAACATAAGCATGTGTAACACACAGCAGGAGACAGAAAAGATGTGAGTATTTTTGGGTAGAAAGTGCTTTACAAAGAGAAATTGGGCTTTTCTGATGGTATTGGAGCAAATCTGAATTAAGCAACAACATTGTAAATTAAACTTGGGCATGTGGTTCTTTGCTATCAGCTGGAAACAAACGATGATTTGAAGAGGGCGAAGATAAAAACATAGTAAAATGGGTCTAGGTTGCTGCAGTAAAATGATTATTTAGAGGACTTTGTAAGGAAAATATTTCTCACTGATAGAAATCACCAAACCAGGATAAAGATTAATCTTCCAAATATTATGAATGTAGAAATCACTGAATCAGACCAACTCAAGGTAAAGACAGGGGAGGCAGGATGAAAAGGTTTAAGATAGTACATAAAGTGAGGTCACAAATAGTTACCACAGTCAAAAGCAACAGATAGGCAAGTGAAAAATGTTTACAACTACTGAGGGACATTCCTTCATGGCCATATAGCTAGATACAGACAACTGCATGATCTTACATCCTGATACATGTCCTTCACAAAATAGAAAAATTAAAAGTGCACAAAGAAACTAAAGATTAGTCAAGGTAGAAATACAAGTTTGAAAACTGAGTCAGGCTTTTGGCTTTCGGTTGGGAGGAGACGCCGGTGTTAACAGTCCTCGGTCGTCCGGAATCCGGGTTCATCCGACACCAGCCGCCTCCACCATGCCGCCTAAGTTCGACCCCAACGAGATCAAAGTCATATACCTGAGGTGCACCTGCGGCGAGGTCGGTGCCACGTCCGCCCTGGCCCCGAAGATCAGCCCGCTGGGTCTGTCTCCAAAGAAGGTTGGTGATGACATCGTCAAGGCCACTGGTGATTGGAAGGGCCTGAGGATCACAGTGAAACTGACCATTCCGAACAGACAGGCCCAGATTGAAGTGGTACCTTCTGCCTCTGCCCCGATTATCAAAGTGCTCAAAGAACCGCCGAGAGACAGAAAGAAGCAGAAAAACATTAAGCACAGTGGAAATATCACTTTTGATGAGATAATCAACATTGCCCGACAGATGCGGCACCGATCCTTAGCCAGAGAACTCTCTGGCACCATTAAGGAGATTCTGGGAACCGCCCAGTCTGTGGGCTGCAATGTTGATGGTCGCCACCCTCATGACATCATAGATGACATCGATAGTGGTGCAGTGGAATGCCCAGCTAGTTAAGAACTACAAAGGAAAATATTCTAATAAAGGATCATTTTGACAACCAAAAAAAAAAAAAAAAAACACTGAGTCAGAATATATTAATGTCATTTGGTCCAACAGTTAACATCCTAATAGAATAACCAGATTTTAGTCTTAGAGAATGGAATCAAATTTTGGTTCTACCACTTACTAAATGCCTAGCATTTGGCAATACCTGCCCCATCCTTTGCCTTTGTTTGTATGGTCTAAAAAACCAATTCTGATTCATTAAATGATCCTGATTGTAAAGTTCTTATATACAATAAGCAGATAAAATGGGCTAGTAAACAAATGGTATTAGCACATATTCATTGCATGTTGAAAGACATTTTTCCACCAAATCAAGAGAGGTGTCTTGCTTCCAGTAATGGAATGCAGTCTTATAAATGATGACATTAAAAAAGACCAATAACCAATGGCAAATATCAATGGCATTACCAATCAAAGTATAAATCTTGCCCATCTGAGGTGGCTTCAACCAACAGTGAGAATAGAGACAGCAGAAGATCAGATTTATAAGGATAAATCCCAGGCTGGAGGTTCTGACTATCGCCAAAGTCATGGGGGAAAAAATGATCTCAAATTTGGAAATAGACAAAAGGACACAAGACTTCATTCCAAAGTGGTAGAGGGTGTTGTAGTAGCTCAATTTGTTGAGAAATTACCTGCCTTTCAAGGTATAGGTAGCTTTGTCTTCCTATTTAAGTATATGTAACTCTTAAGAGTTGAAGTTAACATGCAGAAAAGAAGTAAGAGTAAATGAGAGCAATGAAGATAATTTTACTCAATAGCATGATACATCTTCTGTCCACAATAAAGGGTGTTGTCTGGAAATACAGTTTTGTATCTATTAGCACATTCTTTGCCCTATTCCTTTGGCCAACCATTCTGTTCCTTTTTTTTTTTTTTTTTTAACTAGTCTTAACCATCACACTAATCCTCTAGGTAACTAATATATTAAAGGAAATCTCTGGAATATGTTCAGATTTTGTTTATAGGAGAGTCATTTCTAAGTTTTTGAACATAATACTTTACCACAAACTTCTTTAAATGGCAGTCCAAAACACTATGTGTATTTGTTAATGTTTCATTATAAATATGGCTTAGTTAACTATTTGAATGTAATGCACTGCAGATGTTGGGTGCTTGTAATTAATTCCACCATTTCAAAGTCCTACAGCTTCCTATTCAGGTGTTGCTAAAAGAAAAGCTTTGAATCCACAGGGATTGATCACATCTCCAGTGGGACAGCATCTCCCTTGAATCTGCCAAGTTGGCCAACCATTTACATTAACTTTGTCCACACAGCTGTTGATCAAAAAAAAAAAAAAAAAAAAAAAAAAAGGATGTTACCAGATGACCACATTGTTCACAAAAGCAGTGGAAGTATAAAAACTGACTACACTACTACCTGGAATCCAACATAAGAAGTGAGAGAGAGAAGGCGAGGAGAAAAGGTTTATCCATCATTTCAGGTTTCATCTGCACAACAGCCTCAGTGACCACTTTCCTACCTCCCCCTACACACACACTCACATCAAACTCTTCCCACAGAGAATGCATGGAGATACTACAGTAATGCAGCCTTTTCTGATGGGTAGGCACAGAATTTTTCTTGGGTAACCAATACATTCTTTTAATTTACAAGTACATTTATTACCTTATCTTACAAATTATTTAATAATAACTTACAAATTACTTACAAATAAGTATTTAATAAGCCCTTACTACACACAAAGCAATCTATAGGTTTTGTGCCTGTGTCTGCACTAAAGAAGAAATGGAACATAATTTTTGCTATGGACAGAATGTTTGTGTACGTCTGAAATTCATGTATTAAAACCTCATGCCCAATGTATTACAAGGTGGGGCCTTTCCGAGGTGCTTAGTCATAAAGGTAGATCCCTCTTGAATGGGATCAGCACCTTTATAAAAATGGCCAGAGAGCGTTCCTTTGTCCCATCACACAATCTTACAGTCAGACAACCCTCTTCTAGGAGGCAGTCTTTCCCAAGACCCCAAACCTGCCACTGCCATGAACTTTCACCCTTCAGAAATGTGAGAAATAACTGTCATTTATAAGCCACATAACTTATATTATCACAGTCTGAAGAGATTAAAACAGTCCCTTTAATGAAGGTACCCACTATTTATAACAATTTTTAAGACTATTAATAGTAATTCGTTGTCCTAAAAATGTTTATGAATTGTCAAAGGCCCAATTTATAAGTGAGAATTCCTTAAATTGTAATTTAGGTAAAAATGTTTGCTTTATCTGATTTTCCAGTTTTAAACAGTGAATTTACAGTATGATTCACACTGAAATCATTATCTGAAAATTAGATCAGCTGAGGCCCAAAAAGGTAGAGGACAAAGAGAAGATATCATCCGCCTACATTTCACCATCTTAGGAAAACATTTTCCAAACCATTGATGTTCATAAAAGTATTTCACGGATGCTTAAATGTTCTATCACTATTGCAAATATAATGTGAAGCCAAGTAGACTTGTAAGATATTAAATATTTAAAAAACTACCAAAATCAAAGAAGTAGATTAAAATGTACATACACATTGAATTTTCTATAAAAATCTGAGTCACCTGAGTTGAATGGTAAAATTTGTTTTCATTCTGAGACTACTTACATGTAAGTTACTTCCTTAAAGTTTTAGAGAAGAGGGGAAAAAAGAATATAGGACAACACATTTTTTTTGTGCAAGTCTGAACTTTAATCACAGATATGGACGTTACTGGTAAGAGGCATTGCACTTGAATAAGAATAGCAAAGCTTTTTTTTTCTCTTATTAATAACTATTCCTCACTAAGAATGGCTACATATACATAAAATAGTAATTAATGTTTCAGATGAGTTTGAAATACCTGAGAATGACCGGGTCAGATGTACTCTCATTTGGAATGTTCCTCTGACTCTTCCAAATATATGACAGCATATTTTGTAAAATCACTTTCTCCATTTGCAAATTAAACCATTTAATTGCAGTCTCAGTTTATATTCTTTTTTCTGATTTGTTTTGTGAGATATGAAGCCTTTTGAGGATGCCTCGGTAAAGATAACCTATTTCAAAAGTGGCTCTAAAACGTCTTGATCAGTCTGTCTGCTTTCAGATGCAGAAGTTTATAACCACATGTTTAGATCTATAAAATCTCTATAGCAAAAAAACAATGGGAAAATCCAAAGTCACACACACAGTAATATCCAGGATGCTTTACACCATGATTTTCAATTTACCAGATAATCCTGATTAGAGAACATACTACGACAAACTTGAACAAGGCCTCACCTTCTTGGTATTATTTTAAAAGTCCTATTTCTATTCTCACATCTCTTCATTTGGATCTCGTTCTGCAGTCTGTGCTAATCTACAATGAAGACCAGAGAGCTCCCACCTCTTTAACTAAATTTTTCTTTCAATCATTTATTACGCCAACAGGGCATGTAAAACATTTTATCTTTCTTCCAGAATGAAAACCTTTGTCTCCTGTTAGGATGATATTAGGTATTAATATTCAGGTATGCAGAATTTTATTTTAAAGTGGCTTACAGCAAACCTGTTTACAGCTAATCATAAGCTAGAATGCGGGTGTAGTTCTAAAAGAGTGTACTTTAGAAATCATCACCCACATGCCGTGTGGGGAAACTACCATCATCATTTTGAATTTAGCACTGGAGATACCAAGAGACACTTTCAGCATTCTATACCACTAAGTAGTTCAGGTTAACAAGTATAACCAATATATTTTCCTTATTTTTATTTTAAATTTCTATCTTGCATATATGCAAACATACCTTCATGTATGTTCATGGTTATATTTCAAGTATGCATAAAAAGAATGAATTTTTTTGTCACTGACTTATTCAGTTTTTAAGTACGAAAGTGTCTAGGCTGTACCCAACACTACTGAACCTTCTGATAGACAAGGGTGGCCATTTTAGTTCTTATGAATGGAAACCACAGCACAACATTAAAGTATATAAAATACAAGAGCAATGGGACTTCATTAAAATCACATTCATTTTTATGGAGTTTTTTGGTAAATTACTGCTTTTTAAATGGTGAATCAGGAAGCGCCAGACGCCTCGAAATCACAGGAACCAGCGCATTTTTGTTTTCCAATACTCTGGCGTAACCATCTACAGTCTTTAAGTTGAATTAGGAGTACATTGTATAAACAGAACACGGATAGTAGTAAAAACAAAGGATTCATGTATTTTTAAACTCTGTTCTTAAGATCAGGAATCATGCATGAGAAATCATTTTACTTTTTAAAAAATTTCAGTCTTCATATCAGTTTAAAAACGGAGTTTAAAGATTTTTTACTACTAGATTCGATATTCAATCATAACTGAACTTTTTTAGAAATTTGTTCTTTGGAAGGTATTTATTCATTTATTTAGAAAATAATTAAATGCCTAATGTGTGCCAGCCAACTCATTTCAATATTTTTTCACTGTCTAGCAGTTCAAACCAATAGTTTTGCTCTATTTTACCAAAAATACATCTCATATGAAAAATAACCTTATGGTGCACTCAGAAATAGTAATTAACAACATTGGTATTGGAGTCTGATGTATTTTATTTCATAGACTTGTTCTTTTAATTATACAACTTCCTTCAGAGCATGCTAAATTTATTAACAAAGAGAAAGCAGTGGGTGGGTCTTAGGAAGTGTAAAACTCAAACTGTTTTCTTCTCCTAGTAAGAATCGTGTAACAGGATCAAAATTCTGCTTTTCTGTAATTCATCAATTTCTTGATATTTTGCCCCCTACCCTGACAGACCCAAAGCTGATCAAAAGTATTACTGAGCTCCCTCTTTCTTAGTGTGAGATGTAGATGCTTCCTTGTTAAGGATGTGAACGTTTCCTGTTTAGAAGATGCTTGTGAGAGTATATCAAATACTTGCCTGATGTGGAGAAATTTATTAGAGAGTAAACTGAGTCCTCAAATCATTTTGTCCATGATGTAAATTGAGCATGAAACCCTAGGTCTTCAAAAGTGAAAGGTAATGGTGGAGTTCAGCCCATGAAATTTGTTTCCACTTAAAGATAGCTCATTATTCATTGGAATTTTAATAAATTCACAAGCACTTATTGAATGCCTACTATATGTACAGCATTGAATTTGATCTTTAGAGAATAAGAGAGGTATATAGTCCAGCTCTAGTGAGACTGTATCAACCATTTACAAAATGTACGTGCTTCTGTGTGTTCTTGTGCTCAGTTTAGAGGGGCGAATTTCAGTAATTTCTTTTGGTTTCTATAGAGATTAATTTCAAAGTCAGGCTTTACTTCGCAAACTTCATAGGGGCGGGTGGGTGGCTCAGGCTGGGTGGCTCAGTCGGTTACACATCTGACTCCAGCTCAGGTCAGGATCTCACAGTTCATGCGTTTGAGATGTGTTAGGTTCTATGCTGACAGCTTTGAATTCTGTGTCTCCCTCTCTCTCTGCCCCTCCCCTGTTCGCACTGTCTTTCCCCCCTTTCAAAAATGAATAAACTTCAAAAAATAAAAACAATTTAAAATAAAACTTTATTATTTACTATGTGTGTGACCTCATACAAGTTACTTACACTGTGTGCCTCAGTTTCCTCACTTACCAGAGTCCATGTATTAATTACCATTGTATTGCTAAGGTTAGCCTATATGTCATGCATTAAATAAATATGTTACACGATTAAACCCATTTAACTATTGTTTGGTCATAAAAATGAAATTCAACAGTAAAAATTACGTTACCTATAACCACAGAGACTATGTTGGCTGTTATTTGTGTTTACTACTGATTGTTGGTAGAATGTATCATGACAGCTAAAACTATATCAAAGAAAATGAATAAAGAACACAATTTTTTCAACCCATTCTAAAATGTCTGAAAGACCAGAAATATGTATGAACATATAAGTTATAAGAGAAAACATAGTAAAGAAATCTAGTAGCCAAATCAGAAAATAGCAATTATAAAAGCATAAAGAAGCATGAATTATTCCTGAGTAATATTCTTCCTCCATCAAGAATTTGATTTGTCTAATAATTCTGTTTTAGATACCAGTCTTTCATCTTAGCATTTTCAGCTTATGTATTTGAAAGTCTTTACATTTAACTTATCTTACATTTAAATGTAATTTACTTAGAAATGCATTAATGTAAAAAGATGACAGTACCTAACCCAATGATAAAAGTATCTATGAAGAGTTTGACATTGGCATACTGTCAAGAAGCCATTTTCATTTGTTAAAAGGTGGGCTGAATAACTTTCTCTAGAGATATATTCCACAGACCTTTTTTTTTCTTTAGTAAGGTAATTGCTCATACCATTCTACATTGTACAAAAAAAAAAAAAAAACCCAGCAGTAATGTGCTATCAAGATAACTCATTCAAATTTAATTAGATATCAGGATTTATTATCAGTGGGTCAAGGATTCAAGAATGTTGGTTTAGATGTTTTTGTGGATCACCGATTTTAAGAATTCACATTTAAAAAGATCTTCAAAACCGGTCTTATTTTCTTAAATCACTTTATGCTCCAAAAATTTTTAAAACAATTCCATGAAGTTCAGGCATTTGGGGGTCTTAATTAATTTTCTGTCTATGGTCTTTCTAGTTGTTAATCAGATTTGGCATTTGCCTCAGGTTACAGTTTTGATTAGAACGAGATTTTAGACAACGTGTATTTTCCCTTATCAAGGGTCATTAAGAAATAAGGCATCCAGCAAAAGACAAACTGGAACTCATTAGTTAGCTTAATAAAAACACTTATGAGGAACATCATGTAGTAAAAGAATGACTATATTTACATGCCATTTAAATAAACAAAACAGTCAAAAATTACAAGCAAAAGTGACTTAACATAGATTTATTGAAAGGTAAAAGTTGAACAGCTAGGAAAATCACCTTTATGTTATTATCTTTTAAAGAAAAACTTATTTTGGCAATAGAAAAGGGTAAAGTAGGGTATTTATAAAATGTATTTAGTCCTATATCGCATTTTACTTAAGCAGTGGTTAATACTTCAAGATTTTAACTTTCCAAGTATGATATTTGAGTTAAGAACTTAACTTTCTTAGATTACTACCCCCCAAATACATGCAACTCTATATGTTAACATGGCTTTGCATTTCTTTCTTATCTTGGAAAAAAAAATTAGAGAGCCAAAGCAAAAGAAAGTGGTACTAAGTTTAATTTATAAATTACATCCTGCACTCATTTTTATCCTAATTTAAGCTACCGAAGTCTGTGTTGCACAAGAATAGGTAAATTACCTTGAAACAAAACTGTTTAGTAATGTGTGGTAATGGTACTTAGAAAAATACATGACGATTCAATGAATAAATGGAATTACAGATGGTAATTTTGACTAGAGACACAAGACAATGATAAAGAACATGAATAACATGTATAATGTCTGAAGTGTCAAAACACTAGCTTTCAGAGGCTGCTAAAACACAAATTGAATTTTATATGATGTAAGAATTTTTAATTTTTTTGAAAATTCTCACTGAAAAAATGGTGATGACAATGTTGATGTAATGTATGGCATAGTACGTGTGACATATAAATGTATGGAAATACCCAATGCCAGGTAGGTAAAGCTCGCAAAGGGCCAGCTACTTTTAACATATTAAGAAAACAGCTTCTTTTACTTAAGTGGATGATTACTGGAGTAAGCATAAAAATGTCAGCTTCTGGAAGTTAAGTTTTATGGGGAATATATTAAGTACAGTCTGTGCACATAATACAGATGGACCACACGTTAGATGTTAGAAGTATTTCATTATGGAGATTGCGGTAGGCAACCTTCATAAAATATGTATTTCCATCTTAGTTCATATTTTTCTAACTAAATTCATCTTTTAACTTTAGACATATATTCTCATGAAGGAAATAATACTTTACCCTCAAATTATACTAAACATCACAGGTAAGAATCCTAATGCTTTTCCAAAACTATTCTATCTTAGTGTAAAATATATGTATATGTAATTCACTAATACTAACTCTGAAAGAGAGAATGAGAAAATAACCCTAATAAACTGTATAAACATTCAAACTCTCATTTGCTCAAATGCAACAGACGATTTCTACTTTATTGGCAGTTTTAATCTACTGAAAGGAACTTGGATGTTCAAACTACTGCTCCTCAGTCTCCAACACCCCCTGCACCAACTGAAAGAGAAAATGGAGGGAACTTTGCTAGTAATGTTTATATTTAAATATGTGGGTCCTTAAATATATCAGCTCTGTTTTTTAAAATGACCTTTTCAATGTTTATTCATTTTTGAGAGAGAGAAAGAGGGAGAGAAGGGGAAGGGAGGGGGAGGGAGAAGGAGGGAGAGAGAGGGAGAGAGAATGATTGGGGGAGGGGCAGAGAGTGAGAGGCACACAAAGGATCCAAAAGGGATCTGTGCTGACAGCTGCAAGCCCAGGTGCAGGGCTTGAACTCACACGCTGGAACTTACAAACCACAAGACCATGACCAGAGCTGAAGTCTGACACCTAACCAACTGAGCCACCCAGGTGCTACCCAGCTCTTCTTAAGTAAGTTTCTGTATCTTTTAGTCATTCAACCAACCAAGAAACAAACATGCACTGCAAACAGCCTTTGGACCAGTTGGCACAGTTGTTCTTGGGGATGTGGAATGTGACAACATATATGCATCAATCAGAAATGCTCAAGCAGATCTACCCTCCCTTCAAAGACTTCAGAGTTTAGGGGAGACCCACGGAGACCCACAAAAAACACTGTAGTACCTTGTGATCATTTCCATTATTAAAATACATCTGCAATTATATGGGAAAATATAACAGGAAATGATTGTTTATAACAATAAATGATAGAAATAATGATTAATGCCTGCTCAGATGGTATAGAATTGCATATCCTGAAATTGAGACAGTATTTCTATAAAGATTATCTCTTTTAAGACACATGCTGGCAATTGTCATGAATTTGGGGAGCAGTGGTTCAACACACAGTTTAAGAAATTATTTTAAATTTCATTATTTTAATTTACAACTAAATAATTTAGAGTAAAATCAAAGATAATATTCAAAACCCACAACATCCCATTTTACTATTTTGTATATTATTTTATATATAGGATAAATATATTTCTATATTTTATCTATATACTTTCTTATATATTTACTTTTTATATTTTAAATACTTCCTATTTTACTATTATTTATGCTCTTGAGGTTATTTAAGTCTGTATGATAGAAACACTGTGAAAGTATAAATCTCCACATTCAGTGATGTCATGCTGGAGACTGGAAATAACCTATTAGTATTTACAACACAGAAATTGGAAAATAGTGCAATTCCAGTTTTGGCGTGTGTGGGCGTGTGACTGAGATGAAGTCATTATTAAACATTTTCTAGCACACCACTAACAGCGCCCAAAGCAAGATATCTGACTCACAATCTTATCAGTAGCAAAATACAATAGAAAATGTACAAAGTAAGTTGAATTCTATACTTAAAGATTCCTTGAACATTAAAAAAACCAGTGAAATATAAATCCTTCCATGGTAGGTATGATTATGTTGTAAATGTGAAAAGCTTCTATCAGGCAGGTTAGGCATTGATGTTAAGGATTTTCTTTGGGGCACCTTGGGAGCTCAGTCAGTTGAGCTACTGACTCTTGATTCCAGCTCAGGTCATGATCTCATAGTTCATGAGACTGAGCTCCACTCAGGCTCAACACTGAGAGCACAAAATCTGCTTGGGATTCTCTCTCTCTCTCTCTCTCTCTCTCTCTCTTTCAGCTCCTCTCTGCTCACAGATGTGCCCTCTCTCTCTCTCTCTCTCTCTCTCTCAAAATAAATAAACTTAAAAAAAAGAATAAGATTTTCTTTGCTTAGGCTTCAGATAGATTCTCAAACCTATATTAATCACTAACATCTAGAATCCATTGTATTCAATAAATTACATTATCCAGAATTGAAATTTATCACACTGGAAATACTTCAAAATTTTATACTAATGTGATCTTCCAGATTGTTGTAGTAATTAGAGAAGCAGAGTCCAACTACAATGTTAACAGTAACTTCTTCAAATGTACAAAAGGTAAATGCAGCTATACACGAAGAGTAAATTCTATTAAAATTCTCTTTTCTATCTTCCAGTATCCTGAAACTCAGAAATCCATCACCTTCCCTGAAGATCTCTTTCTTGCCTGTTATGTTGGACCCTCTTCCTCACTCCTCCACCTCCCACCCTTCTGTGAAGAACATTCCAGATTGATCACCTGCAGTATCCCATGCTGCCCACAGCCCCCGGACATACTGTCTGAGGCATACTATCGCTAACACTATAGGCATGTTGTCTGAGGCATACTATCGCTGTAATGATGATCTCAAGAATCCTCCCCCTGGACATGCTCCCAAATATACTCTTGCCAGTTGAAGAAAGCTCTCAGCAACTGCATATTTCCTATTTTTGGCACTCTAAACTTTGATATCTTTAACATTTAGAGATAGGAGAGCTTATGATGAAAATTTCGTGAGCTATGGTATGATGTGGAATTTTTTATAGTTCATTTTTAATATAGAATAAACAAGACCAACCACATCCAAATGATTGCAATTCATGACCACCTTAAGGAGAATACAATGTATCATTTAACATTTAGAAATATGAATAATTTATGAGAAAATTAAAGAGAAAAACATCATATATCAGTTGAAGTAATTATAAGTAACCTTAATCACAATTTATGAAAGAACTAAGATCAATACCACAATTTAAAATGAAGCCCATTTTTTATCCAGAATATTTCTTCCAAAACACATATACAGATACATATGTAACTTTTTCTAACAAAAAAGTCTTCAATTACTTTATCAGATACAAACTATTCTTGGAAAAATATAAATCCCTTGTGCATTTGAGGTAATAACATTAATTTGCGTTTATTAAAGTTTCAATGCTCAGATTAATAGATGTTCAAAACTCATACTATGTCTTTAGTTTTATTACATTTTCTTCATGGAAAGCTATTTTGGTAAAAATAGATTGTATAGATACTTAGGTAACTATCATTCCATGCCTAAAATGTCATTTTAATGAAAGCTAAATAAATAAGTGGATGTACAAAATAAGACTTTGATTAATGTTAGAAGCTTAGGGAAATGCTACATTAAAGAAAGAATAATTATCTGCAATGCCCCATTCTTGCGTATTACCTTTCCTCATACCTTTTAAGAAAAATCAGTATTTTTTTTTTCTAATACTGCCTACAGATATTTAAAAAATAAACCCCAGCCACTGACTGGATGAAAAGGTGGTGTGGTCAGTGTTCATTTTTCTAAGTTTATGTAGTTACCACTCATTTTTATATTCCATAATTTCATGTCAAAATATCTTACTTATCACTGATTTCTTATTATACACAGATTGCGATGTAAGAGAAATGTAATCACCAAGCAGAAATATTTTAAATAAAAGAAAGATCTAATGCAATGCTATCTGAACCTGTCCTTAATCAAATGTCAAAATGGGGAATTATGTAAGTATCATATAAAAATAACTTGTTCTTTTCAGTTTTTCTTACAGAAACAGGAGTTTTGTTTATTAGTCCCTTAAGGTAAGGTCAAGCCTTTCTCTTTGGGAGTATTTTCATTGAATAGCCAAGTTGGCTTTGTATAAATCACATCCACGACACATCTACCTTTTCTAGTTTAATTTTCTCTCAAGCACAGCACAAATTAAAACACTTAAATTTAACCTGTGACTCCTTCTTAGATGTGTACTGATTTTTGCTGAATGAGTTATGGATTGGAACAACGTTCTTTTAGTAGTTTACCTTTTCTGGACTGATCCAAAACTTAAGTTTTAATTTTAATGGAAAAATTGCTCTTCAGTCTTTCTTCTTCTAACCTTAAGTTTACACATTGCACTAACCTAGTCACTTGTAATATCAATACACGTGACCAAAAAGGTATGTGCTGTGTTCAAGAGCTGGGTAGGGATTCTTCCAACTCTGATGTTCAAGTCACTGTGGGCAGAAGTCAGAATGTTTCCAGACTGAAGAGGGAGATCTGGTAAATCCATTGTTTTGGTAGAGTGAAAAAAGAACTTCTAAAATTAAAACTGAAACTTGGGAGTAAATCTGTATCCAACCACCCATAACTGGGAAGAGATTATTTAGCAGTCTATCCAATTTTTCTTATCTGCTTCTAGTCAAGATCTCATTAGCCCATTTATTCTTTTATACTAACAATCTGATTACTCTAGTCCAAGTGACCGCTGTCTTATTCCTGGACTTTTCCAGAACATTCTAAAAAGAATTTCTATCTCAACTTGTTCCTTTCGTAACACATCTTTACCCAGAAGTTGATGCCCTTTGCCTATACTGCCTCTGATTATGTCATGCTTGAATTTGAAACCTAAATTAATGTCCTATTGACTTTTAGATAGATCCCAAAGTCCTCAATATAAAACACAAGATACTTAATCATTTCCCCCTTGCCTCAATGTCTCTGTCATTAGCTTTCTAGGTGACTATCTCATTACTGTTATGTAGCCCTCTATTGCCCTGTGTTTTGAGGATATTTTCTCATCACCATGTTTTTAAACAGTTTCGCACTTTCCAACACTATTCCAAACACTTGTTCAATTTCTCTCTGGTCTTCATCTGGATAATTTTTACTTATTTACCAAGTGTCAGTTTATAGTTATTCTCCTTACCTCCTGGATTTGAGTATTTTCTGTGCTCATATAGAAACCTGTTCTGCCTCACTACTCCACTGGAATTGCCTTTTTCCTTCATGTTGCTCGCTAAGACACATACAGAATGCCTAAAAATGTGTTTAACAAAAGAAAATAGATAAGCGGTAAGTGGATAAATCCTGGTTTGAAATTCACAGTATTCAGTAAGTGCCATGTTGTGAGGTACTTGACAAGCTGTCTCTCATCCAGCAAACTATCGGTCACCTGCATTGTTCTTGCTTTAACTCTTGGGTGTGTGTCTAATGGCAGAAGATTATTTTGCTGCAGTGATTTCAGTAGATCTGGTTTGCCCTTTGCAGGCCTGCAGTACAAAACTTGAGGCTATTTTGAGACCCTGAAAGGTACAAGAAACTCACAGCAGCTGTGACAAAAGGGATTGAGAGAGAGACAGGAAAGATAACAAGATGCCTGACAATCTCCTAGCCACACTTGCTTCCAAGAAAATTCAGGACAGAGCAGTTATCATTGAAAGAAATTTTAGGAAGTATTGAAAGTGATATGTGATAGAATTACCTTCTCCATTTGCCTCCAAAAACTTCACTAAAAAAATCCATTAAACTCTGATGTCAAAGGTTTTTTTTTTTTTTTTTTTAATGTAATTAGTGTTCTGAGCTCTTTATTTCAAACTGATGGAAGGACTCATTTGAAGACTGGACTGAAGGTGGGCCAGTCCCAGTTTATCCAGTGTAGTACTACATCTGGCTATTGGAAAATCTCTCTCATTTTCTTCTCTTTGATACCATTCTCTTACAAAGTGGAACCAAGGCTGAAGTTTGCAAGATCAAGGAAAATGTCTAACTAGGACTCTTATCTGGATGGATCCAGATTGAACCATAAACCATTAAGAAAAAAATGGAGGAGTCTTCCTCAATCTCACCACCTAGTTCACAATGATAAGAATAGACCACGGATTTGGGGCAGGAATCCACCCACAATTTGACTGAAGCATCCTCTCCATCACATTGCTCAAGTCCAGTAAAAACTGGCGGTCTGGGGTTTTCCTTAGGGCCAGGTAAGAGAAACTTGACTTCTGGGACACTGAGCAAAAAAACAGAACCTCAACTTCTAGAAATGGTAGACTTTAAAAACAAAATCAATGTGATATGTCTTCTCATTTTCTTACTTTTTCTGTACTGCTTTGTCACAAATTATATGCAATTGTCTGAAGGACAGAAGGTCCTTTTATTTAGGTAAAATTTGGAAACTATGGCTTTCAGGTATATATAGTACTAGGGAGACTAAGACTTCAAAAATTCCATTCCCCTTCTCAGCAAGACTCCCGAGAATTGATACTGGTACATTACGCTTTGGGGAGTAGAGAGCTGCCATGAAGTTCTACTTTAATAACCTCACTGGCTAGAAAAATGCTTGAGTGGATCAGCAGCTGCGTCAGAATTCTATTTTCTTACTTATGCTGTTTTTTTTATCCAAGTTTCTTTGGGGACAAACATTTGGAATTCCCATTCCAGGTACCATGACATTCTGTCATTGGAAAACTATTCTTTATAAGTACAAGCACATGGTCTACCATCATTAACTCTACATTAAGACAATTTCTGGCATTACTGTAGGAAACTTGTTTTCTCAAAAAAACAGGCATTTTGAAATTAATGAATGATACTGGAATTTGTCACTCATTTGAATTAAAATAACAAATTTCTTCCCCACAGGTACATTTTAGAAATGACCTAGGTCTTGGATGTTATAATAAGAGCTGAAGAAATTTTCAAAATTTAACTTAAGATTAAGTCATTAGACAGAAATGTTAGTCACTAACAGACATTGAAGACAAACCTATATTTACAGAACAATTATTTTTGTCCAATATACAGGGAGATTATCTTTATGTCACTTTAAAATTATGTTAATAAATGGCAATTTATGATTAAAATTAAAGAAAATTTTAAAAGCATGTTTAATGTTATTTATGAAAGAGAGAGGAGAGAGAGTGTGTGTGTGACAGAGAGAGAGAGAGAGAGAAAGAGAGAGAGAGAGAGAGAGAGAGAGAGAGAGAGAGAGAGAGCGCGAGCGAGCGCGCAAGCAGGGGAGGGTCAGGGAGACACTGACCAAAGCAGACTCCAGGCTCTGAGCTGTGGGCACAGAGCCCAAGATGGGGCTCAAATGCATTAACTGTGAGATCATGACCTGAGTTAAAGTCAGGCACCTAAATGAATTCCCCAAAAGGAATTTTAAAAATGAGAAAGTCACTAATTTTATTCCATTAATGAAAAGTCAGTGCAAAATATTAAGCAACTCCTTAAGTAATGAAGTAATATGCTGATAACAAGTGTTGGCAAGGGTGTGGAGATCGGGGAAGCCTGTAAGTTGACGCAGTCACTCTGGACACAATATGAAGTTTCCTCAAAAAAACTAAAACTTAGTTCTAAAAATTAGAAGTACCATATGATGCAGGGATACCTCTTCTGGGTATATATCCAAAAGAAGTGATATCATGGTCTCTAAAAGGGAGCTATATTCCATGTTCATTGCAGCATTATTCAAAATAGCCAAGTTATGGAAACAACCTACATGTTCAACAGCAGAGAAATAAAGAAAATCCCATATATATTATTCAGTCATAAAAGAGAAGAAATTCTTCCATTTGCAACAACACGATGAACCTGAAGGACATTATGCTAAGTAAAATAAGCCAGACACAAAAAGACAAATACCATATAATAGCACCTGTATGTGGAATTTTAAGAAGCCAAAGTAATCAAACCAGAGAGTAAAACAATGGTTGCTAGGGATTGGGATATGGGGAACAGATGTGGAGAAATGTTGGTCAAAGAGTACTAACCTTCACTTATTAGTAAGTTCTGAATTACGAGAATCTAATTCACAGCATGGCAATTATTGTTAATACAATATTGTACGTTTGAAATTAGCTGAGGTCAAATTTATCTATTTCTTTGCAGTAAATACTCCTAAAAGTTAGTTTAGCTTTCAAAATATTTAGGGCCTTAGTTTTGCATCAATTGCTTTATTTTGATACACTCCTAAAACTTTTGTTTTTTCCCCCACTCAACAGTATGTTACATATATCAGAGTGTTTTCTTATAGCACACATATCTTCAATCTCTCTTAAAGTGGAAAGAAGAGACGAGATGTCCTAGAAAGAGGAGTAGGAGAAAGGCTTTGAAATTCATATCCTTTGGAAACTCAAAATGTTTTAAACCTAATCTAGTCCCACAAAGGCCCAAATCATCCCTTCATAAAACAAATCTGGTTTTGCCATGGTCTTGGTTAAAATTCTTTATTCCAAAAGCAATGGGATGCCATTAAAGACCAGAGTCCTTTATAGAGTCACAATGGTGTGACTGGCTGTCACTTCATCACCTGACTTCCTCTCCTCTTCCACCTGTTCTCCTTAACCTCAAACAGTTTCTGCCCATCATTCCTTCCCTTTCTCCTTTACACCATATATTGAGTAAATAATGTGTTTATTTTTAAGATAATTGGTCTAATAGAAGGTAAATCCAATGAGGGCAGGGCCATGAATGCCTTACTCACTGCTCTATCTGCAGTGGCTAAGATTGTTCCAAGTACATGTTAGCTGCTCTACAAATATTTTGAATGAGTTTATTTATTATTATACTGTGAATTTTAGAATTTAGAATTATTCTCAATTACTCATACATGGATTCCCATATGTGTACCTTATATTTATGAATTTTCACCTACTGCCATTCCTTGGTTATTTTCATTAAAAAATATCAAGTGATCTTTTTCTATGTGAATCATTTCTTCCCCTCTCTTAATTTTTTTTATTTTAAATTCTAGGCTACTTTAACCTTCAAAGCCTGAAAATTAATTGCTACTAATCACCAGAGATATTCATGGAATAACGGCATGATACACTCAACTTGGAAAATCAACTAAACATTTAATCAAACTTTCCTTCAAAATATTCATTATCAATGCTATCTGTATAAATTAGCAGATAGCCTTTTACCATCCCTTCCCCAAAATGAGGTTATTTGTATACAAAGTGCAAGTTTGATGGTTTTTACTTTTTTTTTCTTCTTTTATCAAAGGGAGCGAGCCCGTGGGGGTAAGGGGCAGAGGTAGAGAGAAAGAGAATCCCAAGCAGGCCTCACGCTCAGTATGGAGCCCGATGTGGAACTTGATCCCATAACCCTGGGATCATGACCTGAGCCAAAATGAAGAGTCGAAACCACTGAGCCACCCAGGAGCCTTGGTTTGTAGATTTTCATATCTATTTGCAACCTGCATATATTGTAATGGGAAGAAATGACATTAAAATCTTAGAGAAAAGACAGTAAAAAGAAAAATACGATGTCTTAAAATTTTTTTAAAAAGCGAATGTGGATAACCATTGAACAACTGGGAAAATCCCTTTCTATGATTTAGCTAATCCATAGATAAAGTATAGATTTGAATTTCCTACTGGTGTGCTTTGATGGCACTGTACACAAATGGTTTAAGGCCATCTGATGCAACTTGCATGGAGCGAGATGCAACGCTACCACTGAAACCGTGTTTCCACTTTACAGAAAGGTAGAACTTTAAACTAAATTTTTGTCAAAAATAGATGTCTCTTTCTGATTTACCACAGATGATTATCAATATAGAAGTAAGGAATATGGGGGTTACCTGGGAGGCTCAGTCAGTCAAGTGTCCAACGTTGGCTCAGGTCATGATATCACGGTTCATGAGTTTGAGCCCTGCATCTGGCTTGTTGCCATCAGTTGGCAAAAAGCCCTCTTGGCCTCCTCTACCCCCCTTCTTTCTACCCCTCAACCACTTGTGCTCTCTCAAAAGTAAAAATTTAGAAAGTGAATATGGAAGCCAATTCAATACAAAATGAAACAATTTTGTCCTCAAGACCCCAGCTTATTAGTATATAACACAGCAGGAAACTTGCCTCATTCAAATGTGTGAAGGTTAAGGAATAGAACCATAAATAACAAACACTGCTATTTACAGGGGATTGAGAGGTAATGTTTTAAAAATATGTTTTAAAGTGTGTTTATTTCTTCATTACTAGCCAATAAGCTAAATGAATTAAAAGGCATCTAACCAGTGGGCTGAATTGACGATAGTGTAAACACAATAATAATAATACAAAGAGCAGATTAATCTTGTTTACATGTAAACACATAAACAGTTCTATTCTTACAATAATATACATAAGAATCCAACTAACTAAATCTACACAAGTCATGAATTCTTAGAGTTCTGAAACATGTCTTGAGGGATCATATAATTATGTTCTATTCAAGACTGAGTAATTAATCTTGGGCCTGTACATCCCCAGTGAAAGCAATATATATTTTTTGTTTCCTCGATCATTGCAGTATACTGCAGCCCTTACAATCAGAAAATTGCACATTTTACCTTCAATTACCTTCCCTATTATCTAAAGAAAATATACTGTGCACAATAGGGTCTATATTTACTCCATTCTGCTGTGGATGAGATTTTGTTTTCAACAGCTATGAAAAAGCTAGTGTTTTGTTTTGTTTTTCATTGCATGAATGTGTTCAATATTTGCATAATGATCCCTCTCAAAAGATGAGAGAATGAATGAGGAATAAATAAATTGCAACCTCTCTGAATAATGACTCTACCTTTAAAGATGGATCATGCATGGCCATGCTCGAATGCATCCAATGTATCAATATTTATTAAGTAGACAGAAAGTCAATTGAACCATAACTTGCTTTGTGCTAAGAAAGAAGAAACACTGAAAAGGATGTAGGAGGATTATTAAAAAGAAACTTAAGAACCCTCCCCAAATCAATATCAGAAGCTCCTACTGAATCTCTTTTTTCCAAATCTTTATGGAATTGAATAAACCATCTACACAGGGAATTAAAAAAAGATAACTAAATATGAAATGGTCATGCCCTGTCAGAAATCCTCACTGAGTTCTTAAGGATATTCAATCTCCATTTATAAAGATGTTCTGTACCATTTGTATACATTATACAAGAATTCTTAGTTATATACATATATACTCATTTCTCCACCTGGAAGGTATTCCTGGAGAACATAATCAATGCTCTTATGTATTTTGAGTTCCATAGCAAAGTGTTAAATAAATGTAAACTAGCAGATGGTGAGGAATTGGTGAAGTGTATTAGAAAGTTAGCATTCACATACCAAAACCAAACAAGATGCCACACCCAAGCATGGGCTTGGCCCTTTTCTTTAGCATAATAATATTTGAACATTCTGTGTGCCAGGCACAATACAAGCACTCTTCTTACATTATTTAATGCTGAAAAACTTAGTTATGTTTTATAATTTCCACTGTATAAAGGAAACAAAGTCCGAAGTGTTCAATTATTTTTTCCTAGATTAAAAAAGGAATAATTAGAAAAAGGACTCAACACTTTTTGTTTTGTTTTGTTTTTTTCCTGATTCCACAGACCATGCTTTTAGTCACCTCAGTATACTTTTTGGGCCACTTGGTGATAGGTATTTGAAAAAAGTGTATATGAACAGCATGTTTGAGTGAAAAAGAGATTTAATAATTAAAAGTAAGTCCTCAGCTGTCACTCTCTGCCTGACAAAAAAGTAACTCTGACATACATTGTAGAAATAGCTTATTGAAAATATTTATTCCTCTCTCAATGATAAAAAAGAGGGGGCATAATCTTTAACCCCTGACTATTTTCCTATCTGTAATGTTGATATATTATTTGGAAATACTATTTTAGGTGTTCTGTGTGTATGTTTCCTTTTCTGTGTTTTCTATTTTCACCTCCTCTTATCCCAAAATCTGTCTGACTCAGTTTTAGGGGAAGTTTGTGACTTTTGGTTTACACAAGTTGGAGCTCAAGAAAAGGAAAATTTCCTAGGCCACAACCAAAATTGAGAATTATTTTGGATGATAAATACAGAGATATGTATATTGATAACATAGAATTCTGAGTGTAAGCCTAAAAACAGATACATGTTTATTTTTTTATTTTCATAAATTTATTCACTCAGAAGATGAATAGAGTTGATAAGCTTGCAAGAGATACATGTTAAAAAAAACACAAATTTCTCAAGTTAGGTTTACTTTTCAGCATGTATTTCTTAAAGGAACAGTCTAGTCTAGGGGTCTGAGGAAATATATAAAATTTCGTCTTCGTATGAAAAGTTAAATTTTCTTTGTTTTCTTTTTTCTTTTTTTGCATTTACTTATTTTTGAGAGACAGACACAGAGCATGAGCGGCATTGGGGAGAGAGAATCGGAGACACAGAACTCATAGCAGGCTCCAGGCCCTGAACTGTCAGCACAGAGCTCAATGTGGGGCTTGAACTCATGAACTGTGAGATCATGACCTGAGCTGAAGTCAGATGCTTAACTGACAGAGCCACCCAGGCATCCTAAAAAGTTAAATTTTTAAATGTAGCAAAGTAGCTAAAGAGTAGGCATTTTCAATATCCTGTGATTTTTTCTTCCATTGACTTTGGCTCTTCTCTCTACCATAAGATCTTTGCCAAACAAACAAAAAACCAAAAAATCTATGTTCTGTTCCTCTACATTAATTGGTCCCAGCGACTGAACAATTGAGCTCAAATACAGAATAATAATGCAGCAGGTTAAAGGTGAGATAAGAAATGATTTTATGCCAAGCGTAAGGCACTCAAGAGCCACCATTCATTATGCACTTGCTGTTTAGATCAGAGAGCAGAGTCTGGACAGGATTATTAGCTAAGAGAAGTAGAAAGGATGCATCTGGCTGGAGTCCAGTCTCCATTAGGCCACCTCCCACATGATGCCTCCTCTTGACTAAAGTTATTTTTCTGAGAATCCCTCAAATTCTTCTACTCCAGTATACTGTGCATCTCCTTCATGCACCTTTTTCTTTTATTTATTTTTCCTTTCTTACTTGGGTATACATCACAAAACACTGTTCTACCTTAGTTTGCAAATTGTTTTCTACAGATACTGTCTGAGCCCAAGGAAAAAGGGGAAAAATAGAAGTTTTGTTTCCAAACAGTTTCAGGGTTTCTCTCTCTCTCTGTCTCTCTCTCTCTCTCTCTCTCTCTCTCTCTCTCTCTCTCACACACACACACACACACACACACACACACGTCTACTTTTGCCAAAAAAAAAAATTCAAAGTTTGAAAAAACATGGGCCTATTCACATGTCATTTAACCCTTTCACCGCTCATTTACTCTAGAGCATCTTGAAATCCAGTTTCCAATCTCACTAGTCAATGGAAACAACCTTTTAAAAGTCACAGCTGGACCTAATGGAGAAGCCAGTCCACTTATGGTCTCAGGGCAGGCACTTTGCTCTCTCTCTGTAGCACTTGAAATGGACAGTACCCTCCCTCCTTTAAAAAACTCTTCTTCACTTTGTCCTTCTTGGGTAATCTACTATGCCAGGTACCTTCTGGCTACCCTAGGAGCTACTCCGCCCAATCCTTCACTGACTCTCATTAAATGAGATGGGTCAGGCACGCTCTATGGGCAATGCAATATATGGTGGGAAAAGAAATAGTGGACTTGAAATCTGAAGACTCGGAAACAAGCTTAGGGATTTTTGGATTTTCTATCAAATATGATCAAATATATCACAGAGTTCTGAATATAATGGGTGTTTTCCTATTCTTAGGAAAAGTGGACACAAATTTAAAATACTAGATTTGAAAAAATTTGCTCTGGATTGATGTTCTTTTATGATATTCTTTGAGTGAAATGTTGTGTTAACTTTTTGACAGTCTAGTCTCTTAACCCATGGTATTTCCCTGATAATGCGATGTCAAGGGAAGGATAGTAAATTAAACAGTTGATGCAATGAAGGCAATATGCTGAGGGACAGATATCTTATTTTTAAGGGTATGCTACACCACACACTTTGGTTGACTACATGTCTTAATGTCAGGTTAGTTATTTGGGATTTATCTTGAGAAAAATACTATTAATTATTTTTTAAAAATAATTAGATCTATATGTCAGTTTTTAGTAATTCTTCTCTATTGAATGTATTTTCAGGCTTAAATATATTCTGAAAGGTATTTACCCTTTATTTACTGAATATGGCTTTGATGGCAAATACAGATGAAAATGGTACGTTAGTATGAACAGTTGGATATGAGTAATGAGTAATACATTATTCTGATAGTTACATCACTTAGCAAAAGATTTTAAAGAACTTGAAATTTGTTTAGATACATTCTTTTGAAATAATAATTCTGGCTATATTCATTTTGCATCCATTTTAGGTGGCACTAAAATGGTTTAACACAGGTCTCCATGATGGTAAATGGGTTTCTGAATCATAAGCCATATCTCATGATCAGTTTTGTTTCATTCATTTCAGCATTTGGTGTAAAAATATATCAAACTCTAAGAAAAAAAATCAAAATAGTTATAACACAAATGTATAATCTTTATAAAGAATGCATTCAAAGGAAAAATATTTATAAGTTGGATGAATTCTATACTAACATGAGGATATTTAATATGTATTTGAAAGGTTAGTTAAGTAATTACCTCTGGCCACTCCAAGATAGAATGGGCAGAAGCCTATCCTCCATAATATACAATAACAAAAATTACAATAAAGATAAGATGGTATACCTATTTATTACCTTCCAAAAGTAGGTTCCAAGATGGTCACATCAACCATTTGCATTAAAATCTTGAGCAGTCCAGCACCTGGAATGAAGCTTGTAAGTTATGGGGTTCAAGTTCTACAGCTAACATGAGGTTAGAAAAGTTACTTTTAGTTGATTCATACTCCCCATAATTCCAGAGCAAATAGAATGGAACTTCTATAAAAGTTGAAGAGGTATATCATATACAGAAGCTACCGTCACACATTTAGAATCTCCTATTAGCCTTTTTTTTTTTTTTCCCAGTGCTCTGGTGTTATATATTTATGCCCCCCTTCCTCCCCCGCCCCCACCCCCAGTCTTTGTGTAGCTCAGGCCAAGGAACCTGCTCACTCACTGTCATGACCTCAGAACTATCACAGGGCCTGCCACAAAGTAGACAATTATTTGTTATTTGGATGAATGGGATAATTTATCAAACACTAAGTAGATATCTATCACTTTCTAATCATCTGCTCTATGACCTCCAATTCTTTGTATATGATGACTATGGTATGGCTTCAGATCCTCACTGACCAGCTGTTCTTCATTGTGTTTGAACAGTGTTTCCTGGTTTAGACCAAATCCTAAATAGCCAATATCTGGCCTTTTATCACCAGTAACCTTAACCAGTAACTCTTGGTCTCTACCCAAGTTAATTGCCCATAATGGTCTATCTCCCTGATAGCTAGATTAACGTTTCTTAAATGTTTAATTTTTCATAAATGTATTTGTTTTGAAAGGGACAGAGACAGCACGAGCAGAGGAAGGGCAGGGAGAGAAAGAGAGACAGAGAATCCTAAGCAGGCTCTGCATCGTCACCACAGAACCCAAGTGTGGGGCTCCAACTCATGAACTATGAGGTCATAACCTGAGTGGAAACCCAGAGTCAGAAGCTTAACTGACTGAGCCACCCAGGTGTCCCCATATTTCTTAAATTTTCAACCTTAATCCCAACATTCTTCAGGTGCTGACCTCTCCATTTGGGATCCTAACATCTGCTCACTCCCACCTTGCATGCTTGACTTCTTAGACTTTGAGTTTGGACTATTTCAGAACTAGACAGTCTGTACCTGTTTTTAAGTTATAAATATTAAACTTTATTGGCTATATTGACTCATTTAACTTCTCTAACAAGTGTAACAGTGAGGTGTTCCTGGCACTGTCACTGAGACTCTGGCATGGTATTTTTTTTGCCTTTCCTGAAAAGTACCAAACATGATCCAGTCCCCATAGCTCTGTGCTGAATTGCTCCAACTCTCTGAGACCAGTTCTCATATCTATATGCTTCCCAACTGTAGGAAAGGAACCAGAGGACGGGGTGGGGTGGGGGGGAACTACTAGAGGGTAAAAGTAGAAAAAATAGAGGCATTGGTTGTGAAAGAAGATGAAAATAAATTCTAGATTATAACTGGAAAAATAACTGGAATTATGGTTTTTAAAATGGAAAAAAAATGGAAGAATAACAAAGATAGTAATAAAGATGAGCCTTCTCTTTACTACATTGGCCCTTCCATAAGGGTAGTAAGAGGGTGGATTTTATTGAAAGAGAGAAGACTAAGATTTTTAAGGAGATAACAAATGTTTCTGGAAAATATTTCTGCTGTAATGTAATTCACCAAGGAATCAAGATACTTTGAATTTAAAAAAAATAAGGAGGCAATATTCCAGGTAATGTTATGCAACATGAATGTGTAGCTGGTCAAGACTTATTATCATAAAACTTTGACAAGATAATGTACTTGCTAACTAAGCTTATTCACACACACACACACACACACACACACACACACACACACGACAGATGATACTTATAATCATAAAACTTATTTTCTCATATGTTAAATTTAATCATCTCTAAAGAAACAGTCCAACAAAGAATTTACTAATACAAAAAGTAGATTAAAAATAAATGCAACAGTTTAAAATGCAATTCTTTGATTCGTAGTTTGCTACCTTCTTTCCTTTTAAAGCAAACTACTGCAACAAAATGAGGTTTGCATTTGGGTTATATTCAAGGGCACCATTCAATTTCACAATTTCCACTACAGCAATTATACTGAGTTCATTTCATTCGTGTGCATAGAAGCACTCCAAAAAAAAAAAAAATCTATATCAACAATTGTGGTACTCTATTCTTTTCCCTCTGGGCATTATCTTGCTCAACTGTCCTCAAATAACATAATGGAAAAATTAAATATTAAGTGCAACATTAATTCAAGTGCAGATAATTAGTGCTAACATTGTATTTGCAATGTTTTAAATCGAAGATTAAGGTATGGAATAATATTTACTGTGAGAAACAAATTCATATCTATTCATATATATCTACATACATAGGAATATTCATATATATTCTACGTATATACAGGGGTATATTAAACTATGTAAACAAGCATAGTACAGATATGTCTACATGATTATGTAAAAATCAAGCTATCTACATGTATATTGGCATGTAGAATTTATACGTATCTGTACATGATAGATCTGCTCCACTATATACATTCAACTGTCTGAAAAGTTAAAGTTTAAACTATAATCACAAAAGTAAAAATAACATCTTGGACTTATATACAACTTTATAATTTAGAATTGTGACCAGTTTGTGTCTATAATCTTTAATCTTGATGAAACAGAAAATGCATTATGGTCACAAAGGAAGTGAATAAACTAAGTTACGGATAGGTTAAGCAACATGTATGAGGTCAGAAAGCTAGCCAGTGAAGTCCATATTTTGCAAGTAACCAACTTCTCCAAATCTGTTTCTTGCCACCCTTATTTAATATACTTTAGTGCCTACCTACATAGGAGTATCTACAAGTTTAACTAGACTCTCAAGCACCTTTGTATGTGTCTTGATACAGCCCTTTCTCCCATCCCAACAATGGGGATTCCAGACCTCTCACCTTTTCAAACCTCTCGCTCATTGCTGACTTCTGTCTAGAAGATGATTACATGATCTACCACTTCAAGAAAATTGAAGTTATCAGGAATGAATACTCAGTTTGTTCTTTCAAAAGAGCCCCTATTTTTCTGAGGTTCAGTATTTCCTTTAGGCTAAAAGGGAGGTTTTATTTCCAGACAAGTTGATTCCATTAAGTGGCATGCTATTTAGTGTACTCTCTCCCTCTCCTTAACTATGTGCTACAAGGCTGCTCTGGTGCTTCAATAGGAAAATAACAGACTCTCCATCTTTATTGCTGCTGAAACCATGATTACAACCCTATTTAGCCAGGAATCCAACTTTTTACCAGTTCCAGTGAAGAGGGCTAGGATCATTCTATGAGGGCATCACCCTTCCTCATGCTGAAGCTAGCAAAACTCATCTGACCGTAGATTTTTCAGGTGATTCTATTGTAACTCAAGTTTGAGGACAATGAGGCAGAATAAAAAAAGAGAATCCAGACTCTCTAGAGGACTGAAAATCCAAGAAACTGATGCAACAGATTTGGGACATAGGACTTTGGGAACAACATTCTCTTTATACGCAGTCTAATGTCCTCACCGCTGCATTGCATTCCTTCAAAGCAAAACTCTAGGATGAGATCCTGTGTTTATAGTACTCGGCACAAGAAAACTGTGCTTCTGGAAAACTATCTTCAGCAAAGAATAAGGAACTTCAGCTCTACGTGGCTTGAAACAAATGAATTTCATTCTTTCATGAAGGATTAATCAATTGTTTTCAGGAAGAGTTTGATTTAAAATCAATCCTTCTAGGTATTGTTACAAGAATGTTACCACACTGTAAAATTTGGTTCCAGGGTGGGCAAATTAAGGAAGGAGAACGCCTTAAAGAACATCAGTTTCACAAATCTGTTTTCATAAGCCTCAGGCTGACTATATAATTTGCATATCATACAAATGATAAACAATCATACTAACAGCTTGTCTCTACTATGTATGCAATACTTAGATAAAAGGCCCTTATTCTGCAATAAACCCACTTTAAAACAATAGTAACTAGTGATTTCTTAGTAAGTTAAATGTGCACATAATTTCAGACACAAAAGATGAAAACAGTTACTTGAAGTTTTAAACTAGAATAGTAATCCTTTCACTTTTTCTAAGGCTTCAGAAATAATCATAGGAGAAAAAGACAAAAATCTCTAAGTGTATGCTATATTTATTAAATATTCTTTTGTTTTTACCCTGCGTATCTAAAAAATACTTTAAAACAGGAACGTGCTGTAACTGATTAGATTTTTCTTAGTGTTGTTAGCACTTTTATTTAAAGGGAATTAATACTACAAATGGACATTTATAAATCTGATTGTTAATTACAGCCATTATTCACAGACATTATACTTCTGGAGGTGTGGAGATCTCTAGTGTTCCACTTTTTTTTTTTTAAACATATAATGACCCATCAAAGCTTTGTTCCTAAGTATATCAGCTTCTGTCAAAAGATTTTCATTACTATAGATAGAAATTATTTAAGATAACTAATGGCCTATCATGTGAAATGCTTTGAAGTGCTGAATTATGGCCTTTAAAACAGATATTCATAAAGATCTGTGTCATAAGTTATAGGACAAAATAAAAACTATAAGGCATTTTAAGAGTTGTAATGACTTAAATCACTTATTTTCAAATATATTTTCTTTTTTAAATTTTTTTATGTTTTTAATTTATTTTTGAGAGAGAAAGAGTCAGTGTGAGCAGGGGAGGGTCAGAGAGAGGGAGACACAGACTCTGAAGACAGGCTCCAGGCTCTGAGCTAGCTGTCAGCACAGAGCCCGATGCAGGGCTTGAACCCGCGAACTGTGAGATCATGACCTGAGCTGACGTGGAACACTTAACCAACTGAGCTATGCCCCTTTTCAAATATATTTTCATTAAGACATCTATATAATTCCACAACTTAGTTTAAAGCACTAGAAAACAAAATTGTAAAATTCTAGTTGAATTTAAAAAGAAGTTTGCTAATTTCAGATTCACAGCTTATTTGAATCTTAATTCAAAAATTTTGGTAAAACTTGTAATCACACATATGCAAAATAAAGGACTTCTTAAATTTATTATGCTTTACATTCATGGAAAATACTATAAATCAAAATAATCTGTCAAATCCATTTCCTCATATTAATTGGTTATAATAGAGGTTTAGATTGCTCACCAAGAGTCTATTGACTACATAGCAATGGGTGAAGAAATGTTGCATAATTAGCCACCAACACTACATCTTGTAGCCTTGATTTTATGAAAGTTCCGCATCAATTGAATTCAAAATTAATATAACCTTAAAATTATCTAACATTTAATAGTTTACAGGACTATCAGACACCTATCCTCTGACTGCCACTTTAAAAAATATTTAGTATTGTTCTATACCATAAAATCAGTGTGCACAAGGATGTATGGAGGAATTTTTCTATCTGGTTTCCAGTTCTGGCTAAATTTCTCCTGCAACAATTGAAAAGAAAGTTAAGGCTTAGGATTATAAAATTCAAAAGAACCGTTTTAAGAGTGAATGACTGATAGGTAGCTTTAAGGATTCTTTTAAGGAATCTTTAATCAGCTCATGAGTTTTCTCAAAAATGTAGTCATAAGAGTATATTTCACAGCTTTTATTTTTTGTTTTAGTAGGAGAAACAGGATGGTAATGCTTTTTATGTTGGCATATCTATCTTATTATTAAGTTGATAAAATATATAAGAAAAGCTAAGGGTGGGCACTTGGGTGGCTCAGCTGGTTAAGCATATGACTTCGGCTCCGGTCATATTCTCAGTTTGTGAGTTCAAGCCCTGTATCGAGCTCTGTGCTGACCGCACGGATCCTCCTTGGGATTCTCTCTCTCCCTCTATCTCTGTCCCCGTCCTGTTCACATGAACACTCTCTCAAAATAAATAAAAAAATAAAAAATAAAAGCTAAGCATTCAGTATACTAATCCTCATAGATTTACCATTATTATTTTTGAGATAATCTATAAAAGTCATTTAACAGTTTCTGGTACATAGTAAAATAATTATTGTTAGTTAATATTAGAGTTATTGATAAACACTGTGGCATATGTGATAAAAAAATAAAATGTTTTCAGAAGGCTAATTTATACCCTTGTGACCTTCATTTCTATATATGTATGTATATATAGGTGTATATTTGTGTGTGTGTGTGTTTGAAAGGCCATATATATAAGTATGTATTTGAAGGATTAATGATTGAAAACTTCCCAAATGTCATAAAAGACAAAGTAACACATCAAAGAGATTCAGTGTACTACAGGCAGGATAAACTCAAAAAGAGCCACACAAACACATTGTGCTCAAACCACTAAGGGGCACCCGGGTGGCTCAGTGGGTTGGATGTCTGACTTTGGCTGAGGTCCAACTTCGGCTCAGATCATGATCTCATGGTTTGTGAGTTCGAGCCCCATGCTGGGCTCCCACTCTCAGCACAGAACCTGCTTCGGATCCTCTCTCCCCTTCTACCCCTCCCCTGCTCACTCTCACGGACTCTCAAAAATAAACATTAAAAAAATTTTAAGTCAAATACAAAGAGAAATCTTCAAAAATGCTAAGAAGACTCACAACCATGTACAATGGGTTTTTAATATTAACATCCAACTTCTCATCAAGAACTATGAAAAAGCATCCCACTACCTTCTGGCCTCCGAAGCACTAGCTAGTGATACATATATGTAGTGCATACATATCCATATAATATAGATATGCTTCGCAAATAGTCTCAATATACAGGATGTGAACAGTGACAAAATTCAAAGACACAGACAGTTCTATAATAATAATTATAATAATAGGAGACTTCAATACCCCATTCTCAATAATGGGTAAAACTAGACAGAACAGCAGTGACACAGAGCATTCTGTATGACAGAATACACATTCTTCCCAAGCATACCTAGAACATACTCCACAACAGACTATGTTAGGCCATAAAACAATTATCAAATTTCATACAATCTTCCCTTTGTGTGTTGATGCCTTCATCTCCTCTTACAAGGACACCAGGCATATTTGATTAGAGGCTACTCAAAGAACCTTATTTTACCTTCATTACTTCTTTATTTTTTTCATTACTTACTGTTTCTATTTTTATTTTTATTTATTTATATTTTTGGTCGATGCATCTTATAAGTTATTTATTCATTCATTCATTCATTTTGTAATTTTTAAATTTACATCCAAGTTAGCTAACATACATCGATTTCACCCCCTACGTACAACAGCCAGTGCTCATCCCAACAAGTGTCTCCCTTACTGCCCCTCACCCATTTAGCCCATCGCCCCACCCACAACCCCTCCAACAATCCTGGTTGTTCTCTGTATTTAAGAGTCTCTTGTTTTGTTCCCTTCCTTGTTTTTTATATTATTTATGTGTCCCTTCTCTTATATTCATCTGTTTGGTAACAAATTCCTCATATGAGTAAATTCATTTGATATTTGTCCTTCTCTGACTAATTTCACTTAGCATAATACATTCTAGTTCCATCAACACAATTGCAAATGGCAACATTTCATCATTCTTTTTGATTGCTGAGCAATACTCCATTGTATGTATGCATATATATACACACCACATTTTCTTTATCTACTCATCCACTGATGGACATTTTGGCTCTTTCTATACTTTGACTATTGTTGATAGCAATGCTATAAACATTGGGGTGCATGTGCCCCTTTGAGACAGAATACCTGTTTCCTTGTATGCTATATCCCTTGGATAATAGCAGTGCAATTGCTAGGTCGTTGGGTAGTTCTATTTTTAATTTTTTTGAGGAACCTCCAACTCTTCTCCAGAGTGGCTGCACCAGTTTGCATTCCCACCTTGGTTACTTCTTTAAGGCCCTACCTCTAATTACAGTAACATTCTAAGGTAAGGACTGCAACATACATGATCTGGGGCAGGAACACAATTCAGCCCATAACAGGATCAAAAAAGCATCAACTAGGAACATTAGAAAATAATTTCAGATGGATGAAAACAGAAACCTAGCATGCCAAAATTTACAGGATACTGCAAAATCACTGTTCAAAGGGATATTTGTATCTGTTAAGTGCCTACATTAAATAGAAGACAGACCTAACTTTACACCTTAAAAAAAAAAAAACTAGAAAAAAAAGAGCAAACTAAACACAGAGTAAAAGAAAGGAAATATGATCAGAAGAGAGAGGACTCAAATTAAAAAAGAGAGAATATATACAAAATCAATGTCGTTTCTTTGAAAGCATCAACAAAATGGAGAAACTTTTAGTGAGACTGAGAAAAGAAGATAAGAGAACTAACTAAAACTAGAAATGGAAGTGGGGACATCACTCTCAAACTACTAGAAATTACAAGGATTATAAAAATACTTATACTATGAACAATTGTATTGACAATAAAATAATCTAGACAAAATGGGTAAATTAGAAACATGCCAATCATTTCTATCTCAGGAAAAAAAGATAATACAGTCACAATAATTAAAGAGATTGAATCAATAACCAATAATAAGTTCAGGACTAAATGGTTTCTGTAGCAAATTACAACAAACTTTTAAGTAATTAAAACCAATTCAAGCTCTTTCAGAAAAATTTCCTGGGACACTGTCTAAGGCCAGATTCACAAAGATACCAAACTCCATAAAAGATACAAGGAAACAACAGAATGTTCCTTATAGATACTAAAATGCTCAACAAAATACTAGAAAATCAAATCCATTTAACAGAACATTAAATTTAACAGTTTTTTAAATCAATGTATTACACCACATTTGTAGCACAAAGGACAAAACCCTGTAAAGCAATTGATAAAATTCAACACTCTTTCAAAATAGAAACATGATGAAGGACTGAAAATTCTGCTTGAATAGCAAGACAAAAGATTCTTACTTTCACCACAAATATTCATCATTGTAAATAGGGAAGAAAAATATTTAAAATATTTAAATTGAAAAATAAGTAAAACCATCTTTATTTGTAGGTGACACGATTCATGATTCTCTACATAGAAAATCTCAATCTACAAAATAGTAATATTTTTTAAGAATTAGAAGTAATATTTATATTTGTCTTTATTTTTTTTTTTGAGAGCACCAGGATCTTTTGCTAACTCCTAATAGGTATGTCCTGAAATTACAGTTTTGTTCTCAAATAAAAGTGTATCCTTTCTGTTGACATCCATTTGTTTATAATACATGTTATTAGTTTTAATCAAACAGTATGCACAGGTTATACTAAAATAAGAGTATTTATGGTCTAAATGCCATCAAGCCAAAGGTCAGATCTTACTTGCTATACACACTCCTATACTAGATTTAACAAATATCCAATAGGTAGTTTATGAGCATCTGAACACTTCCTCACATATTATAGAAAAATACAAATAAGGTGACCAGGATGCCATTTTTGTGATCACAATTTTGAACCTGACAGTTTCTGGACAATTTCTTGACCATTTAATTATATAACGGCCACCATCAACTACACAAAGAAAGAAAAAAATCTTGCCATTAAATGTTAAGGGCACCTGGATGGCTCAGTGAGTTAAGCATCCATCTTTAGCTCAGGTCCGGGTCTAATGATTCCTGAGTTCCAGCCCTGCATCCCACTCTCCGCTGTCAGTGCAGGGCTAGCTTCACATCCTGACCTGCTCATACACTCTCTCTTTCGGAAAAGAAAAAAAAAAAAAAAGTGTTAAGGTATTCTCAATATGTTCTAGGAGAGTTTTACTAGCAACAGGAGAGAATAAATCATTAATTTACTGTGTTCTGGAACTTGGAGTATTTTCATCAGCAGGGAAAAATAAGTGATAATCTCTCTTTTCACTTATTACATGCCATCCTAATATTTGACCATCCTTGAACATAACCCATAGCTATGGTAATGCAACAAATAGAAATCCAAGTTTATTTCTTCAAAAGTAATTCTATTGTTACTTTAAAATATAGAAATGATTTATTTGGCCTGTGACATAGTTTAAAATTCATTTCTGTATTCCCCACCATGAAATCTCAGTGCAATCATTAACTTTGTCTCCCTCTCTGTTGCCCAGGGACACTCAAGCTGTTAAGTATTTCCAGACCCGTGGTCCATGTCCATTCTCTACACTCTTGGAAAAAACAATCTACAGAGTTGTGAAAAAAATATGAAACAGAATTGTGAAATTGTTTCTATATATTTAAGGAAAAGGGGCAAAAATTGAAACTGAAGCAACCAGCATAATTGGGACTAATCCCTAAGTTGTAAGCACCAAAATGTTGCTTTAGCATTTCCTGTAGATATGGTGTGAAGCAAAAAAAGAAGATCAAAAGTAATGTTTACATTTCCTATGTTCAGTGCACTAAAGCAATACTGCAAATGTATATCTAGTTTGGTTGAGCAAAATGCTACTTGCTTCATCATTCATAATTCTTTTCTGTGAACTTTAAAATTTTATCACGTAATGCTTTCAACTCTACTGAGAAAAGATGTTAATTTATGGGAATGTTAATAAATATAATCTATAGCAAGTCATTATAAGCCTCTTGGAGCATTGCATCTTAGGATATTTTCTAGTAATGTAAAGACATTAATTCTGAAGAAATAATTCATAGAACAAAATGTAGTGCAAATGTTCCTTGCAGTGTATTCTGAAAACTTGAAGGTAGTTGAAATAATAAGTAACAGGGACAAAGGACTAGCATCCATGAGTCACATTTTTATTTTTCCAGGAGCCCAGGAAATGTAATGGTCAGTTTAATGCCAAGTTATTTTTGGTTGTGGTTTTAAATATGAATAACTATTATTCTTTTTGAATCGTAACTGTAGCAATAATACATGGCTACAAAGAAGAATGTTCTTGTCAAAGAATACATTAGCTTTCCCCAGAAAACTTGAGATAGTATATGAAAAAGCAGAATTTTAGTTGGTGGAAGCAAAGAATAGCAAAACAAAACATTCTGAAAAATCAGACCGATTAGATGTACTGTGGATTGCACTTTAAGTTTTAAATGAGCTTAGACATCTGTGAAATTTAAGCCCCAGGGCCAGTGATTTGTGTGGCAGTATCTCACAAAAGGAACAAAGCTTTGACATGCAAATTTTAGCTTTCTGTTGCATCAGCTCAGGTAACCTTGTGAACCACCTTCACAGGAATACGGGACGCTGAGTGATGCCTCCCATATGTGTCCATTCTCCCCTTCCCCTTCGCAATCAAGTTGACAGCAATTCTCAGTTCATTTTCTGAACAGACTGGTAAGAGCTATACTAGGCCTTTACTTGTTATTAACCTCCCCTGTACTATTATTACTCCAATTTTTTCCTTTGAGGTAAGCAGCTAAATGCGGAAGCTGATCTTTGCATATGGTGGGCTATTACCCCCCAAAAAGAATTGGAAATGTCAACCTATTATTGGGTCATTAATGTCAGGTCATGATATTTCAGAATTTGATGTTTTTAACCTTTGCAAACATTAACCCACATACAATACACTTTTCAAAAGAGTTTATTTATCCTAGCAAACAGTGGATGCATGCTCCAGGAACATTGTCCTATAATATTAGGTATGGTATATATGGCAAGGATCATTAAGTATATTCACATAATCTCTTAAGTTTACTTTGGCCCTTCATCTATTACTTTAGAAGAATCCAAAATCATGGATGAAAGAAATGTTCAGATGTCTGATACAAGAAGTGAAGGAAACAGAGCTTAATAGTGTTTCTCTTTTATTGTAGAATTATTCAATTCTGTCTTACTGTTTAGACAAAAAGTGCAGGGATAATATTATCTCTTTTCTTCTTCGTCGGAAGTCAAAATTGTTTCTGGTTATAAAATTCAGCTTCACTACATGAAGTAGTTTTAGTGTGCACCATTAAAATTGTAACTCAAGACGGTAAAGGAAATCTATGATGAAATAATTTATATAAGAGATTCTGTACACAGCTGTGCCAATGTTTACACTGCTCTGGATACATGTATTTGCAATGTGGCTTCAAAATATTAGAAAATAACACAGGATGCCTGTGTATTTTAAAGTTATTTGAAGTTGTTTTACTGATTTACTTTTAATTGTTTTGTAATTTTCATAAGTCCTACTTTTTAGGTTCATCAGAATATCTAGAAAAAATATTCTGAAAACAAATGGAAAAGAAAATAAAGAATCTAGTCAGAGGAAAACAAAGCTAAACAAATTTATTTGTCATTTTACAGTCAAAGGACAGGATTTTCTGCATATTTTTGTAGAGTAGTCTTCATATAAGTCATCCTTTCATTGAATGAATCATGCATTTGGAAGCTATTATCTCAATACCTACTATGTGCCAACACAATACCAGGCCCTACTGTGGTCAGCACTCTTATGACCCCCACCTTGTGTAACCTCCCCTTGAGTATGAACAGACACCTATGATTTGCTTCTAACAGAATTTGGCAAAGATAAGTAGAGGTCACTCTCTATGATTATGTTATATAAAATTGTAACTTCTATCTTACTGAAAACTGTTGTCTTCTCAAATTGCAAACTTTCAAGAAGCAAGCCATCATCTTGGTCAGCCTTGCAAGGTCAGAACCTAAACATAGCCCCCAGGCAATAGTGAGGGATGATCTGAATTCCAACCAACAATTACGTGAGCTTAGAAGCTTGCTCTTTCCCTCCTTTATCTTTTAATGAGACCCCAGCCCTGACTTGTTTGCAACCTTGTGAGACCTTGAAGTACAGCAAACAGCTAAGCTGTGCACAGACTCTTGACCCACAGAAACAGATAATGTGGGTTCTTTTAAGTTCCTCAATGTGTGATAATTTGTTATGCAACAATAAAGAACTAATGAACCAAAAAATACCATAATAAATAAAACCATTTATAGTTGCTATATCTCAGGGAACTATGTGTTCATGGAGAAGGAGCAGCCAGTTCTAATACGGCATGGTAAATGTGATGACAAGCAAGGTGACTAAGGCTACTAAGGAGATACAAATTCAGAGAACCAAACGGGGCCTGGGGAAAACTCTCCCAGGAATTAGCAGCTGAAACTTGAAGAATGAGAATGAGTTACTGAGGAGAAAGGGGAGGTATGTGGTTGCATCATGGGAAGGGTGGGTGGCGTTGGTCTGGAAGACATGGCATGTGAAAATACAGAGGTGAAAGGGAAGAGAAAGTTTTGCCCCATCGACATGTTTAGTTCATCAGAAGCAAGGCAATGAGTAGTAAGAGATGAGTAAAGAATTAGGCAGAGACCAGATCATGTAAATCCATGAGACTCATGTTTATGATAAAAAAAAAAAAACATACTTATGATAAAATTCTAGGGCAATAAAACTATTTTAAGAGTCAAATAGCTAGACCTATTGGAAGTAGAGTTGGACTCAGGTTGACAAGTCCCACTTTGATTAGTGTGAAATCTTCACCTACCGATTAAAGGGACAGACAGTGAGAAGATATCTACATTATCTAGGCCTGGTGCAGAGCAATGAGACCACTGAGCTACACAGATACGTCCAATAGTAGAGATTTTTCTTTAATGTTATTTTACTTTTTTAATGTTAAGTTAAAGCAACACTGACTAAGATTAAATCTAAGCAATAAGACAAACTTCTGTTTGGGGTCAAGTGAACCTCCAATTCTCAGCAGGGTCCTCTGTTCCAGGATCCCTACCTGTCCAGCTCTTTAATTCTGCTATGACAATGCAAACATTGCTGTACCTGCTCATCTTTGTTTCCTGGCTGTATTTTTGCCACAGTCTGGCTTTCTGCTCTTCTCAGTTTGGGGCCATGCTGTCTCCAGCATCCTATCAAGAATGTCAAATTGCTTTCTAAAATGTTCTATGGGTTCTGTGGAAAAGAAGTGTGTTTCCCTCTGAGTCTCACAGATTCTATTCCCTCCAATTTTCTCAGCAATAATTCTTTTAAGCCCTATGGCATCAAATTTTATTACCTTTCTCATCCTCGACAAGGATGGAACTATGCAACATTGGCACCTGCCCTTGGCTTTTATCAGTGGTCACACAGGTTCCAGACACAGGCTAATCCTGTTCTAATAGCACAGCAGAACAGCAGACTGCACTTATCAATGCCCTCTCCCTCCAGAGAGCCTCACCTGTGCAAGGAGGAGAACTTCTTCCACCCCAGTCTGCTCTTCTGACAGGTTAGTAGAATACCATGCGGCTGCCAGGGTAGAGAATCACAATCTTCCTACTGTACTTCAAATAGGCAGATCAATTCTACCTCATAAATCCAAACACTGTTAGATGGTTGGGTGTTAGGCAGAGTTTGCAGTGTGCCCCCAAGTGCCTCCTCGCTAGTAGATATTCCTCCCGGGGACACAGTGGACTGGCTTTCGAGCTTTGAGCCCTATGGTGTTGCAAATTCCCCTTCTTTCCTTCCTGTGTTCCTGTCTTCCTTCATTGTTGTGTTTCCTGGATTCTCAAATATTTCAGTACAATATTTGGGAAGGGTGTATCAGGATTATATAGTCTAACAGCATTTTACACAGAAAGTTCCTTGTTTGAATAACTCTAACCAGTCTTTAAACTTTCCTTCTTAATTTGGTGATTCAGCCGCACTTAGGATTCCAGGATTCATGTGCCCATCCCTGCCTTCACTGGCTGAACAGTGAATAGCATTAGCAACCAGAACTGAGAGAAAGTTTGTCAAATAAGACCAGGAAGTCCCTGTGCAATTGGATGATGGTCTCCTGCCATACCATCAGGCTTAGCCTTTGGCAATGTGATGCCCTATATATGGCTCATCGTGTCCTGCATGTTTATTTTCAGTTTATTTTTGGTCATTACATTTCTACCAAAGGAACGTTCCCCAGACATCATGTGTCTATACTGGAGAAGAAGAAGCCATCTCTTCAGTGTCATTATTTATTTACCTAGTCACATATAGTAAGACTTGCTCAACTCCTGCTAAGTGTTGGCATTTATCTCTAAATCGGTCTTCTGTCTCTCTGTCTCCTCTTCCAACCCCTAATCTCAGAAGACTATCCTTATACTTTATATTCTTACTAAATGTTTTTAGAAGATTATGACTTAGGATGTTTTTTATTTTATTTAAGACTTGTTGCATAATATTCCTATTGCTTCCTTGGTCTATCAGTTTGTTTCCCTACCTCAAAAATATGGTTTCAGCAGCTGAGTCTATAAAAACAATGTATATCATCAAGCTATGTTCTATTTAGGATTGTTTCCTTTGATTCATGGAAAACATATGTTCCAAGAGAGTTAACAAGTAAGGTGCAAGTCGTAAAAGAGTAAGGTTAGAAACAGATTGCCCATCTATCATGATTCCTGGGAAAATATTTTTGCTGGAAGTGACAAGTTGCTCTCATTCTCTACTTAGTTTAAATGTGAAGCCAAACATGCCTATCCAGAATGTTTTATTTCTCCCCAGAATGTCACCTTTGGCAAAGCACAGTAGATGCACCCACCTTGGAACTGTTCTGTATATTGTTCAGACACAAAGTATGGGTGACACATTTGTTTCAAAGCATGGGGGCTCCAGGGAATTGGGTCTAAATTTCTTCCTCTGGGTGCAATGCAAACTACTATGTATATCAAATAATAGGTCAGTTTCCAAGTTCCCAGGGGACACCTTGGAGACTATGTTTGCCTTTAACAAGGCAAAAAAAAATGTGTTATTTTTTAAAGGCACTATGATAGAGCATGCAGCAGTGATACATAAAAACAACATATTAGCCAATGGAGCTAAAACAGCTCTTTCATTGTTAAATATCCAGATTACCAACTATATATGCTTAGTATAGATCCAGGGTTAAGTTACCTTTCTCACATTTTAGAAAAAGGCATTTTTTTTTAAAAGTTTAGTTTTATCATCTGTCCAGAATAGGATTTAAATTAACAGAGTTCAGAATTTCCATATGATTTTCTATTAAGACAGATCAACACATAAGATATTTTCATATCCTTTTATTACACAAAATGTACACTATCTGTTGCTATCTGGCAAGGAGTAGTTGACCTGGGTCTGTGCTTCCTAGATATATAATAGGAAGATCCAGACATTTCACCAAGTATTAAATATTTTTACAGTATGCCAACACACTCATGTCACTATATGAACAGGGTTCACATTCCCATCATGGTCCCTATGCCTGCTCTTGTTGTGACATGTAATAAAACATGGAAGGGATCCCTCCTACCCTCCACTGATCTTTATCTGAACCACTTACCACAGGGCCTTGTATACGATCAGAAAAATACAAAGGTCTCTAAATGGTGAACAGATTCATTCAGAAGATGTGAATATAGGTTAAACCAAGTTATGGGAGGAATGCTTCCTAATCAGCAAGATAAATGAGAAATGCTCAAATCACCCACCCAAACCATGAACTCTCTTGGAAAGGAAAGAAAAGGAAAAACAAAACAAGATCCAAAATCTGCCTTAACACTGGCAAACTCCTGTGTAACACAACACAGGAGGACTCAAATTCTGGAGAGATTAGGGTTTTAGTCCAAAGAATTCATCACAGAGGATACATCTACATCGTTTCATCTTATATCCACTTGTATAGCTGGTCGGTCAAGATGGCAACACACTATTTATACCTTAGGTTAAGAACCTTTTTTCAGGGGGGCCAGGGGGCTCAGTCAATTAAGCACTGACTCTTGATTTCAGCTCAAGTTACGATCTCATGGTGTGCGGGATCAAGACCTGTGTCAGATACTGTGCTGTCAGTGTGGAGCCTGCTTGGGATTCTCTCTCTGCCCCTCCCCTGCATGCATGCTTTCTCTCAAAATAAACTTTAAAAAAGTTTTTTTTTTCAGTGATTGAAAGTAATAGTAATTTTACTATTGTTTCTCCCTTTGGACACATTATTCTACTTTTAAATTGCTTTTCACATCATCTTGTATCACACTTACTACTCTTACTTACATGGATTAACGTTCACCAGGCAGATGCTCTTTAAGGGCAGATTCTTTTCTTAATTGTCCACAGTTCTCAATACAGAGTCTTGTGTGTTCGATCAACAGTCACGGTATTGAACAGACTTTTGAAGTGTTTAGCAAACGTGGAACAGAAGGTTCACCAGGCAACAGAGCGTCAAGTCAATGAAGTTGGATAATGATTTAATAAAAATATCCGTCAGCACTATGGTAAGCTAAGACCAAAGAGACGAGTAAAATGAGCCTTGCCTTCTAAGAATTGAAATCTCATAGGAATTTAAATCTAAATTCGTCAGAAATGAAATCTAAAAACAGATGTGTAAATAGTGGTATATGAGCTGCCAAAGTGAGTGCAGAAATATGTAAATAAATAAAGCTCCTCTAATTAAAACAGTTTGATATGGCGACATGGTTGACAAACAACAATTGCAAATGACTTAATTACGGAAATGAATTTAAATTCTGAGATGAAAGAATTATCTAATGGGTGGGGTCAGATAATTTACTATACAACTGGAAAAAATATTTCTACAACCCAGTGTATACAAAAAACAAATTTCAAGTAAAGGATCAAAGTATTAATCGAATTTATTTCATAAAGTTAGAATAATTGCTTTTAACTTTGAGTGGTTACTTTGAAAAAGCCATCAAGTAACACAGCATCCCCGAAGAGAATATTGGGAGGACTGCTTATGTAAAAACCAACAGGAATCAGAAATATTTAATGATAAAATATGGACTTGAGACAAAAAAATGAACAGACAGTCCAAATGAAACTTTCTCTGCTAAGTACTTCATGCTTAAATATGAACAGGACTTAAAAACAAAAATGGATAATACAAACTTACATTAAATGGACATATGCATACAAATGTCTTTTAAATATAGCAAAAGAGTTTGGCAACCTGAGAAAGAGGAATACAATGATCAACTTTGAAAAGTTAGTTCTATCCACTGTCAAAGACGTAAGAAACAGGTACTCAGAAACACACATTTTATTTGTGATGGAAGGTCACCCTAATGCTGTTGAGACAGCCAAGGGAAGGCTCATGTGCGCGTCTTGCGGCACTGAAACTGTATGGCAAGCGTAAGACAATAAATCTTAGAGAACCGTTTTGGAATTCCACTTCAAAATGGAAGTGGAATTTTCTTCTTAGTCAAAAAGTGCTGTTACCAACATACTAGCAGAAATGGATAAAGATAAACGAACAAGGTTGTTTTTATGATAGTGTGTAAGAACCAAAAAAGGGTGGTGGGGAGGGGCTGGACAGGGAAGGGAAGGAAAAGGGAAGAAGAGAAAAAGAAGAAGAAAAAGTAAAAGAAACTACATGAAGGTCCATCATGTGGAATAGATCAAGCAATTTCTAGTGTACATCCACACCAGGAAATACAAAATAGCTATTTTACCAAGGAAGGACATCTATATATACTAAGCTTGAGAGAAGTAAATAAAGAATAGATCTTTTTGTCCCCCCCTCAACTTGCGGGGCGGTTGGGGAGAGGGTTGTCATTCTAGTTTGTTACAGATCTGTTTTTATCTGTATAAGCAGTTTTGCATGAGCATAAACACATACGGAAAGAGATACACAGGGAGCTAATAGCAGTGGTAATGTCTGGATTGAGGGAGGGAACACAACTGAAAGGCTGGGAGGGAAGATCAGTTTGTACTTCCCATATTTCAAAATGACAATGGCGATATTTGGGAAACTTCCACCTCCTTTTTTATCCTTTTATTTCAAACAAAAATGAATGAAACCAACCAGACAAATAGTGTGATACATACAATATAAGTGGTCTGGACAGTGCATGCGTGCAGGCGCGCACGCACACACACACACACACACACACACACACACACACACACACACACAGGGGAATAATTATTGGAGAGATTCAGGACTTGAAAGGTAACTAGAGAACACGGCTCTCCACCCCCCTCCCCCTTGGTCTCCTATAGAAGATTAAGGAAATTAAAGCACCTGTCAGAAGACTACATGCAAGGTGGAGAAGAACAAGTTGATTTGAGGGGAACTGGGTTCCAAGTTCCCTTGTTTGTCTGTCCATCCGATCTGGGGTTCTAGGTGAGCCCAAAGCCTCAATCCTTGAACCCTGAATGAGTACAGTCAGAAAAAGCTCAAAGGAGAAAAGCACTCCTACTACGCAGAGAATCAGGAGAGGTGTTCCTGCACCACAGACCTTTCTGGAAGATTCCCCACTCACCATAGGTACAATGCTACCAGCCCTCCCCAAGTCTCCCTTCCCCAGGCAGGCATCCCACTTAGGAACAGCAGCAACAAGAGGCCTTTGACACTCCCCATCGGTCTTATACCAGCTGAGCCACAGCCATCAAGTGGCCCCCTCCCCCTTTTCACTAATGGGGCCGAGTCCCATCTTAACTCCCCTGCCCTGCAACTGAGAAGCAGTAGGGACACCACACCCCTGATGCTGCAGCAGCAATGGTGGGGATGGCAGAAACCATGCGATCAGCTCTTTTCTGTCACCACTTTGCCATCTGTTGGGCCAGTTTGTGGATACCGTGCAATAGTGTGGGAGGCTGAAGTCCCAACTTTTAAAACTAACACAAGGAATAAGAATACTGGGGGACCAGAGACTTGGGGATAAGATCCTGGAGAGGAGGAATTAGAAGGGACTCTCTGCACCTGTGTATGAGGCCCCAGTTCATTCTTGAATTGCAGACAGCAAAGATTTCCAGACCAAGTATATATTGAGGTTAAATTAAAGACTGAACTTAAGTAGCATATGACTAGGCCAGACAATGAGAGGTCCACGATAGGACCCAAATTATTAAAAATATAGGGGCACCTGGGTGGTTCAGTTGGTTAAGTGTCCAACTTTGGCTCAGGTCATGATCTCATGGTTGGTGGGTTCAAGCCCCACATAGTGCTGTGTGCCGACAGCTCAAAGCCTGGAGCCTGCTTCAGATCCTGTGTCTCCCTCTTCCTCTGCCCCTCTCCCACTCATGCTCTCTCAAAAATAAACATTTTGGTAAATAAAAGACTTTTGTCTTTAAATACATTAAATCATGCATGACTGGTGAAAGCCAATATAACAGATGTGATTTTCAGTGCAGTTAGTACTTTTGGCAACTACATCATAGAGTAAGTACAGGTAATGAAAGGTTATGATAGTAAGATTATTACATTTACTGAAATGCTAAAATATTAATTGTAACTAGATTGTATAAAGTTTGTTAATATAATCCCTAGAAACTGCAAGATAAAAATATAACCTATTTATGTGCAGATATCTTCTTTTTCTCCACCTGATTAATAGAAGCTATTTGTGTATGTAGTTATTAATTCCTCATGTAGCTCTGCTATATTCATGCAATGGGATTTTATTTTTAACTTTGTGAAATATTTTGCTAGATTTTTATCTTTATATAACCTGGTATTGGTCTATTCTACCACTCTCTTCATCTTTATGCTTTCGTTATGTTCTTTCAGGATCTTGTCTTCTAAAGTATAAGTTATCTCAATATTTGCCAAATGTTAGCACTTTCCTTATAATTGTATTTTCTAACCCCTTTATAAATTTTATTATTGGAGTACATTGGCTATTATACTGCAATCATGTTTTCCCTTAAAATCTGACAAATGTACATTTTTACTATGATTCTGGTTTACAGTTTCTTTTATTTCTACATTTGATTGCTGTTTTGCTTTTAATTTTTTTGGTATATTAGACCTTTCTGCCTACTCTATTTTTAGATATTGTATCCACTGTTACAAAATAACTTTCTCCCCATTTAATATCAGCTTAAAAGTGCTCTTTACCAGATTTTCACTTTCTCACTTGGGTAACATTTCACTGTTAGCTCTGTTTTTAACCTCTTTGTGCCTTTCATGTTTGCATGACCTATTAATAACATCAGAACTAATATTGTTCTTTAACTCATTTTAAGATTCTTGTATTTTAGCCAACTAGTTGATTCCAATTAATTTGATTTACATAATTTAGTCATATTAGTAAATCTTATGTTCTTACTTCTAATCTAGTAATGTTCATTTGTTGCCTTTCAAATTATGTTGTTTTTCCTCACTCTATTGATCAAGTTTATACTTGCCTTCCTTCCCTCTCATAATTAATGTTTAAGTTCCATATGTATTTTATTCTATTAGCTATTTTCAAATTATAAAACATTTAAATCTATTTTAAATAATAATATATGTAAGTCCCTGCACATTCTTTAGTGCACATTTAATTCTCCTTACCTCCTATTCTACTTATAGTTTTGGGGATAAATTGGAACTTTAGATGCCCCCCACCGTTTTTTTTGTTTGTTTGTTTGTTTGTTTTTTAAGAGAAATTGACCAAGCACGCAGGAACAGGAAAGGAGCAGAGGGAGAGAAAGAGAATCTTAAGCAGGCTCCATGTTAAGCACGGAGCCTAACACGGGGCTTGATCCCACAACACCGGGATCATGACCTGTGCTGAAATTGAGCCAGTTGCTCAACAGATTGAGCCATCCAGGCACTCCTAGATACATTTTTACTCAGAGCTTATTACTGATAGCAATATATGAACATGTGTGCAATTTCATTCTATTATGAGTATATTTGACAAGAGAATCTAACACTTGGCTGCTTTAGCTTAAAAAATAATCACAAAACAATTGTGTATATTAAAATAAAGGAAACAGGTGAACTGCTACTAGATCTAGGATAACTGAACTGAGCAAAACTTGATGAGCGCACTGTTTCCTCTTTCCATCAGCTTCTCAGTTCCGGATCTAAATCATGCAACATGACACCCACTATTCACATACTAGAGGGTTTTTTTTTTTTACTCTATCACTTAAGAAAATATATATTGAATATATCCTAGGCACTGTACCAAATTTAAAAAGGCCATAAAGGGGTGTTTGACCTCACAAAATTACTAGTTAATGGGGCAGAAGAATAAATGAGTTGTCAAATGTAGTAGAATGAAGGGTTGTGGTGGTCAATATAGGAGTGTTAGAAGAACACAGAGAAAAGGAAAACCATTCGACCTCTTGAAAATGTCCAAAAATGTTCTCTAGCCTGATATTAGGGTATACTAGATATGTATATAAAAGAAGACAAGGAAAACTCATACATGAAGATAGCACCATTGTGAAATAGAGTAACAGATGGATATCCATTGTGTCGGAGGGATTATCACAGAAAACAGGAAGCTCTAAAGTAAGAGAACAGAGTGTGGAGAAGAATTTTAGGCATAAAAAAACACCCTCAAAAGTCTTGTTAAAATTTTGAACCTGATCCTAAGGTCAATGTTATGAACTCTAAGTCTGATGGGTATCAGAGCTTTAACATATTAATATTCTAAACAGCAGGCAAAATTTCCCCATTTTATAAAAGCACGCAAAGTCTATATACATATTGACAGAAATGACAGGTTTGTGTCATGTATTAGCACTCCCAGTAAAAGCTAACATGCAACTCAGTGAAACTGAAACACGATCTGGCTCTCAGAAGAGCAAGCAAGCCAGGCCATTAGAATGCAAGAGGGCAGTAAATTGCAGTACATTGCAATTCACTATAACTACACTTCATAATGAGGGTACTCATTTATTATACTGATAAAAAATAATAAAGGCTTTGTTGAATTAACTGCTTTTAAGAAAATAAATTGTTTCACAAGGGTGTTGTTTTCCTATATATTTCTTAAAGTTGACAAAGAATCAAGTGTATAGTTCCAGCTGAGCCAAAGAAAATACAGCTATTATTCAGCTTCTTTCTCAGAGAACAACATAAAATTACATCTTTAATTTTGAAATGTAACTGAAGTTAATATTTAATGGCTATATGGTCATATTCAGAGAAAATTATGGCTGGATACAGAATTTATGAGTTTGTTTTTAACCACCAGGGCACTATGTTCCCATGAAGCAATTTGACAAAAAATATTTTATCTCAACCATAAAAAATTGTTCACAAAATCATAGATAAGTTTTTATTATCTCAATTATGCAAGTGTTCTTAAAATAGAGGTACTCGGGGCATATCACACAATTTCTATCGTAACGAAGATTAGCAATACAATTCTGTAAAGACTGTCCTGAACATTACATTGTCATGGCACAGATCTTCACCCATGCATACTGGGGCAGGTTTTTGGTTACCTTGTCTGTAGTTGAATAATTTTTTTATGTTATTCTTATATGAGGAAATGAGTTATATTGGAAAATTGAGGCCTTTTAATTTTTCTAGACAACATCTGAAAGAATTAAGAGGCTACAGCCCAGGCTACCCCTATCCTGCCTGCTCAACTGGTTGTCAGAATAAACGCTGGCATTTAGTAAGTTCTTCATAATTATTTGTTCAACACTTGAATAAATACAGGTAAAAGTATCCTTCACCATATTAATGTAGAGTTGATTCTTGTTACTCACAATAGCTGTGTTCTATAAAGTCCTAGCAAACACTGAACCACTGCTCCTAAGGAAATACAAAATAAAGTTCCTACAAGCCTCTGGTCAAACATTTTCATCAAATACTCAACTATAACCTTGTTGTATAGGTGCTTCTGATTACAAACATTATAATTCAGTATCTGCTATCGATTCATCAACACTGAACTCATAGCCTACAGCACTGTAAATCAAGTTTGAATAAAGGCTATTGAACACAAGCACTTTTCTCCCCGAGGCATTCTGGAGTCTTTCTGTACCTAAGAACACAAGACAACACTTCAGCATGACGCCTGAGGCATTTTAAATGACCAAAGGATGGAAAAAAAAAGTACTTCATTTTATTGCATTTAGGTTTATTGCAATTTACAAATACTGTTTTTTGTTTGTTTGGTTTTTTGTTTTTAGCAACTTGAAGGTTTGTGACAGCCCTGCATCAAGGTGTCTATTGGCACCATTTTTCCAACAGCATTTACTCACTTCTTGTTTCTGTGCCACAGTTTGGTAATTCTTGCAATATTTCAAGGTTTTCCGTTATTATTTTTGTTATGGTGACCTGTCAGTAATCTTGTTTGTTACTATTGTCTGGAGCACCATGAACCATGCCCATGTAAGGTAGCAAACTTCATAAATGCTCTGACTGCTTCAATGACCAACTGTTCTTCTACCTTTTTCCTTCTCAGACCTCTCTGTTCCCTGAGACACAAAAATATTGAAATTAAGCTAATTAATAACCCTACAATGTCTTCTAAGTATGCAAATGAAGTACATCTCTTACTCTCACCAAAAGTAGAAATGGTTAAGCTTAGTGAGCAAGGATCTCAAAAGCTGAGAAAGACCAAAACCTGAGCCTCTTGCACCAGAGTTAACCAAGCTATGACTGCAGGGGAAAAGTTCTTGAAGGAAATGAAAAGTGCTATTCCTGTGAATGCAGATTATAAGCAGCAGCCTTATTGAGAAGGACAAAGTTTTAGTGGAAGATCAAACCAGCTGCCAATATTCCCCTAAGCCAAAGTCCAGTCCAGAGCAAGGCCCTGCCACTCTTCAATTTTGTATAGACCAGAGGTGAAGACGACACAGGAGAGAAGTCTGAAACCAGTAGAGGCTGGTTCATGAGGTTTAGGGAAAGAAGCCACCTCTGTAACATCAAGGTATAAGGTGAAAGCAGCAAATGCTCATGTAGAAGCTGCAACAAGTTAACCAGAAGATGTAAGATAATTAATGAAGTTTATTACACTAAACAATAGATGTTCGGTGTAGACAAAACAGCATTCTATTGAAATAAAATGCCATAGCTGGAGAGGAAAAGTCAATGCCTGGCTTCAAACCTTCAAAAGGTTTGAACCTTCAAATGTGAGTCACTTGTTAGAGTCTAGTAAAGCTGGTGACTAAGTTGAAGCCAAAGCCCAATTTTTGAAAATTTGAGGGCCCTTATGAATTATTCTGGATCTACTCCACCTGTGCTCTAAAACTGGAAGAACAAAACCTAGATGACATCATACCTGGTTCATATCATGGTTTACTGAAACTTTTAAACCCAGTGTTGAGATCAACTGTTCAGAAAAATACTTTTAAAATATTTCTAACAATGTGCCTACTCATTCAAGAACTCTGAGATGTACAAGGAGATTAAAGTTGTTTTAATGCCTGCTGACACTACTATCCATGAGCTACAGAATGGATGTTCAGTTATTTTGACTTTCAAGAATCTTTTAACAAATACATTTCATAAGGCTAGAGGTGCCACAGATAGTAATCCCTATAATGGATCTGGGTAAAGTAAGTTGAGAATCTTCTGTAAAGAATTCATCATTCTAGGTGCCATCAAGAACATTTGTGATTCATGGGAAGAGGTCAAAATATCAACATTAACAAGATATTGGAAGAAGTGGATTCCAGCTCTCAGAGATGACTTAGAAGTGTTCAAGACTTCAGTGGAGGAAGTCACTGCAGCTGTGGTAGAAATAGCAAGAGAACTACAATTAAAAGTAGAACCTTTCCTTAAATTCCACCTCTATACTACAATATACTTGAGGTCCATGCAAAAAAGTAGCTACCTTTTATATAGGAAATAGATGATTAAGTCTTTGGTGTTGTAAAAGCAACTTCATTTAAACATAACCACC
>NC_043703.1:17272060-17508153 GCF_006229205.1 Suricata suricatta
AAAAAAATACTAAGTACGTTGATTTTCATTTTAGAAATAATTCTATTTCACATTCAGTAGACTACAGAATAGTGTAAATAAGACTTTTGTATGTATTGGGAAGTAAATTCATTTGACATGCTTTATTGTAATATTTGCTTTATTACAGCAGTCTGGAATCAAAATTACAGTATCTCTGAGGTATGCCCTTGATTTGAAAACTACAAAAAAACCTGAAAAATTCAAAATAAGCAAAAATAAGAGATACTATAAAATAGATAATAAAACAAATAAAATACCATGTTCATGGAATAGAAGATTCAATATTGTTAAGATTTTTGTTCTCCCCAAATTGGCCTGCAGAGTTAATGTAATCCATATTCCTACAAACATTTTTTTGTAGAAATGGATATTTTTAAGATTTACATGAAAATGCAAAGGACCTACCTAGAGTCTTGGTAGGAATGGGAAGTTGGTAGGCACATACATCCTAATTTAAGACTTTCTATAAAACTACAGTAATCAAGAGTGTGGTAATTATAAAAATATATGTAAATCAATTTAGTAAATTCACATATGATCAATTGTATCTTAGCAAAAATTTATGAAGAAATTTAAATCTATCAATACAGAAAAGAATGTCAATTTGTAAGTATAATGGGAAAAGCCCTTCTGTAAAATATAAGATATTGGAAGAATTAACCTTAAATTTAATTTTGAAATATGCAGAATCAGTATCAAGTTATATTTAGAATAATTATCCATGTACATAGTTTCTCCTAACTTTTGTTGTCCAATTTATCATAACCATTTGTAACAGTTTAAAACTACATTGTTTCAACATAGTTCTTCTGTGCAGTCTTTTGTGTTAATGATCCTTTTGGGAAGTGTGACTTTTAATACCACTCTGTTAAATAGTGCTAATGTCTAGACTGAAAATGGAGAGATGTGAAGCCAAGAATCTTTTCATATTGCTACTCTTAACATATGTTGGTTACTTACAGCAATAAGTGATTAAATATATATTAAGTTTTTCTTTTATTTCTTGTTTTATTGCTAAAATAGATTTCCTCTAAGTGCAATAGACATAACACAGGTTTTTGACTCAATTTCTCTTATTTTTGCTCTTTTTCTGAAAGCAGTGTGTAAAAGATAGCTGATTCTTAGGTAAGTATGGAAAAGTGTAATGTTGACAGCTACTGACAAAATATTCAGCAAATTATTAAAATATAGCCCTAAATAAGAGGGACAAATCCCCTACTAAGGTATAATTTCTTCAAAATAATCATCCAAGTATTTTCTCCAGAATCAGATGTTTTTGGTCCTGGTGTGTGTGTGCGTAAGCAAGTTTCCAGGACATATGGGAAGGTTTTGACGCTAAGGAATAAAATCAAGTAAGAAATGAACAGAAAATAAATATTCAGTAATCGCTGAAAAAAAATAGATCTGGATTAAGTGAAAGTGTTGGCTCTGTATTTAAGGGGTTGTAGTAAACATAAAAGGAATTTTATGTTTTCTGAGAAATTAGAAAGAAGAACGATAAATAGATTGGTTCACAGCCAAAGAGAACAGAAAAATCATTTCCTGGAAATAGAAGTTCTATTACTATTCAAGCACCCATCATATAGAGTAAACTGAAAAAGGTTTTCCAATAGATTATCAGGAGATGGAATTGTCTCATGAGGTAGAACTGAGGCAACAACAATTTAATCTAAATATTTCTTTCTTCTCTACCCCATTCTCACCAGGGCCCTACAGTTTAAGAGAAAATTAGGTTAGCCATAAGAGCGTGACAAATTATTTTGGCAGAGTGATCAAAGACCTTTTCAGCGGCCTTAGATGAAATGAATGACAGAGTCCGTATGTTTGTGTCCTATCAGCAATCGATATGTTATCATGAACCAGAATATAGCTGTTAGAGAAAAATAATTTTATGATGGTCTTTATGAATATTTAATACAGCGTAATGGTCAAAGCATATTGCTTTCCCAAGATTGGGAAAAGATACGTTCCCAAATATATTTGGTGCGTGGTAGCCCCCAAATCCTTCAGGGCAAGTTATCTTTTGTTAATCTATTTAACACCAGTTGCTTATAAGAGTTAAAGCAACTGGAATGCTGCGGCCAAAATAGGACATAAAAAGAGCCAAAGCATTCGACTTTCTTGCTTATTTACATCATTTGTCTCAATTTAGTCTTAAGGTTCGGAATTTTGCTAGAACACAGAATACAAAAAAATGTGAAATATATTTTAACTTTTAAAATTGAAGTATAATGTATATCCAAGTAAATGAATGCATTTTGAAACTCTGTGTAACCAACACTGAGTGACATCAGGAACAACACGGCAGGCAACCTTGGTGTGTTCCAGATTTGGGCAGAAAGTTTTGATAGAAAACTTTCAAAATATTAATCATTACATAGGATGTGAACTATTGGTGTTAAGTATATGCTGGCTTTATTTTTTTTTAATATTTTTTTTCACTCTTCAGTGAAAAGTTGTTTTTAATTATTCATTTTTAATTGAATATGATTAAAATATAGTATTCTGTTAGCTCTCTTGAATTTTTCTAGTTGTTCATCAGAATTTTCAAATTTATTGTCTAAAAAAATCAGTTTATGTATTCTCTAGTGAGCGATTTAACACTTTATAATCATGTCTCCTTTTGTATTCACGATATTAGTAATTTGTACCTTTTCTCTCTCCCTTATTAGTTTTCACTGGGGGCTTATCAGTTTTACCTACAAAGAATTGTTTCTTTCAATGCAACATGCTTATTTTAGAAGTTTCTGCTTTTACCATTATTTATCTGCTTCTTTGGGTTTAACTTGCAGCTATTTTTACATTTTTCTTTAGATACAGATTGGTTTTCGCCATTTCTCTGTGTTAGTGTATGCATTTAAGGCTACACCTTTCCCCCTGAACCCAGCTTAGCTGCATCCCATAAATTTATGCTGTAATCCTTGACCTTCTATTCCAAATACTATGTTTTTTTCTAATTTCTTTGATCTATAGGATATTTAGAAACCTATAATTCCCAATGATCTTGGTTTTTCCTTAGTTTTGGTCCCTAATTTGTAGCTGAATTACACTATGTTCATATGATATGCTCTATCTTTTAGACTTTATTGATTTCATTATGTTATAGGCTTGGGTTCAATGTGAGTATCTATAGCACCTCAATATCAAACCCAAAGGACCATGAAGACACTTACAATAAAACGAGGCATGAAGGTGCTCTCCCCCATAAAACACACTGGAAGAGGGCCAGGAAAAAACAGTGATCACAGAACTGTGAATTACCTTTATCTGTACGGGAGAAACAAAGGAACGCCAAAGGGCACCGGAAGGACCTCAGCCTAGAGGCCACGTGCAATTCCTAGCCAGCACAATCAATCCCTTCATAAAGCCAGCAAGGAGACTCTAGAACAACTTACACAGCTAGGGTTTGAGATCTTATCTGACTCTGAGGATCAATTCCCTCCACTCTATCCCTGAAGTGTTCTACTTCATGGAAGACAGAAAACCGATGTTCTCGGAAGGGAATAACCCTTGGAAAGCAAAACGTTTTTTTCTCAAAAAATTAAGTGTCAAAAAGATACAAAGAAACCCTGTGTTGGAGAGGAGGAAGAAAATAAAACATATGTCTAGTGTTGAGCTTTGCAGCAGAACAGGAAGCAAGGGTCCATTGCGGGTATGCAGGATGTTGGTACGACGTGAGACCACAGTCTTTATCCTGAAAATAGCCTTTTCCTCTACTTTAACGTGTAAATATTTTAAATCCAAGTGGTAAGGTATTTTACATGACTTGCATTATGTTTGTTTTCTCCAAGTGATAATTTTACATGACTTCTTATAAGTTTGTTTTCTTTTATTGTTTTATTTCTCTAACATTGTCACTGATTTTCTTTTTCCATAATGGAGAGAGACCTAGAATTCTTCCATAGTAAGTAAAAACGGCTATTCTTTCAGATATACAAGCTGAAACCAAACTAGGACGTCATTCTCGTAGGGTAGGACATATTGGTTCCCCACTGATAGCTGAAAAGCCTGGCAATGGAGGAATAGAGAGGAATATTGGGATAAGAGTAGATTTATTCAGGGGTTAGGACACTAAGCAGGATATACTAATTAAGCACACAGTGCTAAAGTGATAATTGGGACTAATTCTTAATTCATTAATGTATTTTTCCTCTCAAGCTTTATAGTAAGTATATTTATATCATTCTGTAAACTTGGAATTGTGTACTGTGGGAAATATGCTTGAACAAAACCGTACACTTTACGATAATTTATAAAGTAATAGACTGGAGTTCCTTTCCACTAGCACGCTTTCGTCTGTATCCAGGACTTGCTACTGCCTCAACTGATTGGTATCTGCCAATCATTCTGTTCAGATGAACATATTAAGTGTACTCGGAAACTCGATGGGCTAAAACATGGGGCGTTGATGCTACATGTTCTTTGACTTTGCTGGCTGCCTGGCCCACACTCCTTCACTCTGAAAGACAGATAGAAGATGACACATCTATTTTCTTTATTACATCAGGTCTTAACCCAACATTAATATCAATTGAATAAAATCAATTTTAAAACTTCCCCCAAATGTCACATTATTCAAATAGACCATGTTGTCACAAAATGTACTATCTGTTAAAGCAATAAAAGTAAAACACAAACGCCCCGTGTTGACATTTCGCTGCATAGCATCTCCACTAATAAGATTCTGTCTCCCTTTCTGGTTATAATGCACTTGTGAAACACTAGAAACCAAATATAAATCAGATGTTGTAAAGCAGCCCCAAGCTCCATGACAGCCCAAGAACCTGGGAGGAAGGAGCCCTGGAAACAAAGGGCAGGCAAGTTTACTTTTCTTCACCACAATGACCGGAGAAAGGAAAGAAACATGCTTGCCTTTTATGTTTGTTGTATGTATGGTTCAATAAAGGTCATCTGACTGTGCACATTTGAACTTAAGATGCATATACCATATTATCTTGTTTTATTAAGTATTTGATCACATGCAATTTTGATAAAATGTTAAGATGCATCTTAAGTATTGGATCATATGGAGTTTTCCATTTTTAATGCCATTTTCAACATTGATTGAACGGTTTGGAGAAATTCCCCGTTTAACTATTATTTTCCTCCCAAATTCCCCATCTGCATGAGTAATATTAACATTACTATGGCCAACAAAAGTGGTGAGAAAAAGGATCTTTGATTTGCCTTACACCCTTGATCTTCCTATACATATGAATGTGTTATTTTTAATTAAGTTTTTTATTTTGATTAATATATTAAAAATATTGTCAAGTATTGAAACCATTTCTCAAAAACCTGTAGGTTACTTTATGGTTTACTTATCAACAATCATTTCATTATTGACACATCAATTCTTTCATTTGAAATTCTTCCATACTTTATTCACATTTTCCAGATATTTAAAATAGGCCATTTTATACTTTCAGTAAACTGCATTAAATTATCCTTTTCTTTTACAGAAATTTGTTCAGAACATAGCCCATTAAACAGCTTCAGAAAGAAGCCAGTATATGAGCAATTTCTGTGCTGAAAAATGCTACATTTGAACAGTTTGAGGTTTTCCTTTCTAAAAATCATTTTCATCTTGCATAAATATGGGTGTGTGAATTTCCAAAGCTTCCTTTTGCACAGTGATTTAATGCATAAAAATATTAGACATTAATATTCTCCAATTAGAAGCCAGAAGACTCAGTTTTATGTTCAAATAATGTTATTTTATTTGCTAAATCAAATGACTAAGTTCTATTTTTCAAAGGAACATATGATAACTTTTCTGAGGAACACTGGGGAATTTACTGCTTTATCTGATGAATCATTTTTCATTAATTTGTGAGAATGAAGTCCTAACAAAGGGGTAAAATTTAAATGTGAGCTCCTTTCCAATGTCCAAGATTTTATTAAAATGTAACAAATGAGGCTTTTTTCAATATTTACATAAGGCACTTTATTATCAAATGTTTCATGTGTCATGAGTTAATGTCTTTTTAATATGAAAGTAGTGAAGTTTTCCTATTGACCTGTACATCATTCTGCTCACTGGTATAATTACTGGTAATAAAACATTATCTCTCTTAATCAACTCTTTAAAGCTGGCAGGAATCATCAATTCTACATCCTTCCCATTTAGATGAGTAATGTACAATCTGCAGAGATTTTGTCCCATATAGGTGAAAATATATTTTTTCGAGAATGTTCCATTCCTTCTACTAATGACTAACCAACGACAATAATTAGTATACAACACTAAATTCCTTTATATAGTGTAGAATTTTTTTTTTGCCATGTCTGACCTCTACAGCATTATAGCTTTCAATGACCTATGTAGTATGTAAGTTAGTGATTGGAAACTTATGATTTTAAGTCATTTTTGATTTTCATATCTCAAGGTCATATTAACAAAACTGGAAAAGATGAAACAAGAAAAATAATTCTTAGACAAATAGTTAATGAGTACTGATGATCTCTTTCTCAATGTTTTTCATTTACTATAACATAAAATTGGTTTCCTATTATTTTAACAAATTTGTTTAGTGACTTTTAAGTATTAAATATGAAAGTGCTTATAATGTTGATGTAATATTCTGATGGTCTTTTGGCATGAAAATTATTATGTAAGAACAGAGATAAAAGTTTTGGGCAAGTTATGATACATAGTTCCAGTAATTCCTGTTATTTCAACTACTACAGCTGAAATTTGAGATCCTAGGGATTAAACATTTAGCTTTTAATCCCCCAAAATATAAAGGTCTTGAGGAAAACATCTAATCTCAGGAGAGCTGGATTTGAATTCCCACATTAATTAAATCAAGTAATGAAATACAATAAAAGATGTTATATAATAGATTTTCTACTACAAAAAATTAAGAATGCTATGTGAACACGAAAAGAGAAAAAAAATGTACTAAATTATGGTTTACTGCAGTGGCCAAACCCATCCCACTAGTCTCCTATGGCTAGTGTGCAGAAGTTTAAAATTTTTTAAGAACTCAGCAGAGAGTCACGGACCTGGCAAGAACGTGAAGCAACAGAGACCTTGGTGCAGGGTATAGTGGAAGGAAAAGACAGACTTTCTAAGGCAGGAAACACATACCTGAGCATAGGCTTGCTCAGGTGAGCAGGGCCTGCTGGGGACTTACAGAACAGATGAAGAACACGGTTCCGTCTAAACAGTACATTACAGTTACAGGGTGTTCAGATAGGATCTCCCTCCCTCATAGTCAACTGAGGAGTGAAAACAACAGCTGCAGCATTCCAAATAGTTAGGTAAGCCGCACTGCACAGTTTTCAAGAAGGGACTTAGAAGTATTTAGAAAACTCTTCTATATTGATTGTCGCAGATTTCAGAGTCTCAGAGTAGAGTTCCTAGGGAGAGCTGGTATGTTTTTAGCACTCCCTGCCCCCAAGGTAGAACATCCCCATCTCTTAACTCCAGGTTCAGTTAGACAGACTTCAGCTGAATAATGCAAAAAAACTTGACATGAATCCCAGGGCTTAGCGCAGACTGACTCACGCATAGAAATCTAGAGGAAAAGGAGCAGTGTAGTTGGTCTGGCTACATCCCAGAGGGGAGTTGCTGTTGCACTGAGTTTGAGCTGTTTTCTAGTTTGTTGAGTCAAGAGTACTTGATTACCTCCCATTCAACAGATATGGGTCCCCTATGTGAAAGAGCCAGATGAGGACTTCCTTGGGGCCATCCCAAATGGGCGATGCATTTCTGACCAGTAGAGCTGCACACAGTGAATCACCACGCCAGTGAGGAACGCTTTACACAAGCCTCCAAAACGAATAAAATCTGATGAGAGCACAGGTTCCTTTTAAAAGGAAAAAACTCATGCTCTAAGTACCTGTCAGGCCCAGTCATTTTAGACTAAGTCAGGTAAGACCAATCCCCTGCATCTCTGTCACTCTGTCACTTCAATCCTGGCTTAGATACTGGTGGTTGGAAAGACAAAATGGAATCAAAGCCTAAGGCAAGTAGAAAGGGAAAGTTCGGGAGACTGTTCTCAGAATTGGGTCTGCTTTCTACTCCACTGAAAGTGTTATTATCCAAGAGTGAGTAGAAAATAGGGCTACTGGAGTTTTCAAGCAAGGGTACCGGAAAATCTTCCACAAAACACATTTTAAAATGGACAGTGGAAATTTAAAAAAGAATAGCCCTTTTATTATATCCCCTGCATCCTGCCTGTTCAAAATAGTCCATGAAGTTTCTACTTGCCTTTGGAGGCCACACACACACAAGAACAGAAAAGGAAGGCATGGGGAAAAAACTGAATGACTAAGTGTTTACTCCAAAGAAAGTAACTTATAAAGTTTAAGTAAATGAGGGAGCTTGAAGTGACCATTATAAATGGTTTCTACCAATAGCAGAAATGAAAGTTGGAAAACACATTGAATCTAGATTTAGAAAGAAATATCAAGTCTTCTGTATGGCCACTATGTATTTTGTAAACACAATTGCTGGGCATATAATGCCAAAATAATCTTAAACAGGATTAAGTTATACCCTCTTGAGTGTTATATGAACATGTAAACCTCATTCTAGCTCTCAAAGCCCTTGAAATTTTACTAATTCAATGGGCAAAAAAATAGAGTCTCAGTATTAGTGACCAGGAAGTCATGGAATTGATTTTATGTGTGTCAATGTGTGTACATTTAATATGAAGTTTTAGAGTTCACCAATAGCCATTAACAAGGTTTAAGATCGAATCTGGAATATTAATTCTTTTTATTTCCCAATCCAGTATATTTGGAGATTATTGAAAAAATACCAAATGCATCTTATCTTTATACCAGATAAAAGTGAAAGTAAAACTTTTAGATTTTTTATGGATATTTTATGTATTGATCAGAAAACAATCATACATACTTTAACAAGTTTAACCATTGGAATGCATCAATGCTGATAAAGCATCCAAAGTCTACCCCAAATAATAGTGATTACATCAATTATGGTGTTGTGATATTCACAAGCCCACAGAGGAATTGGATCTTGGGCCAAGTTTTTCTTCACGGGTTAGGAAGTACCTGATAGCTTTGATTTAACCAACACTAGAATTAGCATGTTTTGCCACCATTAGGGATTATAGCCCTGTTTTTTCAGTGGATTTGCATTAGAATCTCCTTATAATTAAATACAATTTTATCTTCTAACTAAAAAGTTATTCTGAAGAGAAGCCCAAGCATTTAAGTATCAGAAATTAACTTGTTCACCATTATAATCTTTTCCTTTTAAGATTTATAATTTCTTCTATATTTTCATTCAGCAAAGATTTGATAAGCAATTTATAGTTTAGCAAGTCAATAATATATTGGTGTCATAAAAACAAACCCAAAACTGGTTACTTTTTAATACCTTAAAAAAATTTATTATTACTGAATAATTACTATTAAAAGGTAAATTCGCTTAGCTCATATGTTGCACAATTAAAATAATCCATCAAAAACATCCTTGTGTTAAAAGTTTTCCCTACTAGCTTAAAGGTTAGAACAAATGACTATAAACTTCTTGAACTTCTTGAAAGTTCATAAAATTTTTGATACTTAATACTTGATAGGTGAATACATTCAAAATCTTTCATTTTTTTCATATAAGTAAATTATGGTAATCATACATATTCTGAATTTTTACTTATTAAAATTTTTTATCTTTATTTTTGAGAGAGTGAGAGCATGAGCAAGCGAGAAACAGAGAGACAGAGAGAGAGAGAGAGAGAGAGAGAGAGAGAGAGAATGAGAATCCAAAGCAGGCACCAGCTCTGAGCTGATGTCAGCATAGAGCCCAACATGGGACTTAAACTCAAACCATGAGATCAGGACCTGAAGTCGGATGCTTAACTGACTGAACCACTCAGGGACCCCTACACATATAGTCTGATTCTGTGAACAACCAAATTTCTTCAAATAGCAGAAATATGCAAACTTTAGGCCGCCTCCATCTTTTCCTCCCAAATAGTAGGGTGTATAAGCATTTGAAGAATGTACTTTGCTTTGACATAAAATCAAATTTCAATTTAGTCAAAATTTACAACTGTTACCAGATGAGCCTTGGCAGATATTTCACTTAAAATAATTCTTTTTTGGTTTTGAATCTTTCCATGTACTTACCTAAAGTTAAATATTTGATCCCACATGAACGAATTTATTTACTGCTATGTGTTTTTACTTTAAGGATAGTCAGCAACTATTATCTAATATGATTTTTACATGAAAACTTCATAATATAAAAAAACGTTGGATAAGTCAAATTTAATTCTATATTTTCAAAATGATAAGGGTAGAAATGCAGGAGTTTATGTTTTTATAGAAAATAGAATATACATAATTTTACCTCAGGAGCTATCAATTAAAGGAATAATTTTAACTCTCAGGAATTCACAATGAGGTACATGTTTTAATAGTGCATCTCTTGTCAATGTACAAGATATGTACAAAATATGTCACACTATGAAAATACATAATAAAACAATAGCTTTGGAAAGAAGCATAAAGTAAATGCTATAACGTAGATGGTGGACTGCCTTTAACCCATAGCAATGACCAGGACCACATACTCACTCTTAAATACTAACTCTAGATAACCTCTGACACCATTCTGGGCTTAAAAGTATGTAAATGATTGGGGAATTTGGCTATGTATTTCACCCTCTTGATTTTCACTTTCCTCATTCCTGTATGCCTATTCTACAGAGAGCTTATGAATGCTGGAGATAATGTGGTACATATAGTAAACTATGTACTCATATATATGGACATATACCATTCAATAGAATACACCATCTCTGGGTGACTCCATGATACCAGAAGCAATACGAGAAAAACAGATCTAGATCTGTATTCCAAATCAACAGTTTCTACAATAAAGGGAAGTTTTTTCCCCACAAATACAGAGAATTATTGGTAGAGAAATTATGGCATCTTAGAAAAAATAAAACATGCCTTCATTTCATCAATGCTGTTTGACTTACCTAAGAAAATTATTGATTCCTAATATGAAGTCCTAGTGATTCTCTCCTAAATGATTTTAAAGTGACCTGAGAAGACCGTGCAAGGAAAATTATACAGAATTGTCCCCTTCTTTTTAAACACTATGTCCCCATAGTTTTGAGGTTAACAAGGCTATGAAAATTCTTGGAATAGAGTTAGAGAGAACATAAAGTAATAAAGGGTAAGGAAAAGAATGACAATACTGAAAGAAACCAAATACTCTGCGAGCTCTAAGTGCCTGGAAGCCAAGGGACCCAGCTGTGTTATGGCTGAAATTTATCCCTATGCTAATATTCCAAAATCTACTAAGAGATCTAACAGAAATCCAGACTACTAGTGATTGCATAAGTAAGACATCTGCCCAAGCAACTGATTTTGTTCCTTAAGACAAGAGCCTGGATATTAGGATATTTTAAGTTCATGTGTGATTATGAAAAGTTTGTTTCTATTTTTTAATATTAAACGGTATAAGATCTATTAAACATTATTTTTCAAGTTTATGTGTCTAGATGCACAGATTTCCATCTAGAACCTAAAAGAATTTCTATGTCTTTAGGTTAGATGTCCTTCCGTGAACGTTCACAGATTCAAACAACCATGTCTTCCAAATGAATAAGAACACAACTTTATTGTTTGATGTTCAGACAGAAAGCATGCTTAGGTCTTTGATGCTCCATCCTAATTAAGTATAGAACATTTTTTCTCCCTTTTCACAGCTGTTTTGCCAATATGTTCTTTTCCTCAAAAGGTACACTAGGATGTAATATAATAAAATCAGTTTTTTCCCCATTTTGTCCAGCACAAGTTGTTCCATTTTCTAGTCAAATGAGTAAGAGGGAGGAGCTAGCTGCAAAGTTACTTTAATGTGAATCTATATAAACTTCATATAATTCAGAATACCTGTCGTGACCCCAAGGTTCTTCAAAAAAAATCTTCCATTATTTTTTGAGCATGCCTACATATTAACTAGGCAATACCATCTCATTCAATTGTTGGTGCTACCAACACACAAATTCTTAAAATCTGATGAGTCTTAATTTGCACCCATCTGTTAAATCTTCCTATTGGCATCTGTCTGGCCAGATCCATTTTCCATCCTTCTCTCTGTCCCAGGAAGCTGACATGTATAGATACCTTAATTAGTGCTCATGCTCTTTGGCTTCCAATTAGCTCTGTCAACAGGGAATTCCAGTGAATACCCAAAGAGGGAAGAAGAGTGTTATCTAGTTTCCATGACCCCCACATTCAGTCCTGGTTCACTCCCTGTCATGTTGCCTTGGTGGGTTTTTGGCCCTTGACTATTTTCAAGGTCACTTAGCTATGCAGAACTCTCCTCTTTCATCCTTCTCTCCTCATTCATTCATGCTCAGAGGTGGAATCCATTGGGCTACTACTTGTTTTGGGTCCTACAATATCTTTTGTAGTGCCTTTACATCCTGTTAATGTCCTTACAATGGTTTTCTAAGCAAGTCCTCCTTGAACCATCCTAATTTTTCTCCTGTTAGGACCCTGACACAGTAGCTTTATATTTCTCAAATTAAGCTCTTGCATTTCCCCAAAGCTATTTGATTTCCAAAATTCTGATAATATTACCAATTTTCTAGGGGTACCTGGGTGGCCCAGTCAGTTAATTAAGCATCTGACCCTTGATTTCAGCTCAGGTCATGATCTCACAGGCTGAGTTTGAGCCTTGTGCTGGGCTCCATCCTGACAGTGGGGAGCCTGCTTGGGTCTGTCTCTCCGTCTCTCCGTCTCTCCGTCTCTCCGTCTCTCCGTCTCTCCGTCTCTCCGTCTCTCCGTCTCTCCCTCCCCTCTCAAAATAAGTGAATAAACTTTCAAAGAAATATTACCATTTTTCTAGGCATGTTACCATGAAATTTCCTAATAAAACCAATAACGATTTCATTTGCTTAAAGCATTATTAGCAAGTCAATTTCACATACATCCTTTCATTTACTCTCACAATTTATGCATCATTGCTTCTACTACACACAGGAGGCCATCTGCTTTGCAATATGCATGTGGTCATCCAGAATGCTATCTTAGCTTCATACCTTTGGTCTCCATTGAACACAGGTGACTGTTTTTCTTCCTTACATTACTAGCTACTTACTTCCATTCTATTTTTTGTGTACCATCCTTTTAAGTTGTTTGCTACATAAATGGAGCCCTAAATAGATTTCCAACATCCTCAACTCACTGCAGCCTAGCAGCAGTAGTTAAACTGTTCTTAGAGCTGTAATATTACGTAGAAGTTCTAAATCCTTCAGTGACCTTCATTGACCCTAATAATTTCCGTAGTTCACAATTTCTAGGCTTTAGTAACCCCTTGAGACGGGCCTCCCACTACTCCCCTCATTATTTCCTGAATTTCAGTCCAATAAATGAACACACTTGTACCTGATCTTCCCTATTTCTATGCCTTCCCTACATATTCTCCTATACTGGGAAAATTTGCCCTTTCTTAGAAACTGATAAAATAATCCTCATATTAAAAGGTCCAAGGAAAACACCATTTTAAGTTTCCTCTGGCAGTAGAGCATCATTTTGTTCTCTAAACTTCCACACCACTGCCACATTCTTCCATTCTTATCAAATTGCACCTCTATTTTTAGCTTTTTTATGTACATATTGCATATGATATCCACCATCTATTTTAGACCCTTTAAGGAATGCACCTCTTTCTTATTTGCAATATCTGAGGTCATTGAAGCTTAATTGACAATGACATTTATTTTTTATATCAACTCAGTAGTGTATAAATGTTTAAATTTTTTTATTGCTATTAACTGTGCATTATCAAATTCTCTACCTTCCATCTTTTAATAAAATCTATGGTAGATCATATAACTTTATGATAACCTCTAGCAGGGAAAATATAATCCAAAAGAACTTTTTACACAATGGTAATTTTCCTGTAAGGAATCATAGATATATACATACACATGTTTTTATAAGTCTGTATATGCAAATATACGACCATGTGTATTTTTTCTTCATTACATTCTAATACCTAGAATAGACCTATCCTTTTACAGTCTCAAAAGTATTTTAAGTAAAAAAGCAGAAAAAACAAGGCTAACAGTTTTATGTAGTTTTATATTAGAGCTGCAAAATACTTGGGTAGAGAGATAATAAAACTGTCATTAAAACCACACAGGGAGTTTCTTTCTCACATGTATTTGCATTTATTACATCATGATTATTCTCAGTTAACTGGAAATACTTGTACCTTATTCAAAGATCAACCTTCCTCACCTTACAAATTACAATGTAATATTCAGAAACACAGGTCTTCTTATCCCCTTTCAATTCTCCTTCGAAAAATGTATAAACCTTATCATCAGAGAGTCCAGCCATATCATTAATGCTTTTTTAGACTTGAGTGCTACCTCAAATCAATGGTTGCTTAATGTTCTAAGTTACTTCAATTCCATCCTTTCTCAGATAATTTCTCTCTTCAGATAAGACATAACATTAAAGGATATAACCACATTGGGGAGATTATTTTACCTTTTGACTGCATAAACTCAGTTTGAGATCATTACATTAGTGTGTTTGATGTTCTCTTTGCTTCTAACTACATTTACCCTTGCTCTGCATTATTGAATAACACTGTGCTATAGATAGGGACCAGCTTCCTTTGAATCACACATGATTGAAAAATAAGCCAGAAAAAATACATTTAATTGGGACTACAAATGATCATTTAACAGGCTGTAGTTAAGCATGGCTTGCTAAACTCCGAATAGAGACATTATATGCAAGTCTGGCTTTATTCTGCCTCTTCTGGTACCACACCATTTAAAAGGAAATAGATCTTGTCTTTCAGGATCTTCAATGGCCAGGCACTGTACTTGGATACTATACACATCACTTTCTTCAAGTCCCGTTACAAAAGTGCTTTTTATAAGTGAGGTTCAGGGAAGCTACCTTGTTCCAATAGTTATTAGGGAGGAAGTCAGTAGGATGAGATTCTGAGACCTATAATCTTTTCCATGCCCCATGATGCATTCCAAGAATGGTCCAAGGACACTGGAAGTAAAGGCAGCTACCATGAAACATACCCCTACTGAGATACATACAGTTGTGAGCAAGTAAATAAGACCATATTTGGAGATTTCATAGTTTAAATATTTCCACCATGATTCATTTCCTACTCCCAAGATGAGATCACTGAATGCACACTTGGATAAGTCAGCAGACATGGTTCTTGTTACCAGCTCCAACAACCACTGAATATTCCAAAGGAGAAGAAAGTATGCCATTGAAAAAATCTAAATGCAAATGTTGTCTACCATCCAACTGGTGAGTGTTGAAAAGTAGGTATAAAGCAGACATGGCACCTTCTGCCATGATACTACCTGGTCATTAAGTCAAACATGGCCCCCCCCCCCCCCCACACACAAAAGCAATTATAGACTTCAAAACTTAGCCACTTGAGTAGAATGCTCCATCCTTATTGCAAAATTGTATGTTCACCAGAAAGCTTTACCAAGCAGTCAGATTACATCAAGGAGGAAAAGACTTCACACAAGAGGATAAGATACCAATAGAGAATAAAGCATGTGCTTAGATATGCTAAAAAATAAAAATAAATTTGGGATTTTCTTTCCATTTTGGTCTTGTATTTAAGTCAACACCCATGAGTATGCATATTCATAGAATATTTTCTTCATTCAATAAGTAGCTGCTCAATTTCCATGTGACCACATTATTCTAGATCCCAGAGACTGATCACTAACCAACATAGATTACTTTTTTTAAAATATTTTTAAAGTTTTATTTTTCAGTGTGAGAGAGAAAACATGAGCAGGGCAGAGAGACAGGGAGACACAGTATCCAAAACAGAGTCCTGGCTCTGAGCTGTCAGCAGAGTCCTACATGGGGCCCAAACTCATGAGCCATGAGATCATGACCTGAGCTGAAGCTGGATGCTCAACTGAGCCAGGTGTCCCAGATTACAGTTTCTTACCACAATAGACTTACATTCAATTGAGGAGAAATTAAGTACATAATGCAATGTTTCCTTATACCTTTAAAAATAAATTTTCCAAAGCCCAAGCTAGTATTTTAAAACCCACAGATAGAAAACTACCTTATTGTAATGTATCTAGTACCTCAATCTATTTTATATTTATATTGTGGAAACTTAAAAGTCACTTGATCCATCAAAAGTTATTTGAGTGCCTACTAGAGGGAAGCAGTATTCTAGGAAATAGGCAAATTGTTTTTTCCCCCAAGTTATTTTCCTTAATTTTAAGCAACTTCTATTCTAATGGAGGAGGAAAACAAACATGAATTAAGGTATTAGTAATTTCAGTTACTGATGTATACTCTTAAAACAATGGGAAAGAGTAGTGTAACAGAGTGACTAAGTGACAACTTGAAAACTTGGACCAAAGTGGTCAGCAAAATAGTCCTAAAGATGTGGAATGGAAGAGATCTCTGAAAGCACTACTTCCCAGTCCATCCGATAACACTAATAACTCCTCCTGTCTCTTCTTCAAATTTCCAAAGACTTGAAACTCCCTTCCTTCAAAACCATGGCAGGATTGGGACCAATACATTACTGTCTGAGGGAAAGTAAAATCCAAGTGCCTTAAGGGAAGAATGAGCTTAATATATTCTAGAAACAGAAAAAAGGTTCGTGTAGCCTACACATAGAGAAGATAATGAATTTCAGGGCTAGATAAAGTTAGAAAGTTGTGCAGAAATTCAATAGGAACAATTTTATGGGTACTGGTAAATAATTTTACAGTTAATTATAACTCTAAAATGGAGTCATGGGAAAGAAAGAACACAATCTGCTGTATTTTTTTTTTTTAAGGTCATCTTGAGGGACACCTGGTTGGTTCAGTCAGTTAACTCTTAATTTCAGCTCAGGTCATGATCTCAAGGTTCATGGTATGGAGGCCCAGGCCAGGCTAAATGCTAACTGCATGGAGTGTGCTTGTGGTTCTTCCCTTCTCTTTCTGCCCCTACCCTGATCACATGCCATCTTTCTCAAAATAAATTCTTAAAAAAAATTCATCTTGGGTACTGCCATAGCCCTTGTGACAGGCGATGGTGACATGGACTATGGTGTAGAAAAAACCACGAGGTAGATAGATGATGAGCACGCTTTAGAGATCAAGAGGACACATTCTGGTTCAGCCAATGTGTCATGGTATCAGAAGACTTCTCCTGCCACTTGATATGATAGAAGCTCACCCTACTCCATGAAATACTCCCTCCCAGAGGCCTACCTTATTTTCACCATAGCAGAACCTGAGATTTTTTACTTGTTTGGTGTCTATCCACTTTCACTAGAATACAAGGACTAAGAGAGCTAGGAACTTGTCTGACTTATTCACAGTTATGTATACAGTACCCCAAACACTGCCTGAAACATAGCAGGTGCTTACTAAGTAGTGAATGAGTGAATTCATGACTACAACATCTACTCAACAGTTCTCATTTGCACTTTGGGACACATAGGCTAATTTGATATCTGTTTTACTCCTAACATCAGTGAATGCTGTGGTTATGCTATCCCTCTTTATTTCCTCTTCTCTAGTCTCTTTCTACTTCCTTAAAGTATTCCTCTTAGTACTTTTTAGATTCTTAAATATCATAGGTCATTTTATAAACTTTTTTATAGTCAAAATTTTTAATGAATAGGATATACACATGTGTTTAAATATGAAAGCATTTCACTACATAGATTCAAATATATGGAACACTCCTCCTTCAATAGCATTAAGGAATTATACATAAATGCAAATCAGTTATATTCCTACTTAAAACTACAGAAGCTAGGAACAGGGCTAATAACTTTCTATTTTTTTAATTTGTTTTTAATTTTTTTATTATAGTTTATTGTCATGTTGGTTTCCATAGAACACCCAGTGCTCATACCAACAAAATAAACTTTGATTTCTAGAATTCAGTATGTAGACTTCCCACAGGAAGGAGGTAAATTATGTATAATTATAGGACTTAGTGAGAGACTACTAGTTGTACACCCAGGACATTTTATTCCTTGGGAATAGAAAATTCATTCCACCTGTAGCAATACTGAGCAGGTCTCCATAAAGCCATGTTTGGCCATTTGAATGTTCAGACCAATTAGATTTTAGTAGAAGTACAGAGTAGAAATGTTGAGTAGAAGCTCAAAGTCAGCTTAAGGAAAACATACTGTGTTGGAAGGAGTGACAATTTTAACTTAACCCTCCCTCACTTTCCACCTTCCTACTACTTGGAATGTGGAGGTACTAGCATCTTGCAGGAGCTCCTGTTGATATCTTAGGACCTGAAAATTTAGTCATGTACTAAGAATGAGACAAAAAAAATTGAAGCAATTGTGGTCTTTAAAGACCATGAGTTTACCTTTTACTTCTTTCATGTGAGGGGAAAAAAACTCAGTCTTAATCTTCTATTATCTAGTGCTTTCTGTTGTATGCCCATGAATCTAAACTTAATTGACAGAAAATTCAATTTATTTCTCATTCTCTATTTTACCTAGTCATTCCTTGAGACTTAAATTATAGGACTTCACAAGAAAAAATAAAGGAGGAAAAGAGTCACTAGGAGGAACCTAAAAACCAACTCAATTGCTTTAAATATTGATGATAAAAGATCACATATACTCAACTCCAGCTTTGGCGTGGTCATCTTTTCTAGTGTTTTTTCTTTTATGATTTCTCAAGCACTTAAAATATAGATTGGAATTACTGGTATTATTTGCCTATTGGAAACTTAGATACAATTATTGTTTTGTTCTTAATAAATGAATCTGTAAAGTTCCTAACCATGCTTATATTTTTCCAGGCCTTCATAATTGCCATATAATGTAATGGTCACTGACAGATTAGGATAGTTTATTTTAAAATTAGAAGAAAATTGGTCCTTGACCAACTGAACGTATTCCAAGTTAAAAGAAAAAAGGAAACATTTGTGTCAAATATCCATGAACTCAGTCTGCCTAAGTCTATCATCTTCCTCATTTCATTTGAATTTAGAGATATTATAGATTTGCTAAATTCATTAGATTGTTACCTAATATCCCTAATATCTACAACACATATGTATGTATGCTTTAGACATTTTCTACTTTAAAATGCATCAAATACATCAAAATCCAAGAATATAAGCACAATATTATCACTACTTATTGTTCCCTCTGCTATGACATTGTATATTATAAAAACTACCTTTTATAGAGAGAGGAACAGATAAAGAATACCTATAACCCACTGACAGAGACCCATAGAAAGACCAACAACATCTTTGGGGAAAGAGGAAGTAGTACTATAGGTATGTCCTGAAGAGCAAGAGGAAATCAGCAGATAGAAGAGGAAAAGGAGAATTCACCCAGAAGGAGTGCCTTGAACACAAGCATGAGAGCAAAAACAAGCCACATTGTTAGGCGAGGTTTGCCATTGGTAACGTAATACACCAATACTACCATCCCAGTAATTTCATTAACCCTAAAAATTCCAACAGCCTGTTGTTTAATCCACTACCTCCTATACATCTAGCTATTGACTTTAGGATGATCAGTTCATCAATACTACCCTTAACTGTCTTCCCAGATTCATTGCCTATTTGCTAGGTTTTTCTGGAGCTTTATGAGGGATTGCAATTTGATGCTATGTGGCATTATCACAGTATTTAAGCATATAACACCTGAATTTCAAAAAAAGTATAATACTAAAGAGAATCCTAAAAGTAGGTTTCATACTTTGAAACACAGTACCACATTTATGGGTTTAAATTATTTTAACTTGGATTTCTAAACCAAAACCCATTTTTAGAACAGATTTATTTTCATACATAGTGTATAAACATCCTTTCTCCCCTCCAAACCATGAAAATGACCCAGCATATGCCATCATAAAGCTGGTCAGGTTTTATTTTTATTAGTTTACATTGAAGCCTCACTTAGCAGGATCTGGAAAAGTCTAAAAATCCAATTATACCAGTCAGCCAAATCTCGTTTTAGCATACATTATTTTATATCTTTCATCTATAGTTATTTTTTGACAATAAGTTATAGTCATTTTTATTTGTCAAAAATGATAATCCTGAAGTAGAGAGAACAAAAGTAGTGAAGGTACAAGTTATTTCTGATGAGCTGTTCCACCGCATTGCCTACAACTTGCACGAGTTCTACTATGCCAGGATCTTTAAATATACAGCCTCTTTATGGATGTAAGGAAGGGTAAAGTGGAAGTGAATTCTGGTCAAGACACATGGTATAAAGAGCATTATTCTCTTGAGGACCTTCGTACACATTCAGTGACAGCTGTCAGCTGTGAGCACGATTATAAGTTTCATTAATGGGAGTTTCTTTCAAACCAATCTTCATTTATTTGAAGGCTAATATTAAAATGGGCATATGGCAGTTGCCCATATTAGGAGTAAAACTCTGCCTGAGGTAGTACCTGTGAACACATACACAGATCAACACAAAGTGGGACATCTGTTGTAGAGCACACATATACATGCTTTACATTATTATCTTTAGCTTGCCATTTCATTGGCTGACATGTATCAGTGAATTCCTTTCAATTGTTTATGAAGCTACCTTACAACTTACAATTACCATTTGTCAGAAGAAAAATAGATATACTCCTATGAATGCAGAAGAATTTGTTATCCATTGACCTTTAGAATTATGTGTTTGTTAGTTACTGATTTCTTGTTTAAAATATTCAATTACATAAAATATGATTGCCTTAACTGTATTTATCATGTTTGACAAATACCCAGAGTCATTGTAGTAGAACTTCAAGAAGATAAATGGGTAACACTTCTACTATGCTAGTTTCCAGTATGCACACATTTGACTTCTATAGTTCTTAGATAATATTTTGTTCAATTCAAATAAGATGCTGATGAAACAGAATGAATTAAAATAACCAATACAGATACCTGAGTGACTTTCTTTATTCTGCCACCATCCAAAAGATCTTAAAACATTGCATTTGTCCTTTCAGTATTCCCTCCTAAAAAATTTTAGTAGTCTCCAATGTATTTAGACAAGCTCCCATCTGGCCATCCCTCAATACTAATTGATAGGTAAAGGAAAGTAACAACAGGAAAATATCAGAATAAACCTACATAGAGATTCTTGGCCAGCTCGGTCTTCTGTTTGTATGGAGCGAATTGGACATTACATTGAGGACCACCACACAGAAGAAATCTAAGGAACAGGTCTATTGAATTGTGGCTTAAGAGATGTGGCATGAAGATAACATTTAAGTTGCTCACATCCCTTTGTACCAGCTTCTGTAATATCAGTTTAAAGCAAGCATCATATTTCCAAATTTTATCATTTGGTGAAACTTAAAAACATGAACTCTGCCATAGTTCTCTCTAATCCGGGGGGGGGGGGGGGGGGGGGCGGGGGAAGTTTGATCAAGCAGCCTCCCACTGAGTGACAGCACCTTCAGCCACAGGAAAACGTGAGTTTTCTGACAGAATCCCTATCTCCTCATGGCTGTGTTCAACCACTACTTTGTGACATGCAGAATGGAGCCCTAGCCTTCTCTTCTACCCTCCTGGTGAATTCAGAACTAATTTTTTTATTGAGTTCCTACTGTCTTTACATAGATTCTCTTATTTAGTCCTACCACAACCCTAGGTAGGAGGTAGTATCACCATTTTACAGAAGAGAAAATAGACTGCAAAAGTTAAGTAACTTGCTCAAGGTCATGCTACATGAAAATGTGAAAGTGGGTTGGGAGCACAGCCCGTATGACTCCAGAGCTCCAAGCTTTAACTCCTATAACTAGGTTCTTACAGTTGACTATCAGATTTTCTTCTTGCTCCATGTTTTTATTAAATTCCAGTTAGTTTACGTACAGTATAATAATTGGTCTCAGATATAGAATTTAGTGATTCATCACTTACAGACAACATCCAGTGCCCATCACAAGTGTCTTTCTTAATGCCCATCACCCATTTAACCCATCTCCCCTCCCACCTCCCCTCCAGCAACCCTCAGTTTGTCCTGTGTAGTAAAAAGTGTGTTTTTTGGTTTGTCTCTTATCCCCTGCCCCCCATGTGTTCATTTTTTTGTTTCTTAAGTTCCACATGAATGAAATCATATTGGATTGGTCTTTCTCTGACTTGTTTCACTTAGCATAATACTCTCTAGCTCCATCCATATCATTGCAAATGGCAAGATTTCATTCTTTTTTGTGGCTGAGTAATATTCTGTTATGTATGTGTGTATATATATATATATATATATATATATATATACACACATACATACATACACACACACATACACACATATATATTCTGTTCTATACACACACACATACACAATCTTCTTTATCTATTACTATCAGATTGCTTTCATGTATCTGAACTTTCAAACATTGTCTGCTACTAGATCAAAATTTTAAGCCTAACCTGTTGGCACACCATCCTACCTTTTCCAAGATATTGCTGGCCAGCCCTCCCAACCCCTCAAGCTATGAACCTAAAAATTCGACCTTTATTGTCTACCCACTGCAACTCCTCAATTTCATGTCCCACCAACCTATTAAGGCATTCGACAGAACTTCCCCTTACATTCCCCCTCTTTCACCATCATCTCTTGAGGATTTGTTTAGGTTGTCTAGGAGATAGGACTTAGCCTGGCAGTTTGTCTATTATCTGAGTCCCAAACATCCTGGTAACTCAGCTCTTCTTAGTTATTTAACATGTTTATGTGTCCCATCTGTCCATTTGGATTATAAATGTGCTAATATTGCACATCTGTATCCTCAGAGTACATATCAAAGGTTAATGAATATACCAAACAATTTAGATGGAAAACACACACACACACACACACACACACACACACACACACACACACACACACACATTCTGGATAAACGCTGCTTTCAAATTATTCTGTGGGGGAAAACCAGAGTATTGATAAATAGAAACTGTTCAAATGGAGCTAAGTGGTCTTTACAAAAAGCCTTATATTCTATTACATCGTAATTATACATAGAAAGGTAAAACAAACGTCTTTCTGAATAACAGTGTATTTCATGAATAATTACTCACCAGATTACTTAATTTACATGGCTTGCTTTATCTTATGAATTTATGATTGCCTTCTATGTAGTATATAATATTGCAATAAACCTGTAAAGAGTGGTAAATGTTTCATAGACTATGTTGTACTAAATACTATTAAAGTATTCCTATTTACCTTGAAATAACCAATTTATACTTGCTTAAGGTAGGTAAAAGAGACAACAGGAATGTTAGGATTAAAGAGGAAAAAATATATATTGTCACCAAATGTACTATCTTCTATGTGATTCATACACATAGTGTTAAAGTGTTAAATATACCAAAATCTACGACTTGCTAGTGACTTAGATCATCTAAGTCTTAATTTACTCATAATATCCAAATAATAGCTTCTACATGGGTTCTCATGAGGAACAAATGAGAGTTTACACACACACACACACACACACACACACACACACACACACACACAAATGGCCTGTAAGCTACAAATATTCAACAGATTTATAACTAAAAACAATTCTCAAAAGAAGTGGCCTTCAATTTCAGAACTACAGTATTAGGTCTTTAAGACAAAGACAAATTAAGTCACAGTATAGGACTTAGATGATATATTGTAATAGTTTTGTTTTGCATGATATCATACACGAGTCTAAGCACACTGCTCATCTATAAAAATCCCACCCAGGGAAAACCCATCCTTAAGGGAGAATCATGATCCAGCATGGCAAAAAAAAAAAAAAAAAAAAAAGGAAAGAAATACTCATTTCATACATCACTGAGAATGTACTCATCACCATTGGAGATTTTTAAGTGTTTAATGAAAAAAATTAGTATACCAAATCTCTTATAATTAAGACGAACCAATTTAAAAAACAATGTTGAAAACTCTTATAAAAAGTTGAAAAATATGACACTAGGTCTAAAACAAACTAACAGAAAAATCTAATACATTTAAAAGACAAAAGAGGGGCGCCTGGGTGGCTCAGTCAGTTAAGCGTCCAGCTTTGGCTCAGGTAATGATCTCGCAGTTCGTGGGTTCGAGCCCCACGTCGGGCTCTGTGCTGACAGCTAGCTCAGAGCCTGGAGCCTGCTTCAGATTCTGTGTCTCCCTCTCTCTGACCCTCCCCTGATCGCACTGTCTCTCTCTCTCAAAAATGAAAACAAAAAGCATTAAAAAAAACAAAAAGACAAAAGAGAATTCAAAAACTGGAGTCTACCTTGTTTCCAGGTTCATCTCTGGGTTTTTAGTTAAGTAGTTATTTTTAAATGTGAAGAGCTAATCCTCCAACTCTAGCATAAGTTATAGTTGCTTTTCCAGAAAGTATTTAAAAAAAGAACAACCCATGATGCGTTCCCCCACCTCCATCCAAGTCTCCAATGTGGAAACGGTGTTGGCAGGATGGTTGGTCACCACGAGTGACGTGGCTTACATGCAGGAATCCATCTTTCTACCCGACTTTCCGACAAGGAACGGACGCGGATAAGCAACAGAGATTCTCCCTCCCAACGCCATCTCTCTCACTGATGTCAGCAGACACATTATCCTAATGAATGAGTTCAATAAATTTATCTATGTTTTTATAGATCACAGTATATCAGAGCTCTCTAAACAGCAAGCCAGTGCAGATACAAATCAAATACAAAAGCCTCAAATTTAAACTACCTTTTAAACCTAATTTTTCCTAGTATTTAGGACATGTAAAGTAACATACAGTATAAAATAACTTTCAAAAGTGAAAGTTATTTTTATTAGTAACTCTTACCCATATACAATCTTAATATTGCAATCAGTGGGGTGATCATAGTTGATTCAATTATTTTATGACTAATTATACTTTTATTGTAAATGAGAACTATTTCTCACCTTTGTTCTAAAGAAAATAAATTGTACAATGGAAGACCTATTATTTTTATAAGGATATTCAAACACAAATGCTCACTTAAAACATTCACAAAAAATATATTAAAACCCAAGCAAAAAAGGGATATATTCCACAAACATGTTACCACAATTAATAAAAGTAAAACAGAGATCCTGACTACACACCCCGAAAGCAACTTTAGTGAGGCTAGGATCGTTGGCTTTGTGGATCTGATATGTGGTATTAACAAATTATTTTTATAGCAAATTAATAATCCAATGTATTTCTGGCTATGCATTTGCAATATTAAGATACTAGATTTAGATATCTATATCAAACTTTATAGTTATTGAAACATAAAATACATCATTTACATCATTTGACTGAAATATCCATATACCTTAATTAAGCAGATATTATCTCCTACTAATGAAGAAACAAATTCAGACAAGTTTATTCATTCTTTCATTCATTCCATCCCCCTATTACTTAGTACCTACCATAGACTAGGTAGGTAATACCCTGGGCATTAGGAATTTATTAGTGAATGGAGCAAATTAAGTTTCTACTCAACTTGTTCTTGAGAGAGCATTGGAGTAGGGAGAGAATCAAGTAGATATATCATCAAGTGGGGGTAAATACTACAAATAAAAAGAAATCAGGTAGGATAAGGAAGCTAATTCACATGAGGTAGTTATGGACATGTTCTTTTAGCAGAGTTCTCAGTGAAAGGAAGTTGAACTCTGCATTTATCTGGAGTGATTACATTCTGGAAAAAGACCACAGTAACTTCCAAGACCCGTAGGTGGTAATGACTCAATTCTTTAGGGATTATGGTTTTAGAAAGTATCCAAGAAGCTCCCAAGAGAGAAACTGAGCAGACTTAACCAGAATGACAATATGCAATATATTTTGTTTTTACAAAGTTATACAGTGACATTCCAGCTTTAAAGGAAAATATTTTACATGTATAAATGCATTATGTGGGTGTTTTAGAAATGCAGAAAATGAAAACAAGGAAAACTGAATTCTAATGTTCCCTATTTTAGTAAAACCCTAAGGAAGGTGAAATGCAAGCAAATAAGAAAAAGATTTGGAGCTGGGCTAGACAATAAAATTTTAAGTCATTAAGAACCTGTTGTAAACTTGAAAAAATTTATTAAGTTCACAGAATGTAAAATATGGATTATAGTAGATTTTATTTAAGTATCAAATAACTGGTCCACATCAGCTAATAATTGGGTAACAACTATGATATTTCATTGTGCTCTATTTCCTGAAGCAGGCCAAATGTTTTAATACCAAGATGAAATTTAGAAAAATTCACTATTATGAGATTCAGAATTTCAGTTTTACTTTCTGATGGTCTGATTAAAAATAAAACCATATAAAAATCAATGTACAAAACTCGGTTGCATTTTTATACACCAATAATGAAGCAACAAAAAGATAAATGAAGAAACTGATCCCATTCACAATTACATGAAAAACCATAAAGTATCTAGGAATAAACCTAACCAAAGATGGAAAGATCTGTATGATAAAAACTATAGAAACTTATGAAAGAAATTGAAGAAGACATCAAGAAATGGAAAAACATTGTATGCTCATGGATTAGAAGAATAAACCTTGTTAAAATGTCATTATTACCCAAAGCAATCTACACATTCAATGCAATCCCAATCAAAATTGCACCAGCATTTTTCTCAACGGTAGAACTATCCTGAAATTCATATGGAACCACAATAAACCCCAAATAGCCAAAGTAATATTGAAGAAGAAAACCCAAACAGAAGGCATCACAATCCTAGACTTTAGCCTATACTACAAAGCTGTCATCATCAAGACAGTATGGTATTGGCACAAAACCAGACACATGGATCAATGGAATAGAATAGAGAGCTTGGAACTGAACCCACAAATGTATGGCCAATGAATCTTTAACAAAGCAGGAAAGAGAATCCAATGGAAAAAAGACTGCCTCTTTAACAGGTGGCACTGGGAGAACTGGACAGCAACATGAAGAATGAAACTAGACCACTCTCTTACACCATACACAAAAATAATCTCAAAATGAATGAAGGACCTGAATGTGAGACAGGAAAGCATCACAACCCTAGAGGAGAAAGCAGGTAACAGCCTCCATGACCTCAAATGCAGCAATTTCCTACTCGACACATCCCCAAAGGGAATCAAGAACAAAAAGGAACTACAGGGACCTCATCAAGATAAAAATCTTCTGCACTGCAAAGGAAACAGTCAAAGAAACTAACAGGTAACCAACAGAATGGGAAAAGATACTGGCAAACAGCATATCAGATAAAGGGCTAGTATCGAAAATATACAAGGAACTCCCCAAACTCCACACAAATAATCCAGTGAATAAATGCGCAGAAGACATAAACAGACACTTCTCCAAAGAGGACATCCAGATGGCCTACAGGCACATGAAATGATGCTCAACATCACTCATCATCAGGGAAACACAAATCAAAACCACACTGAGATACCACCTCACACCAGTCAGAGTAGCTAAAATGAACAAATCAAGAGACTATAGATGCTGGCGAGGGTGTGGAGAAACGGGCACCCTCCTACACTGTTGGTGGGAATGTAAACTGGTGCAGCCACTCTGAAAGCAGTGTGGAGGTTCCTCAAAACAACTATCTATAGAACTCCCCTATGACCCAGCAATAGCACTGCTGGGGATCTACCCAAGGGATACAGAAGTGCTGATGCATAGGGGCAGATGTTCCCCAATGATCATGGCAGCACTTTCAGCAATAGCCAAATCATGGAAAGAGCCTATATCTATCTCCATCACCTGATGAATGGATTAAGAAGAGGTGGTGTGTGTATATATATATACATACACACACATACACACACACACATACCAGAGTATTACATGGCAATGAGAAAGAATGAAATCTGGCCATTTGTAGCAATGCGGATGGACCTCGAGGGTGTCATGCTAAGTGAAATAAGTCAGGCAGAGAAGGACAGATACCATATGTTTTCACTCATAGGTCTAACAAGGGACCATGGGTAGTTGGGGGTGGGGAGAAAGTTAGGCAGAGGGTGGGAGGCAAATCATGAGAGACTCTTGAATACTGAAAACAAACTGAGGGCTGAAGAGGGAGGAGGAATGGGGTTTTAGGGTGATGGTCATGGAGGGGGGCACTTGTGGGGAAGAGCACTGGGTGTTATATGGAAACCAACTTGGCAATAAACTATTAGTAAAAAAAAAAAAAAAAGAAAGAAAGAAACAGTGTTGAGGTACTGAAAAGAATGCACGGTACATACCCTGGATGGGTATCTTCACAAATTATTCCCTTCACCAACCTTTTGGTCAATGAGGAGTGACAGTGAGTTTAAAGTTATACTAGATCCTGAAGTTCAAATAAAGAACTATAAACTATCAGTCAGCCCTTATGAAAGTTAATAACTCCTACCTGGAACCCCTAATTTCCCCAACATTGACAGATTCATGGATTTTCTTATCTCTCCCATCATTTCTCAGCTCTCTTTGCTAGATTCTTCTCAGTAGCACCCTAATTATAGGGACCAATAAAGCTAGGAGATGGCACCATCTCTTTACACTCTAAGTGCATAGATTTCCTCTCAAGGCTTTGAAATGATCTACAGATTGTCCAGTTTATACTTCTAATCCTGACTCCCCTCCCTTGAATTTTACTTTCTACTCTGTCAGGATGACTAAAGTTTATCTTGGGGAAAAAAATTTACAGAACTATTTTCACTATCACACAAATCTATTCATCTACCAAGCTTCTCCATACCTCAACAAATCATATTACCATCCGTAAAATGAGTCAAGTTGAAAGTGTGGTGTCAACATTGATGCCTCCTACCCTCCCCACTATATCTATCTTATTAATTCTATGGTATCAACCTCTAAAGTGTATCTTAGATCCTTTCCTCCCCACCCCCACCCCCCATTTCCACGGACAATGACCTAGCCCAAGCAACTCTCATCTCTTTCCTATACTACTGCAATAATCTACGTGGTCTGTTTTCACTTTGGCTTCACTGTAATCCAGATTCTCAACAGAAGATTTCTTACAGACCACTTAATTTTCAGTGTGGAGATGTCCTCTAAGAGGTGAATTCACAGCTAGATATTAGAGAAGTGGGTCATCTAACAAATATCAAGCCCCAAAATGATTCAAACAGAAAGTAAAAATGCAAAGTACAACTTTGGCTCAAAGTATATGGATACGCAATGTCTGTGAGGAATGTATTTTGAGAGACACAATAGAAATTAAGGTGAAATCACTATCAACAGCAGGTCAGATTGTGGCTAAGATAAATATAAACTGTGCAAAGAATCACTTCTAATATAAGGCTTAAAAGCAGAGATAAGGGTAATTTTACGTTTTTTGGGGGGAGGAATATTAAGTTTTAAACTGTAAAAAGATTTTGTTGGAAAAAAATCTGGAAAATTTGCACTGTACACAAAACACAGAAGAATACTGAATATTTTATAGAATTTGGGATAAATATTGAGAATAGTTAGAAATTAAGCTTAACACCTAGAATCCTAAAGATCTTTTATCATTTACAGTTTTGAATATACTAACATGGACTTAGCAGATTATTGGGCAAGAAAACTTTAGTAGATGCTTTTGTTTGGTCTACTCTCTGAATCAAAAGCTTATACTTCATCATCTTTGTATATGCTGCCTTGTTTATCTCACAAGGATGAGTGTAAGTACTAATGAATTTTCTGAATACTTTGATATGCCCCTTAAAGAGATCAATAACAGTTTAGGTGAAACTAAATATAGGCTTTGGAGGAGTTTCTCTGTAATGTGAAAATACTCCTTGAAGTTTCTAACCTGAGATCATTTTTTTTTTTTTAGAGTGTCCCAGGGGAAAAAATTAATGAAATGATTCTATAGATATTAGAAAATGACTATAAAAAAACTAGAAGACCAAAACCAAAGTCCAGTAATTTGAGAAAAAGGTTCTGTTCTATGCATGTCGATTCAGAAAGGGATACACATTAGAGCTGGTCTGAAAGGTTAACTTAGGGCTAACTATGGTCATTTGATGTCAAATGTTGTCTTGAAGAAAGCTAGATTTAATATTAGGTGTGGTGAGAAGGCTTGAGCAGAATGGACTTCTGATATTTATATTCTTGCTTTGGCTAGAATAGCTTCTATCATTCATGCATTTGAGTTCAGAAATTATTAGTTGTCAAGATGAAATTGTCCCTTCAAGAGCTAGTAGATAAGCCTCAAAAATTTTTTGACTTAAACTCAAGAGTACTTCAGAATTTTTTTTCTCCCCATGTGATTAATACTGTTCAACTTTTGGATGAAAACAGGACAGAAAACTCAAAGACATATGTACATTTTCTATGCGGAAGGGACAACTTCAAAACTCACTGGTAAATTATTTCTGGTTTTCAGAATGCTACACTTGATCTTAGCCAAAAGGCCGAGAAGCGATCTGATTTTCAGAATGTAAAAAGACATAGCAAGGTTTTCACTAAAGCAGTGTAGTCTTCGACATTCCGAGAACAATTGAATGCAGTATTTAAGCAATATGCCAAAGAACTGAGAGATTCCAGTTTTTACCCAGAATGAACTTCAACAATTTATTATCCCATTCCCTGAACTACCATTGCCATGGACTACTACACTCTGAAATCTGAGACTAATTGTCTAATTTTCTATTAGCAAGGTCCTAAGTTTTTCAACACCAAGAACACTGTTATCTCAATTTTGTTGAAACCTCCAGCTCCCTGAGGCACTCCGTTTGAATCCTTTGACACGTCCCAACAATTTCTTTCTATAATAATTTTTCATGGACAACCTATGCTTAAGTAATTCCCCTCTCATCAGGCAACTATTTCTTGTCTCCAAAACTTGTGTTCATCTCCTTTCATTGGTTCTAATACCAATCATTTTGGAGTGGAATCAAATTTGACAGAACTCTTAAAGATGATTTCTCATACCTAAGAGCCGATGGAGGCTCGTAAACCAAGATTTGAAAGCTTTTGTCAGACAAAAGAAAATTTTCTGGACAGTGACAAAACATTCAATCCCTAATATATGTGTTATGGACTGAACCATGTTCCCCCAAACTTATGTTGAAGCCAAAACCCCCAATGTGAGTGCCCTTGGAGATAGTGCCTTCAAGGAGACATTAAGTCAGGCCACAGGTCATTATGACTGGTGTTTTTACATGAAGAGATACACCAGGGAAGTGTATGCACAAAGAAAAATCCATGTTAAGACACAGTGAGAAAGCTGTAGTCTTTGAGCCAGAGAAGCCCTAGAAGTATCTGCCCTTGTAATACCTTGATCTTGGACTTCTAGGCTTCAGAACTATGATAAAATGAATTTCTATTTTAAGCTGTCCAGCATAAGGTAGTTTCTTATGGTGGTCCTAGAATATAAATATGCTAAGTACAACTGATGACTACTGATGTTTGGAAAATGGGGAGAAAAACCATGAGGTATCAGACTCAGATAAAATGTCAGGAATTCAAGCTTCTTTTAATGCTGATGAATAGGAATTAATTGTATTCCCAGGGTCAACATTACTCTTAAAGGTTGACTATTGGCTTCGGAGTCCATGTACTTGAAATCAGGGACAGTTACAAATACACAAATGAATGTGTATGACAACTGGAAATAGTTTTTAAAGGGGGAAAGAAAACAAAAAAACAGGACACTATTTGGTAATGTCCAAAGATCTTTTCTTTCCAAAGCTGAGATAAAGAGATCAAATTCTTTAGTCTTCTAGTAATGCTTTTTATATCCTATCTTATGAATTTGATAAACTAATTACCATCTATACTATCAGTAGCACAGTATTTCCAGACATTCTTATAGGCAGAATTTTGCTGTATCACAGAGACATTATGTCAGGCAGGTGTCCTATCATTATTGTGACAAGGATTTTTAATATAAGAAAGCTAAAATAAAATACATTAACAAAGTATTTTAAATCATTGGATGTAAAAACAATAAGCTGTTTATCTTACATAGATAACCTTAGAATACATCAATGCCGATTTTAGAAAATGAAATATGATAAAGTTTAAAAAGATTAAAGCCAAATGCAAATTGATATAATCAACCTTGAAATGTAAGAAAGCAAATCTTTGGTGGGTGGAAATCCAGTCTGGATGGTCACTGAAATATAATGAATCTCTTATTATAATTCCCTAAACTATTATTAAAGTTGGATATAGATTTTATCTAATTTTTCTTGGATATTTGATCCATTGTTTCTTCTGCTTGATTGTATCTTTCTAAATAATGAACATAAAGTCTGAAACAGTATATTTTGTACTTAAACATAAGAGCCAATTCCTATTTCTTTGCAAATAGGGATACATACTAACCAAGAATTGTTTAATTGTGTATTGTGATACCAGAAGACCATATAATACTATGGATTGTTTGTTAATGATAAGTCGATTGTAATGGAAGATAATTCATTGAATTTCCACACTATCAAGAAGTTTTACTACAGAGACTTAATGAAATTATGGACCTAAGTAAATAGACATTCACATTCCTGAATCTGAAGATCTTACTGGTAAGATGGCAATACTTCCCAAATTGCACTATGGATTCAACAAATCCATATCAAAACGGCAGTTTCTTGGCAGAAATTGACAAGCTGATCCTAAAAATCATATACACATTCAAGGAACCCAGAAAAGCCAAAACAATCTTGAAATAAAAGAACAAAGTTGGAGGACTCCTACTTCCCAATTTCAAGATTTACTGAAAAGCTATGGTAATCAAGACCATGGTACTGGACATAAAAGATGGACTAGAACTGTGAGTCTATACATAAAATCTCACATTTGTTATCAGTTGAACTTTCAACTTTTGCTAACATATTTCAAGAATCTTTTCAACATATGGTACTGGATATCCATATGCAAAATAATGAAACTTGATTCCTACCTCACACCATATACAAAAGTTAAAAGCTGGGATATAAATCCTAATTGTTTTTAGTAAGACATTGAAAACACAAGCAATAGAAAGAAAAATAGATAAACGGGACATCAAAATCAGAAACTTGTGCTTCAAAGAATGCCATTAAGAAGATGAAAATAATCTATGCATGGGAGAAAACATTTGTTAATCCTGTATCTGGTAATGGACAAATTTAAAATTGGCAAAGAATCTGAGGAGAATTCTTTAAAGAAGATATACAAATAGCCAATACATGAGAAGATGTTCAACATCATTAGCTTCAAGGAAATGCAAATCAAAACCACCATGAGTTAATCCTTCACACCCACAAAAGTAGCTATAATCAAAAAGACAAAAAATACATTAAGTCAAAAAGGCTAATTAATAAAGACCACATATATGACTTCACATAGACATGGCAAGAATAGACAAATTTATAGAGACAGTAAAGTACTTGTAGTGGTTGCCTAGTGCTAGGAAGAGACAGCAGTGGATATGCATTTTTGGTGAATGGGTGATGATAATGATCTAAAATTAATAGTTATACAACTTTGTGACTATAATCAAAACCACTGAATTCATACTTTAGGTATATGTACAGTATGTGAGTACATCAAGATGTTATAAAAATTAATGGTGTTTTAAAATATATACAAGAATGCAGATATGTAAAATGCACATTTAGAGGAAACAGCCATACAGTGATTTATTGACATCGATAAAGTAAAAGAAACAAGGCCTTTTATTTGTATACAATGGTTAACAAAAAGACCAGGCACAAACTAAAGTGTGCTGCTGTGTCACCTGAGCTCATTAAAAGCTCATGAGGAGAGTTCTCAGTACACATCAATTCCATTCTACAAGATATTAGGAATGGAATGTTTTCTTAAATACTACAATGAGTAATCATAACAGGAAACATTAAAGTCTTACATAAGCCAAAGGTAGATATTTATATAACTAGGAAGATATAAGAAAATGCAGGAGAGAACAACCACAAAGAGTTTAAGGTTAGCGATTTGAGACATCATGGAGGCAAAGACAGGAAAATGCTTCCATATGAGGAGTATTAGACTTGCCAACTATAGTATGAAATTTGCTTTTTACCAGTGGGGAATTTGTGCTATATCATAAACACTTGATTTCACTAACTTAAAGTTGAATCAAGATACATACCTATAGTTTAGTTATATACACTTTGTTAAGCCTTAATAGAAAATGTCTAATTCTCAAAAAACATTAAAGTAATGATTAAAAAATATATATGTAGAAACGATTCATTTAAAATCATGAATGTAAGTACACACATTAAAATAGCATTAAATTATTACTCAAGCAATATTGAAACATTAACCCAAAGTAAAGTGAACTCAATTTTGATAGTATAATTGTATCCTCTATCCAACACATATTCCCAACACATCTCTATTGACATATAGAATACCTAATTCATGACATTGTCTTTTTTAGACAGCATGTGTACAAATTATATAAGTTTATGTCAATTGTTATGAAAATACACTATATCACTATAGAAGTGTGCTTTAATACTTCCTCTCCCAGAGGAAGTTAAGATGGCAGAGCAGCATGAAGACCCTGAGGTTGTCTCATTCCTAAAATGCAGCTAGATCAGCACCAAACCTTTTTGAACACCTAGGAAACTGATCTGTGGATTAGTAGGAAATTGACCTGTGGATTAGCACAAAAATCTGCATAACTCGAGCCACAGAATTCATTGAGTACATGGTGCAGAGAGGTGAACTGTGGAGGAGAAAAGCCACGGAAGGTAGGAAGCTGTTTTTGTGCAGAGAAGACAAAGAAAGACAAAGGGGGATAGAGTGGTGCATCATGATTGTGCAAGAAAAGCATTCCCCCCAAAAGTAGTTGGAGAGAAAGAAGAGTGAAAACACTTGCAGCGAACTAAACAAGAACTTTGGTCCCCAAAACTATTGAGAATGAAGGAGAGGGTTTCACTATCACCAGGGCTCTATAAACAATTGAGCATGGAGTCTGAAGTCTGGCTCTGTGCCTGGTTCTGCTCTAGTGAGGACGAAGGTCTAATCTCCAGAGGCAAGCAGCAGTGTGTGTGTGGGGGGGGGGGGTCCATGTACCACATGGGGAGAAGCATTCTCCTGCTTGGAGTGCATTTTGTAGAGGCCCTATACCCTCCCCACAGGCAAAGGTCCCAGTGGAGCCCAGAGAGCAGCCATGTTTGTTGGTATTGAGACAGAGACATTGGAGTGTGACAAAACCTGGCACTGGCTAGGCATTGTAATTTGCCATAATCTCTGAACCTCTGCTGCTGTGCAATCACACAAATGTTTTCCAGGACAAGCCAGTATCCAGCCATTGCTCAGCAAGACCCTCCCCAGAGAGTTGGCCGAGACCAAGTTGCAGGGGTCTCTGAAGTTTGGGGTTTTGAAACACAACCCCATTTGAGATAAAACTCTGGAAGGAGGTGCTGCCTGGCAGGTGGATAGCTTGGATATGGTCAAGATAGAGATGGGAGTGGACAGAGGCTTGAGACAAAGGAAAAGTGCCTCATCGCACATCACTGAGAGTGAAAAGTTCCTGTGTAAGAGACTAGGAAGCTGCATGAAGCCATTTCCACCTCTCCGAAGCAGGTGCATGTGCACCACACCAAACCACCCCAGAAAGTTAAGCAGCACCATGAAGTGGAGAACAAAGCTATTGCACTAAGCCCCACCCAACTGTGCCTTCCAAGTGCATCCCCTAAAAACGGTCGACCAGTACAAGTCATTACACCTGCTTAGTGTACAGACTGTAGAGGGCTTTATAGTTTCAGTTCTAGGGGAAACCGGTTGTAACTTCATGTGGGTTTCATTCTGTTTGCTGATTCATTTGTTTTCTTTGCTTTTGTTTTAGCTTAAATTATTCTTTTTCTTTCTTCCTTTTTGGATAAAGAAAAAAATTAATTTTTTATTCTTTAAAATTTTTATTCTATTTTCTTTATTTTATTCTATTATATATATATATTGTTAAGTTTTTCTTAATTTTCCCTTTTTTCTGTTCTATCAAGCTTCTTTCAACAAGCAGACCAAAACACATCTAGGATCTAGCTTCCTTTGACTTTTTGTTTTGTTTTTAATTTTTTAAATTTTATTTTATTAATTTTATGCTTCCAAAATGACAAAATGAAGGAATTCCCACCAAAAGAATAGAAAGATATGACAGCCAGGGGCTTAATGAACACCTATATTAACAAGAATTTAGAACCAGGACAGTAAGGATCCTAGCTGCGGTTGAAAAAAATCCCTTTTTAGGGAGATAAAACAAGAAAATCTAGTCAGGACAAAATTAAAAATGATATAACTGAGATTCAATATTGAACGGTTGCCACAATGGCAAGAAAGGATGAAGCAGAGCAGCCAAACAGTGATATAAGAGATAAAGTTGTGGAGAATTATGAAGCAGAAAGAAGGGAAGCAAAGGCAAAAGATCACGATACAGGACTCAAAGGGGCAGACGGTTTATCGGAGCAGATTATATTGGAACATTTACCTAATCTGGGAAAGACATGGACATCAGAATCCAAGACAACAAAACCCAAGAAGCACAAAGAACTACCATTAGATTAAAACAATAACAACATCAACAACAACAGCCATCTTAAAGCCATATCACTGTCAAATTCCCAAAATACACAAGGGAAGGATCATGAAAGCAGCAATGGAAAAAAGTCCTTAACCTATAAGGGAATATAGATCTGGTTTGCAGCAGATCTATCCACAGAAATTTAGCAGGCTAGAAAGGAGAGGCAGGATATATTCAATGTGCTGAATTGGAAAAATATGCAGCCAAGAATGTTTTTCTCCATCAAGGCTATCATTCAGAATAGAAGGAGAGAAAGAGTTTTCCAGAGAAACAAAAACTAAAGGAGTTTGTGACCACTAAACTAGTCCTGCAAAAACTTTTAAGGGGGATTCTTTGTGTGGAAAAAAGACAAAACAAAAAAAGACCAAAAGCAACAAAGACTAGAAAGAATCAGAGAACATCACCAGAAACACCAACTCTACAGGCAACACAATGGCACTAAATTCATACCTTCCAGTACTCTAAATTTCAAGGGAATGAATGCTCCAATTAAAAGTCATAGGATGTCAGAATGGATAAGATAACAAGACCTATCTATAAGCTGCTTACAAAAGATTCACTTGAAAAGTAAGGGGACGGAGAACCATCTGCCATGCTAATGGTCATCAAAAGAAAGCTGGAGTAGTCATCCTATAGCAGAAAACTACATTTTAAAATAAATATTTTAGCAAGAGATGAAGAATGACATGTCATAATTAAGGGGTCTATCCAACAATTGTAAATATTTATGCCCCTCAAATGATAGCATGCAATCACAAACACATCAATCAATTGCAAACAACAAAACTTATTGATGGTAATACCATAATACTGGGGGACTTCAACACCCCACTTACAATAATGGAGAGATCACCTGAGCAGATCACCTGAGCAGAAAATCAACAAGGAAACAATGGCATTGAATGACACTCTAAACAGGATGGACTTAACAGATATCTTCAGAGCATTTCATCCTAAAGCAGAATACCTATTCTTTTTGAGTGCACATGGAATGTTCTCCAGAATAGTCCACATACTATGTCATAAGTCAGCCCTCAAGAAGTTAAAGAAAAAGAAAAATCAAGATCATACCTTGTATATTTTCAGACTACAACTCTATGAAACTCAAAATCAACCACAAGAAAAAATTTGGAATGACCACGAATACTTGGAGATGAAAGAATATCCTAATTAAAAAATAAAAGAAAGAATGGGTTAACCAAATTTAAAGTTGAAATTAAAAACACAGAAGCCAATGCAAATGAAAACACAATAGCTCAAAAGCTCTGGGACACAGCAAAGGTGGGAAGTATATAGCAATTCAGGCCTTCCTAAGGAAGAAAGGTCTCCAATACACAATCTAACCTTACCCTAAAAGAGCTGGAAAAGAACAGCAAATAAAGCCCAAAAACACCATTTGAAGGGAAATGATAAAGATTAGAGCAGAAATCAATGATATCAAAATTAAAAAACAAATACAACAAATCAATGAACCCACAAGTTGGTTCTTTTTTTAAAAATTGATAAACCTCTAGCCAGGTTGATTAAAAAAAAAAAAAAGACCCAAATAAATAAAATCATGGATGAAAGAGGAGAGATCAAAACCACCACCACAGAAACACAAACAATGATGAGAATATTATAAGCAATTATATGCCAACAAATTGGGCAATCTAGAAGAAATGGGAAAATTCTTAGAAACAAACTACCAAAACTGAAACAGGAAGAACCAAAAAAATTTGAACATACCAATAACCAATAAAGAATTTGACTCAGTAATCAAAAAGCTCCTAACAACAAGAGTCCAGGGCTAGAAGGCTTTCCAGGGGAGTTTTACTGAACATTTAAAGGAGAGTTAACACTCGTTCTTTAGAAGCTGTTCCAAAAAAAAAAAAAAAAAAAAAAAAAAGATATGGAAGGAAAACTTCCAAACTCATTCTATGAAGCCAGCATTATCTTGATTCCAAAACCAAAGACCCCACTGAAAAGGAGTAAGCAACCAGTTTCCTTAATGAACATGATGCAAAAATTCTCAACAGGATATTAGCAAACCAGATCCAACAATACATTGCAAGAATTATCCACCATGCTCAAAGTGGGATTTATTCCTGGGATGTGGGGCTGGTTCAATATTCACAAATCAAATTGATACATCACAGAGGTTCAATCAACATTGCCTTATTTCAGAAGTCAGGGTCAAAATTCAGTATAGAAAGAATGCTATTCCATCTGAATCCAATATAGAAAAAAAAAAAAAAGAGGGCTAACTTAAAATTTTCAAGTGTGTACATGTTTTAAAGCAACATCAGAAATGTGCTTAGCTTTGAGGATGGCTATCCTGTTCTATCAATTGTAATATAAAAAAAGGAGAGAGCATTTAAGATAAATTCAAGAAAAAAATAAAGCAATGAGAAAAGTGAGAAAAAACAGAGTAAACTTTGAATAGTAACAACATAGGAAAGGTCATTACTAATAATTAAAGAACATCATCCTATTTGGATTGACTTGGGGATTTCAGTTAAAACTGCTAGTAAACAATTTTCCTTTTTAATTATGGAAGATGTTCCTCTCAATTTGCTAATTAACCCATCCTATTTTTAACAGAAGAAAATGGAGATTTGTGACACTACACTGAATCAAATAGCATTGTATTTAACTGTAAAAAACTCAACTTGCTTGAGAATATCACTCTGATAGTGCAGAGCCTGATGTGGGGCTCAAACTCACAATCTTGAATTTGACCTGAGCCACATCTTGAGATCATGACCTGAGTCAAAATCTAGAGTCAGACTCTTAACTGACCGAGCCAGCCAGGCACCCTCTATTTTAATTATCAAAAAGCAACATTTTCTAGTGAAGAAACTATAACAGAAATATAGACATGGGGTAAATAAAATGGTGAACTTTATCACCAAGGATATGAAGCCTAAAAATAGAAGATTTTAACATTTCTTTTTGTCCCTGATCAACTTTTTTGGTTGCATTTATGCAGATAGTTTGTCTACTCTAAAGTCATCAGGTACATTTAAAATCTTCCCTAAGTATTTTTCAATATTCCTGACTTCACTTAATTTTTATTGCTTTTATCTTTCTACCAAGTAGTATTCCCCCAAATTGTTGATATTTTGTCTATATGTGTCCTGATCTAAAGATGTCAACTAGATTCTCTGGCACGTCAGTCCCATCAGATAAGTGTTTGTATTGTTAAGTCTCAACAAATCAATGATTCGGTTGCTTACTCAGTGAGAATTACTGAAAACTAGTAAAAGAGCTATGCCTTTATAATTGCTAAAAATTTTGCTTTATACACAACATGGTTCTTGGTGACAACAGGGACGTTCCCCTCCTCTGCATCTGATTTCATACTTAAGTTGGTCACTGGACAGCAGATTCACCATTTAAAAATCGCTTTCTGATGTGGTGCCATAGGCATTGTTCTTCCATTACCCAGAAATGAGATGATGACCAAGTAAAAAAGCATTTTGTAGCCATAGTGGCAATAAAGCAATAATCTAAAGATAGACAGCCCAAAAGATTACATGGCAGCTACAGAAAGCAGCTGACATTTAGATATGATAGAAATGCTCAATTTAGTTCAAGCAATTTCTGAAAGAGCACCATTCATATATACTAAGAAGTTCTTCAGGTCAAATTGAAGATTCTCTTGAAAACAGCTTCAATACCCTTGCTTGAATGGTTGGAAAAAAAAATGTGGAAGTTTTGATAACTGCTTCAATTACAGATTTAATATGGTCTCTTTCGATGAGAAAGGAACACCCTACAATATTGTCATTTGTGATAGAAGGGAAGCTTAACGCTGCTATGAGAAACTTCTATCAGAAAAAAAAAATTTTTAATGGTATTTCAGGCTAGAAATCCATGATAAATTTCTGTATATTTGATATCTTCCTAACCATGTTAAGTAATTCTCTATATAGATATAGATAATAGCATTTAAAACAAGAATTTGAGGGGCTCCTGGATGGCTCAGCTGGTTAAGCATCCAGCTTCAGCTCAGGTCATGATCTCGTGGTTCATGGGTTTGAGCCCTGCATCAGGCTCTGTGCTGACAGTTAGCTCAGAGCCTGGAGCTTGTCTTTGGATTCTGTGTCTCCTTCTCTCCCTGACCCTACCCTGCTTGTGCTGGATCTCTGTCTCTCAAAAAATAAATTAAAAAAAATTTTTAAACAAGAATTTGTGGGGCACCTAGGTGACTTGGTTGAACACCTGAATTTTGATTTTTGGCTCAGGTCATGATCCCATGGTCATGGGAGCCCCATGTCAGGCTCTGTGCCTGCTTAAGATTCTCTCTCTCCCTCTCCCTCTAAAAAGAAAACAAAAGAAAAGAAAAAACAAGAGCTTGTGTCAAGTAGGGGTGCAAGATGGGTCTGCTATACCCATGAATTTCCATTAGTGAGTGGTAACCAACTATCTACCAGCCACATGAGAACTATCACTGACCCTAACCAGCTTTCGTAAGTTGGACACTTATGACATTTCTTTACTCCAACTTTAAGGATGTAGAGAGGCTATATAATTTTAGAAGAAAAGGAAATGAAAATCACCTTAAAATACTATCTCTAAGATGAAATTATTTGAAGTTAACTTAACTGCATAAAACTTCACCACCACTACCACCCAACCACATATCCACTGCTTGCTACTTTCATAGATGAATTTTTGAATAATTTGACTATTTGGAGGGGCCTATAGAACCCACTGAAACAGATCAGACTGGATGACGAAAATAATTTTTTTCCTTGTACAATTCAGAAAATTATCAAAAGTAAACCAAAACCAACTGCCACATCAAATTGGATCAGCGGAGTTTATCATCATAAAATATTCACACCATGTTTTCATCCCATCGAGAACAACATATGTGCCAGGAGTTCACTTAAGAAATTTCTACTTAGCATTTGTTTTTCAGATTAAGCACCCTCTGGAAGAATATATGTCTGGATCTATATATTTCTATTGATAGTTAAAATGGTAGATAAAGGCTGGCTTAATTCTAAAACTTTTTACATCTTAATGATAGAGTTAAAATCATCTCAAGGGTAATTAAAATATCCTATTTCCTGAGGGATGCTCTAGGGATTTCTCTATCTATTAATGGACCGACAGGTGTTCTCTAAACAATTAAGGCTAATTAGCATTTTTGTTGACTAGATTGAATAGGGAGCACTGGAAGAAACACTTAATGGCCATATAAGTGATTAACTCGCTCTTGGAATTTTCTTTGCCAGCAAAGAGAAAAAATGTACTGTGGAGAAGCATGGAAAAGGGAAAGTTGCTTCACACTAGGATTATCATCATGAATTAGCTTCCTGTAAAGAAGGTAAACAATGTTAAATTCTAGATTTAACTAGAATCTAAAAACTAGATTCCTATCTCAAACAGCGACCATATACTAGGTTGAATCCTTAGCCTCAGTAGCCTTACAACTTAGGTGCTAATATGATATTTATTTAGCAAACAGATATTTCAAGTGGATATTTAATGCATCCAAAATTATAGAAATAGCTCCAATTTGGGGCTATCCCACTGTAAAGGAACTTTGCTTTCCAAAGACACCTTGCCACCTCTTTATCTTGTTTTTCCTTAAGGATATCTCATTTATTAAGGAGTTTTATTTTAGAAGTGCAATGATGAATTATATAGTCACTAACAAGGATTTTCTAATTTCTAGTTTCACAGAAAATTCTCTTCCTAGTTTTTAATAATCCGTGTAATTTTAACAATCTACTATGCACCCATCATTGTACCAGATGCAGAAAAAAAAAAAACAGGGTAACTGAAACAATCCTTGCCCTAAGGGGATAATGGGCAGTATGTTTTAATATAGTTTTAAGTGTATTCTGATTTTTTTTTTTTTGCCCATTATCAAGTGCTCTCTTGAGTTTGCTACAGTAGTGGAAAGGCAATTGACCTAGTGGATCATTAATAAGTACAATGGTTATTTAAGTTAATTCTAGTCTTAACATACTGGGAATGAGATAGCCAGATAGCAGAAATCTCAAAATTAAAACTTAGCTGGAGTCCAGAAATAAATATGCTGAAATCAAAAGGAGAAATATTATAGAAAACAACTGAATTGTTTCAGTGTTATTAGAGACCTAAAGACATTTGCTCATGATACTGATATTTTTTCATCATACCATCAGACAACCTTATCTTTAATTTTTTTAAACCCCAAATTGCATGACAGCTCTATAATCAGCCTGCAAATATGTTACTTCAGGTTATAATATTTTAAGAAGTCCAACTATATGAAGACATATTTTATATACTTCTTACTTTGGAGAGAGGAGTTAGGCAAATATTAATCCAACACATATCATATTCAAAGCTATCTTCTCTTTGGTCTAGATTTTCTACATTAGACCTTATCTTCTCTGGATCTCATCATCCACAGAGTAGCAGTAAGATTTCTACTTTATTTTTCCTTAGGCAAATACTAAGAATAATTTACCTTAGAAAAACTACTTTAATAATAATGATCAGTCCTAAGAGATAGCAGTATGAAAAGCTGGTAAATAAGGGTAATTATTAAACTCCACCTCAATATAGTTTTATATTCTAAAGGCTTAGGGTAAGTTGGAGGTGGAGGAGAGAGAGACTATAAATGTCACTTGCACTATATCCACCTGCCGTTGGAACCTACAAGAGTTCAAGGCCACCAAATAATTCTTCGTAACATGTAATACTTAGGGCAAAATATTATCATATTGACTTTAGGTCTCTGAAAAGTTAAAAGTAACTTTTGGAAGCTTATGAAGGTACAGAAACTCAACAAGGTAAAAATTAAGCATGGCTGTTGTTGAATTACACATAAGAAACTAAATAACATGATCAAACTCAAAGCAGACTGACATCACAACAAAGCTATAAAGGAATAGTAACCAATAGCCTCTTGAATGATTTAAGATAGCCTACATTGGTTTCACCATAATGCAGAATTTTTTTCATCAAGGACCTTCATCTTAGATTTTCTTTTTCAGATGTTCAATATCTACTTTATTCACAATGGATATTTTATTAAGAGTAGAAAATATAAGGGTGCCTGAGTGGCTTAGTCACTTAAATGTCCGACTCAAGCTCAGGTCATAATCTCATGGTTCGTGGGTTTGTCAGGCTCTGTGCTGACAGCTTGGATTCTGGAGCCTGCTTCAGATTCTGAGTCTCCCTTCTCGGTCTCTGCCCCTCCCTTCTGTGCATGCACACCTACTCTCTCAAAATATAACTTTTTAAAAAGTAAAAGATATAAATACTGACAGCATAAATCTAAACCCCAAAATAGATTTGCTCCATTTCCAAATTCATAGTTCAAATAAAAATATGCCCATATCTTTTCTTAGGATGAGAAGTAAACATTACCTTCTCTCATCGATACAGAATCTTAATTTTAAGATGGTTAGGATTCTGAGTCTTAGAATATAAGGAATCACCAATACTTAGGATTTTGTAAAAAGCAATTCTCATTCCCTTTCTTTGGATGGTACTTCTCCACCACTGCTTTCCAAAGGAAAGGACTAGGTCAGTTCTTCCTTTAGGAACTGCTTTCCATACTCAAATATAGTTACCTGGCTCTTATTTGTGTTATCAATTTCAGATATGGACCCACGACTTCCTGCCATGGCAGGAACGAAGTAAGTTTAACATTTTTTAACATTTCCACTCCCTCCAAAACCACGTACAGGGTTATTACAGTTTTGGTTAAATCAGTGGTCAGAATTTATATCTTCTTAACTATGTAAATACCACTCACCACTGGGCCACATGGTATATTTTATTACCCTTGCTTTCTCATGGAAGTTTATGTTTCACTAGCATTTTTAGTTTGCTTTATGTATCATTCTTGTGACAAAAACACACATCACTTTTTTCTTCCCAGAAGCGCGTAAGCAAATCTTCCAGACCTATCACATTCTTCCAAATAATGATGAGATGTATAGGTATAGGTGTATAGGTATCGCCCCCCTCCCCCGCCCCCAGGCTACCATCTCCCATGGTTTGATCTTAGGACCCTCAGGGACTCTACAACTGCCATCACCTGGCCATTCAGCCTGGCTGCTTTCCAGTGACAGATCCTCACAGGTCGCCTCTCTCCATTTAATTTTTTCTGACGAAAATCCTCTTCTAACTTCCAAAGAAATGGTACATAAAGGATAGTTTGATATTTCTGTATCATGTTCCCTTCTTTATTGTTAAATCAAGTGGGTATAGTTTTCTAGTTGATCATTTTTCTCCAGACTTGTGTAGGAATTTGTTGAGTGGATACAAAACAGGCTCTTCAGACTAAATTCTCAGATACTTTAGTTAGGGAGCTTTTTAACATTTTTGAGTTAGATTCTTTCTGTGCAATTTTTCTTGCTCTAGTTTCTTTTATTAATGTTAGAACCCCTACTGAAGGTATAGGACCCCTTTAATTTATCCTTGAAGAGCTACATTTTCTCATTTTTATAGAATTTGATTTTCTTATCCTTCCATTGCCTATTTGACCTAGTCTTTAAATACTACTGTCGTTTTAAAATCTGTTTTAATTTATTTTATTTTGTGTTATGTAGGTCTCTCTGGATAAATCTCAGAACATATGACATTTAGGGGTTTTTTTTTTCTTTTAACCTCATACTTCCTCTATTGTGGATTTTCTCCAACTTTGTTTTGATTTCTGTCTTTCATATTGAAGGTCTTCCTTCAAGAGTCTGGTGATCTTTGGATTTACAAAACGGGGCCATAAAAGTTGATGAAAACCCTTTTATGAAAATGTAGCGTAATAGGTCTCACTAAGGAGTCACTGCGTAAGGTAAAGTTTGGGAGCCAATCTGACCCTTTGGGAGAATCATTCCCTTATGTCTAAGGGGACTTTTTTGAGGCTGGCTTCAGGTAACTAAGATGCAAATCAAAAAAAGACCCTGGAGAACAATGTTCAGTTTATATGTATTAACTCACTATACCAACTTACTGGATCTACTTTCTTCTTCTCCTCAACCTAGATTTTCCATGTCTAGAATCAATTATTGAAATTTTTTGCCTTCACACAAAATAAACTCCTACTCAGTATTAGCAAGGGCCATGAAGAAAACTGGACTCTGGTATTTGGTGGGTTACTCAAGGCTGAGCAAGAGACCTGGGTCTCTCACATCTCATACAGTTACATTCAAGAATTTCCACTGCTTCCAAATTTAACTGATCAAAGATCAAGGCCTTTCTTGAAATCCTCCAGTTGTGTGGGGGGCTCTTTAGGTAGAAGGTTTCATTTTAGTGCTTTATCACTATGCTTAGCATTTTGTGTTCTTTTCTCCCATTATTTGAATTTATATACTGATTGATATTTCCTTCTTGAAAGCATATAAAAATTATAGCAAGACATGGTTTTGATTTGATCTGCCATAGTTATTCAGAAGTATCAAAATAATCTCAAAATATTTGGGGTGCCTGGGTGGCTCAGTTGGTTACAAGTCTGACTCTTGGTTTCAACTCAGGACACAATCTAAGGTTCTTGAATTCAAGCCCCATATCAGGCTCTGCACTGACAGTGTAGAGCCTGGTTGGAAATATCACTCTCCTCTCTGCCCCTCCCCTGTTCACGCTCTCAAAATAAATAGATGAACTTAAAAAAATAGTTCGGAAAAAAACTCAAAGGTTTTAGTCTATATTCAAATAAACAAAGAATCTGAGGAAGTTAAGTGTTTATTGAGAGAGAGAGAGAGAGAGAGAGAGAGAGAGAATCCCAAGCAGGCTTCAGACTGTCAGCGCAGAGCCTGATCTCACCAACTTCACTTCAGGACCTAAACTGAAATCTAGAGTTAGAAGCTTAACAGACTGAGCCACCCAAGTGCCCCAAGAAATCTGAGGAAATTTTAACCTGGAAGAGTGATAGATCCAGAACGCTAATTGTTTTTCTCTTAAAACTCTTTAAAGTTATGTCAAAAGTTTTAAAGATGTACTTAAGATGCAATAGTGGCTTTACAAATTTGTTTTCAAAATTCTATCCAGTAGATTCTTAGCTTTTGGCTCTTGCCTCATACTTTGCAGTTTGAATTTAAAAACCTGAACAGAAAAAGGGAGGAAAAAAAAAAAAAGGCATTGAGCCTTTGGAAAAGGGTTCATGAGGATATTTTGCAGAATTTGCCATCAGTATTGGTTTCTCCCCCCCCCCCCCACTTCAGCAATTGCTCTAACTTATGTCTAGTTTATATTATTTTGCGTGTATATACATATACATTTTAAAAATAAATTCAATTCTCTGCAGTCATTTTTGTTCCCTTTTATATGTATCCAGAAATCAGCTGGCAATAGTTCACACATTTTTATTTCAGGTCAATTAATCAAAGTTATTAGACTCTGATTTATAGAACACTAAATTGCTTCAAATTCAACAACAGCTGCATTATACTTTAAGACTGCCCCTCAGAAACCCTAAATCCCAGTTTTAGTATAGATCCCGAGATAAGGTGAAACTTGTACAATGTTATTTAGTTCAATGACATTCTTTTATCCAAAGAAAAACTTAAATATATAAATACATTCACTGAAGTCAAAGACAGGATTGATGCAGAGTGAAAGTTGCAAAGCATGGCACAACAATAATAAAAAGTCTCCACATCAAGTAACTTAAGATCAGGTAGAAGAGGACAGATCTATCATGAAGTAGATTCTTTCGTGTCCTGAATCAAAGTAATACAGATAGTTATACAGTTAGAATTCTCCAGGCTTCTTTCCATTTGAGGAACAGTGTGAAAGTCAGGAATAATCTCACAGAGGGGTACCATCCGTGCCCAGCACTAACAAGCCACTCAGTAGTCGATAGGTGGTCTAAGGCTAGGGAAAAGGTACATAAGTTGAAAAGTACAATTGGCAAAAATGGTTTCCATGACTATATGTCAATGGTGCCCAAGACCACCCTAGACGTGGCAATTTCCTAGAACAACTCACAGAACTCATTCAGCCTGTGTTTCTTCTGGTTAGGACTCAGCTATTAGATAAAAAGCAACATCAGCAAGAAGAAAAGGCACGTGTGGCAAAATGCACACAAAAAGATGTGATATTCAAAAGTCCTTTCTTAATAGAGCCATATACAATGTACTGTGGTCCTCCAGTGAGTGACAGAAATTTTATGTACAAAGGAAACTCACCTGCACCTAGGAATCCAAGATTTTTGAGAGGGGGGTGGTCCTATAGGCACCTTCTGCCTAATACATATTCAAATTCTAGACCTCCAAAAGGAAAGTAAATATTCATCATAAATCAACGTGTACCAATTTTAGGCAAGTAAGCCACTTTTTTCAGTTCTGGGAATGGTGGGAACCCTCTTGAAACCAAGTTACCATAAGCCAACCGAGGGCCAACCTTGCCAGCAGGTCTTTTTAACAAGAGAAATCCAGGACTTGCAAAGTTTATTCTCTTTGCATGATTATTAACTATAGAATACAGTTTATGGAACATCTTGGGAATCAGAAAATCTAAAAAAATTTTTTAAAATTTAAAAAAAAGTTTCCCAAAGCATTCAATCTTCTCATTAATAATTTTGATAACACTTTGTAAAATTAACGAGAACACTATAGTCTGCCACAGAGGAACTTCCTAAAGGTTTGTTACCCTTCACTGTTAGGAGAGAACAGAAGATCAAGGTCTTGGTCAATCAGATTACTGATAGAAATGTTCTGGTGACATGACTCAATAATGTTGAAATCAAGTTTTCATTCATTAATTTTTCCTCTAATAATGTGGAAAGTTCTTGTGGAGTTTAGATTATCTTTTCGTAATTCCAAGTAATCATAACCTATTTTATGCCTTGTGTTCAGTTTAAAATATGAACAAAGTTTTCATGTTATGAAAACAGTATAAAATAAAAAATTGAATGTACAAGTTTTATTTACAGCAGTAACACCAAGCTGAGACTGAAATGCCTTCAAACATTTCATTGACCAAAAGTTTAAAAAAACTTCCTTAAGATTTTGATCTTTTATGAATTACAAGTATACTCCCCAAAGAGCTAGTGTCTTAAATGCAAGAAGACTAGTTTCCCCCAACTCTTTCAACCCAACCGATACCACCGTCCAGAGCCATAGTTATACAAAGTATCCAAAGATTATGGGGAAAAACATGAATTTTTCATGTCTTACATTAACAACTCACAATCTGTACTTTCTACCACTGTGATTGAAGAAATGTGTTTCTACCTGCAGAAACACTGTCACTTTTACAGATAAATGGCAAAGGAAACTTCAGTAATATATAACCATTAATTATAAATTTCTCTTCTGATAGAAGACCCTTGATACTCTTAAGGATAACATTCTTCTTCTGTCACTAATAAAGAAGTAGAACTATGAAGGAAAAGTTGACCCCTGATGTTAACTATGATTTATTTTATCTCCAGACTAGGGTGGGAATAAGTTTGGCTAAAATTACTAGGGTGTAACGAACATGATGATTATTTCCATGTGTCAAGCACCAGAGGAAGAAGCCTTTCAAGTTTATTATGTCCAATTTTCATAGAACAAAATGGCCTTGAGGTCAGGTGTGAATTTTCTTTTGTGCTATTTATCTTCATCTGAACATAATTTTTTTCTTTTAGCTTTAGCAACCAGTTCTAATTGCCACTTTTCCTATAAAAGTTATACAAACAAGGAGAAAACATGGCTGGATAGAGTCCTCTTGAAGAATTATGGTCATAAGGAATATGTAATATTAGCTCAAAGTATTTTCCAATAAGCCTAAAACAATTTTGCATAAAATAGGAAAACAGGTTCTATAGACCACCTGGTACATGCTGATAATTGGCATAAAGTTATTCTTTGTTTATATTGAAGGAGCATGGTAACTTTGCCATAAATATACTAAATGTATAGTATTTGAGAAATAATTTTAAACTATTAGCTATCAATTCTAGTCTTTGAAACTCCTAATTGGCAGATTCCTATTGTGAAATATTCCTCGGTTGGGAAATACACTAAATGAAATTAGACCATGTAAGATAATATGGGTGGACATTAAGAATAAGGAAGGGCCGAGAAAACATTCCTGACAAATTTTTAAGGATGTCAAAAAACAAAAAAAATAGTGGAAGAAATGGTTTTGTGTCTGGAAAAACCAGCTTCATTTCTTAGTTTCCCTTTAGTTTCTAAGTAGTTTTGGATTAGCATTTTCTTCATTGACCATCTGTTTCTGCTTCAGTGTTTTCTTCTCTTCATTTACTGTAATTAAACTACTTCTCTATTTCTATCAAGTCTCAGTTCATGTACATCTCTGTATTTAAACAATTTCAAATGCATCAGATAGTATCATCACTCAACTACGAGAAAGATTTGAAGACACACTTTTATAACCAGTCATGAGGTGCGGTTTTCCCCTCCCATCTTTTTCTACTAACCAGGGGGGCTTAGAGAGGACAAGAGCTCAACCCTCTAGTGTTCTCAGGCCTTTTCTCTCTTACACAGTGGCACGGGGGGCCTAGGGATTACAGAATTGATCTGAGATCCCACAGGAAGATAACCACTTTACCACAACACAAAGAAAGTTCTGCTTCACTGCACAAATTAGCTTGGGGAACACAAAAAGAGATAAGAAAGTTCCCACCAGCTAAAGGGTAAGAATCACACACACTTACTGACAACATTCAAATATCACACAAGTTACAGAATGCAGCTTAACTACTATTTAAGCTCTATTTTACTTGGATAATGCTTATAGAACAGTAAAGAGTCTATTACATTGTCCAGAATTATAATTTCAAGGTGTAATATTTTCCACTGAACTTAAGATTTGTTTTTGTTTTTACTGTTTTTATTTATTTGAGAGAGAAAGAGAGAAACAGCACAAGCGGGGGGGGGGGGGGCGAGAGAGAGAGACAGACACAAGGGAGCTCTTTCTTATTAGCAGATGTGCAAGTGTTCCTGAGTCATATCAAGAGATCAAGAGGGAGATGGAGATTCTAGCTGAGAAAGTTTACAACAGAAGGAAAGTCTCCTCCTACTAATGGAAAGGATTAGGACTAATAGAGAGACTGTGGACAATGATAAGAATTATTGGCAACATGCTGTAACAGGGATCAGAGATTTGATGGAGGGTATCATGTGCAGGTGTAACTATGGCATTCAACTGGCCCCAAGATCATTGCCAAATGTATATTTCAGTGGTAAAGATGTGGGAATCACAGGAGGTTATAGAGTTGAGACCACAGTGAAAGAAGGTGTTCAACAGACATGGGGTCATGTCCAATAAATCTCTGCCTTCCATTTCTGTAATTTCACAAGTCTACTTTAGGGCATCTATTTGAGCAAAAACCTGTGAACTTAATACTATGATTTCTGACAAAAGAGTCCTCTTGCTTTATTTTTTTATCTTTGACATCATGTGTCTTAGCATGGATTCCTTGTATTGTACATAATAGAACAAAAAAGATACACGGAAGTACAGTATATTTTCAGGAATAGCTCAGGTTTTAATCAGCCAAAATAGAATAGCCTTCAGAAATTGATTAGCATTCCACCCTGGGATAGTCATAAAGGAAGCTATTTCTCAGCTATGATTAAGTAAGTTTCTTAACTAGCAAGTCCTCTAGGATTACCAGGACTTCATTACCTGCTTTTATCCTAGACAATTGAAAACCAGTAATATTTGTTAAATAGGTTACCTCTGCTCTTGCTGCTTTGGTTTTCCCATCTGTCAGTTGATGTTAATCCCAATATTAATGTCACATGATTGCTTTGAGGATGAATATAGGAAGTGTACAATACACACTCTAACATGTAGTAAGTACTAGAAGACGTTGTTAGCTATCATTCCTATTACATTAGGCTGCCAGCCCCACACCAGTAGGCTATCAAGCAGAGTAGTCAATGGTTATGGTGCAGTTTTTATGCTGAAATAATCGTAAAGAAAAGTACCAGTGGTATCATTTATGGGCCATGGGACCATAGTTTAGCTGCTTCGTGTTTCTGAACCTCAGTTACCACATCTACAAATTGAAGAAAAAGAAAAGCTACAAAGAAAAGGCAGTTGATTTATACTGCAGAATCTCAAAGACGCTCCAAAGTTGGTTTCACTGGAGGTCTCTTTGAGGAGAGGGCAGATTAGATCTAAAAAAAAAAAAAAAAAGTGGGTAAATTCAGGGAGAGTTTATTTTGTGGTTAGACCACTCCATTCCCTCCCTCAAGCAGTCAGCCAAGTGGCCATCCTTCTACTCCTGCAGAGGCTGTACCTTTCCTGCACAGATAAGTAGAATCAGAAAGCTTCCCAAGTGAGGCACACCCTTCATCAGTCAGAGGCCATGCGAATATTTCTTTCCAGTGAAGTTCTGACAGGGCCCTAGAAAGGCCTACAGAAGTGACATAAAAGATTTTCTAACAAGTATCAGAATATCAGCAATTAAACCCTATCCAAGCAGACAGATTCCAATCAGGTTTGTAATGTCCCATTGTTGAACAAGACTATGTGTTATCAGACATGGAAGGAAATCACTAACATTAAAAACAGAAATCCATATGGAGTAAATATTTTTTAAAAAGGAATTAGAAATGAAAACCAAATGGAATACGCCACTCTCTAATTAATGAGTCTATTTAATCGATATGAAAGCTCAAATTTATCAGTGGTATAGAAAAAGTGTACCTTCGGGCCTATTTAAAATCTTTTTCCAAATTTGTTTCTTAGCTCTATAATGGTTTGATTCTTCCCACTATAGCACCCACAGATTCCCTAAAAGAATTATAGACCTAGCCTGCCCAAAGTCGTATTTAATGTTTATTACAACTCCATCAGATTTTATTCTCAACTTGGACACGGAAACAAAGTCACAGAGAGGCTGGGCAACACACTAGGGTCAGTGTTGCCAAGGATCGAATAGCATTTCAGCCCCGGTCAGCAGCTTTCAGACTCCTGCACTTCAGCACACTGCTGGGCTGCCTCCTCTGTAACACATTAGTTCTTCAGGGTAAGGACACCCCCATCTCAGCTGTTAGATCTCCAGTGCCCAGAGGAAGGACTACACAAGGTGAGGTACTCGTACATGTTTGTTGAATGAATGAGAAAAACAAAAAAGCCAGTATTTACACAGAACTCTATTTCTGTTGAATGGAACACTATTTATATCGTCATTAAAGCATAAACATCAATTTCACTGAAAGTGTTCTATAATTACAGGGTGGTGATGTGGAGGGAGGCACTATGTAAGTGGTAATAAGGTGACAGACCTAATTCTTCATAGTAGGAAGGCAACAGAAAAATACATATTTAATTGAGGTATCCAGAAACAGTGGTATTTTTAAACATGTTGAAAAAATTCAGAGGTGCATGCAGGAGGAAAAAAAATCTCTCACACAAGAGAATCCTTGCCTTTGGTGTAGTGAGGATCGTGGCTGGGAGAGGGCCAGAACTGCTGGCAAAAATGGAGCAACGTGTTTCTTCTGGATGGTTCCTTCAGAGTGCCAAAACCCATCCTCCACTTAACATGAGGAAGGCGCACAGAAATCAACGGACCACTTCTAACAGAACCATTAAGATGAACAAATGGTCACGTAAGGTCAAATGGCATACATTTATCATAAACATACACCCTTTCAAGCCGGAGGAGGATAGAATTTCAATGTGGACTTGAAACTGATTCTGACTTTGCAAACCTATTTCCAGTTTCTGTCCCCAAACCTTTTACAGTCAAAATCAACAAACTGCTTTAGTGTTCCTGAGAGGCTTTTTGCCTAAGGATTGCCTTTCTAATTAAGCCCTCCAACTATTTAACATGCTAATTTTGTCTATTAACTTGTAGATGAAGAGGTTTCAGCTGTTATCTGTGCATCACACACAATGGGGCTTGATCTACAATTTCAGGAAAGCTGGTTTGAAAATTTTTGCCAGCTTCACTAAAGAAACTTGAGTTTTGTAGCACCAAATTATTTTTTCAGTGTAGTTAACCAGAGTTTTATGGACTGGCCAACAGAGAAGAGGAGAAAAGGAAATCAGCAGTGTCACTGGGGAGGGAGCAAGGAGGAGGACTTGACAGTTCTCTGGAGCATTTTGTGGGTCTCCACCTTAAAGATCTCATCAGAAAGTGAAAGGACAAAACCTAAAATTTAATGGTATTGAGACTTCTGGAAATGCAACCTCAACTATCAGAACTTGACCATATTCATGTTATGACCCCAACCCAGATGGAAGTGGAGAAATAAATTAGCAAAAGGCCCACTAATCTCAAGAATGAGGTGCATCCAGAGCGCCTGGGTGGCTCAGTCAGTTAAGCATCCGACTTCGGCTCAGGTCAGATCTCACGTTCGTGGGTTCAAGCCCCGCGTCTGGCTCTGGGCTGACAGCTAGCTCAGAGTCTGGAGCCTATCTTCGGATTCTGTGTCTCCTTCTCTCTCTCTCTGACCCTCCCCTGCTCATGCTTGCGCTCTCGCTCACGCTCAAGAATAAATAAAACATTAAAAAAAAAAAAAAGAACGAGGTGCATCTGAGGTCCATTGAAATTCCTCTCAAAGATGAATCCAGTCCTCGTTCCACTTCTGCATAGCTTTCCAACTTGAGATTCTTTTTTCAATGCTTATTTTGAGAGAGAGAAAGAGTGCGAAGCAAGGGGGTGGGGGTGGGGAGAGGCAGAGAGAATCCCAAGTAGGCTCCACGCTGTCAGTGCAGAGTCAGACACAGGGCTCTAGAATGCATCCTTGAGACCATGACCCGAGCCGAAATCAAGAGTTGGATGCTTAACTAACTGAGCCACCCAGAGGCCCCTCCCATTTAGAATTCTTAACCTCCAGACACCTGAGTTTGTGTGCTAAAAACAGGGTTAATACCACCAAAGCCATGCAATTGTTGAGATAAAACACTGTATGTTTTTTATGTTGTATTATATTTCACCTATGTGGTTAGGAGGATAATGGAGTTTTCGGGCATGTTGAATGCAGAATGCCATATGCAAGCTAGTCCATAATGAACCTCAAGGAAAATGGTTCATAAAAGTTGTAATCAAACCATGAGAAGCACGCTTTCTTTTGAATCTAAGTGGCACAACGCAGGAGGTAGAATCTAACACTCTTCATGCCTGACAGAGAAAAATCAAGAATAACCTGTGTCAGGAAAACTACACTTAACAGAGTTAAACAGGCAAGGAAGACATCATTCAAGACCATCACAATAAGGGTTGAGACCTTACAAAAGGGAACTCAACTCCACTGAAACACAAGACCAGAGACTTTTCAAGCATAAGGTGAACTAAAGGGGAATGGCAGACGGAGTTACAAAGAGTAAGGGTAATCAATGTGAACAGACCACCGGTGTTTGCTAATTGGCACTTACCTTCAATTCGGCTCCTCCTCTTCCACAGAAACTGGGAAATAGATCTTCTCTCTTTCTTGATGATTACCTTTCAAAGTTATGGTTCCTAGTCCTTGAAAAAGGCTGTCATGGGTTGTAAAACTGTCAAGGGGCTGGAGAACATTTTCGTCTCTAAGGGGCAGAGGCAATTTATAATACCAAGTTTTCTCAAGTAAAAGTTCTAACAACAGGAGGTCAGGGAAGGAGAGTCAGGAAGAGATGGGTCTGACATTTAGTCAGGCTGAGGAGACTGTTAAGATGATCTCCATCAACTGAGGCAATAAACCACGGTCACCTGTAGGAAAGGAACCGTGTGTTGTGGTGAAGACCCCAGACTGTGTGCCTGGATTCTCCTCCTCTTTCCTCTGCCCCCCCACCCCCCAAGCTGTGCAACTGTAGGAGAGACAGACCACCTGAGCCATAGCCTCCCTGCTTGTGAGAGCAATAATAACTGTACCCAGGGTCTGACATAAAGTAGCTGCTCTGTATGGATTAGCTAACATTAGTGTTCTTTTCACTATCATCACCATATTAATACTTGCTTGGCAATTTAACACATTAGAAGTGCTAGACTCTGGGAGGGAAAGAAACCAGGTTCAAACGGTTAGAGGAGGTACTAACTGTAAGAAGCTAGGCCATAGGACACTAGTCTGGCCTGCCTCTCAACAATGATGTTCCCCTCGGAGATTATTTCGAGCGAAAACCACCTTAGGACTCCTGTTTAGAGATTTGAGCCTAGGATTTGGTGGCCTAAATGCTGAATCTCCCTGGAGGCTCAAAGTGCTGGCCCTCCACACCCAGGCGTTCTGCCCACACCGGGTCCTGGAAGTCCTCACCCCAAAGCCCAAACTGAAGAGGGGTGACCGAAGTTGCTTTAAACAGAGTCCAGGGCTACCCTCACAAACCAGGGTCCACCACGAGAGAAGACACGCACCACAGTCACGCTCCAGACCCCACGGGTAGTGAAGCCATCCTTCCTGTACACGCCTCGGCGCAAACTAGACTATAACGATTCCTGGTCAATGCTCTAGAGCCCCAGAAAGACCACAAAACAGCAAAGGGCAGAAACCTCCTCGAGGTAAGGCTTACAAACAGCTCATAGAGCCCAGATGCCTCTAGGTGCTTCTCGGGGAACAACCATAGCCATTGTTTGGGGAGCACAAGCATGCCACTCCACTGAGACACACAAGTTCTGCGGAGTCACCACTTCATAATCCATTCTCAAATTTCAGATAGGAAAAACCCCAAATCATGAAAGAGAAACCACATGAATTATTTTCCTTTCTCCCTGATTCCTCTGCCAAACAGCAAATGTTGATGTATTAAAATTGCCTTAATTATTCCATTGAGTCGTTCCAGCATTACATTCTCTCAGATTAATTAAAAAAAGTTGTAAGACTTCTAATGGAAATAAACTTGTTCAAGCGGTAAAAAGACAGAAAAAAAGTTCTAACCCTTCATAGGAAAAGACCTGTTCGACACGTGTAAATCACAACACTCCTTTACAAAGTTGTTTTCTTTTTAAAAATATTAACTTTGTAGACTCCCAAATTCTTGTTGGTCATGTGGATATAATAATTTCTGCTAAGACGATATTACTCAGTTGAGCAAACCCCCTTCTATGGTTTCAAAAACAGCAACATAAAACAACATGTGTTTCTTACCTTCTAGTTCTAGAGGTCAGAACTCTTGAAATGGTCTTACTTGTAGTCTAGGGAGATCAAGGTGGAGACAGGACTTTGTTCCTTCTGGAAGCTGTAGAGGAGAACTCATTCTTTGTCTCTTTCAGCTTCTAGAGGTTCCCAATAGTCTTTGGTGCCTCCATCTTCAAAGCCAGAAATAGCCACTCTAGGCCTTACCTAACCAACTCCTATCAGGCTTCTCCTTCTCCCGCTTTCATTCTATAAATACCCTTGTGATTCCATTGGGTCCACCTGGACAGTCCAGGCTATGAGTCAGCTACTTAACAATATTAATTCCACCAGCAACCGTAAATCCTCTTTGCTGTGTGTCCTAGAATGTTCACGGGTTCCAGGGATTAAAACGTAAGACACCTGTGGAGAGCAGTTATTCCACTTATACAAAGGTAGTTAGGAAAGAAACGTGGGAGAGGAACACCCACCAGCAGAACCGCTGTGCTGCATGGATCCTGAGTGGCATTATTATCAGAATGATACACAACATATAGGACGGAAGCAGCTGAAAGCTTAAGAGAGTTAATAATAGCTCACCACCAACCTCAGTCATGGCAAGTTCTAGGGGCTGAGAGTCTAGTGCTCAGAAGGGTGAAACTGGCTCTTACAGAATAAGCCTCTTAAATGGATACTTCAGTGATGTTTATAAAGATGAGCGAATTATGTTTAAAAACAAAAGTACTGTTGGTTTTCTATAGTGCTATGCAAAATATGGATGAGCCCCAGGTACATTTTTGACTTTGAAGTAATTTGTAACAAACCCCAAAATTGAATAAATGAGATACATTGAATAAGCCCTAAAAACAGAAAACAAGGCAGCATAAAAAGAATTAATGCTTGAACAGCCCTTGATTTCCACATGATAGAAAGCAGCTGAGACGTTTCAGTATCAGAACTAATGCAACCAATGAATAGTTACTCTGATCATGTTTTTTTTTTAACTTGTGATAGCAATATAGAACCCATTGGAGGCTTTTATAAAGAAGAGAACAAACAGCAGATTATAATCAGACATATCAATAAAATGTTTTGTATGATGGAAGCAAAATATCATATGTCTGTCATGGAAAGCTCCCACAATGGAGAGTTAGCTCTGTCTACATGATTGTCTTAACAGCAGTTTCTTTTGCAAAACACTTGAATCCTCTGGTTTTAACTTCTGATATACAGTTAGATTTATCAAATGGAAGCAGGACTGTAGAAAAAGACTACCAAGTGGAATTCACCTGACCTGAACTGTTTGGGTGTGTGGTTTCTTTATTCTGAAGACCATAAAGGAGTTCTTTATTATCAGTATAGGAAGAACCGATGAACATTTCTGGTGTGATTTTGGAATGCCACAGATTATTAACTTTTTGATGGAAGAATTTATAACACCCTCTGCTCTTTAAATGTTAGTTTACATAATGGCCCTGCCAGATTAGAGAGTTATTTCAGAGGCAAGAGCAGAAGTCTTAAATTCCTCAAAAGGAATTATTCACCAGATAATGATAACAATCATTATCAACAAGATAAAGCCCCATTTCCTGACAGATTCTCAGAGGTAAGTGTTCCGTAGATAGCAAACATAAAAATCTTCTGTTCCGAGGCATTCTTTCCCCCACCTATTGCCAGGCTGTCCTTCTATTCACTGAAAATTATTATATAAAATAAAATCTGTCTTCCCAGGTTTTCCATTAAAAAACTGATTTGTGTGCTCCAGGAGGATGGGAAGTTTGTCATATATATGTTTGATACAAAGGAAAACACATTGAAAAAGCACAATTTATATTTAGCAACTGCAGGAAACATCTGTTAACTAAGGGACACATCTATTATTCAAGGCAATCATCAACATAACTATGCGATCATTTGTCTGAGAAACCAGATCTTTGAGTTCAGAGAGAAATCTCTCCCTCTCCTTTGGGCTGGTGCAGAGGAGAGCAGGGTTGTGGTTTGTAGCAATTGGATTCTTGTCAAGATTATTCCCCTTGGTGGTGGCCGGACTATCGCTGAGAGAATCCTCTTTCACTCCCCTCCCATCCATCATGGGTTTGTTGGATGCATTACCAAGCGATTTGGGTGGTGGAGCCCAGGAGTGATACATTCGTACAGGGCTGATACACAAAATGTTTAACAAGTCAGCCTGTGCAGGTAATACTCGATTAGGATGCATCCTGGCAATGGGACAGAGTCCTGAGGTCCCCTGCTGAGCCGCGCAGTCTTTAGGTCCAGGCCCAGAAGGTCCTAAGGGGAGGCGGTACGGCCATTGGCACACCCTGAGGACATTAATGCAACTTAAGACAACAGCAATGTATTGATCTGAAGTGTTTCCAATGCTTTCACAACCAGTCCAAACAAACTGAATATAAGCTCTAGTATAAGCAAAGGAAATTTCATTACTGCGTTGGGTTTGTGCCCACCCCCCGAAACAGTAGATCTATGTGGCAGACATTTCAATCGTAAGATAAAATCTTTAAGATATTGTGCACTTTAAACTATTTTAAGGAATGAAAGGGTCCCACAGAAACTCAATAAAACTACTCATGGATCTTGCTGTATTAGCTCATTTTTACTAGTAATAGGAGATTGTTTTTTAAACATTTAATATATCTCTTCAGGGAATAATATAGCATAATGGAAAATGCTCACACTTCAGGGCTTACCGCCCTCAGTCAATATCACGGTCCTATCATTTATCACCTCTGCAATCCTGGGCAAGTTGCTTCACCCATGTGCTTTGGCTGGCATAGCTACGGGTAAGGCCAAGGGTACCTACTGCACAGCTGTTTCCACTTCTGGATTGAGCACATCTGTAGCACTTGCCACCTGCTAAACATGTCAAGCTGTGCTTGCTATTTCTTGACTATGTCCCCCAACTACAATGTAAGTTCCACGAGTTTGTCCTTTTTTAAGTTTCTTTCCTTCCTTCCTTCCTTCCTTCCTTCCTTCCTTCCTTCCTTCCTTCCTTCCTTCCTTCCTTCCACCTTCCTTTCTTCCTTTTTTCTTTCCACCTTCCTTCCTTTCTAATTGAGAGAGAGAGAGAGAGAGAGAGAGAGAGAGAGAGAGAATCCCAAGCAGGCTCACAGCACAGAGCAGGGCTCGATCCCATGTTTGTGACCAGAGCTGAAATAAAGAGTCTGACCCTTAACTGACTGAGCTACCCAGGGTACTCAAGATTTGTCTCTCTCTCTCTCTTTTTTTTAAATAATAACTATTTGCTTTTATATCTCCAGTGCCTAGATTTCTGGCTGGCACTGAGTGATTCATCTATATTCATCTGTTGAAAAAACAAATTAATATTGTACATGTTCTGGATCTTTTGTATGTAATAGGATGTTCTCTGCTGCTGTAACAGGAAACCTAGTTAAAGTGGTTTAAATACTAAGGAAACGTGGTGTGCTTACCAGACTGGAGGTCTGTACTATCCAAGTTGAAGCTCTGTCTTCAAGTGTTTCACTTTGCTTCTTCTTCACTTTTCTGTCATCAAGCTGAAGTTTCTTACGCTGTCAATAGTCTGCCAGCAGCAGCTGGGGGGATTTAGTTTCCTATTTAAATCAAAGGGAGGTAGGGGCGCCTGGGTGGCTCAGTTGGTTAAGCGTCCGGCTTTGGCTCAGGTCATGATCTCAAGGTTTGTGGGTTTGAGCCCCGAGTTGGACTCTGTGCTGACAGCTTAGAGCCTGGAGTCTGCTTCGGATTCTGTGTCTCCCTCTTTCTCTGACCCTCCCCTGCTAATGCTGTCTCTCAAAAATAAATAAAAAATATTTTTAAAAATTTTTTTAAATAAATCAAAGGGAGGTAGAGAAAACCTCTCATATCCATGGGGCAAAAGCCATTTCCTCGGATCAGACTGAACCTACTTAATTCATGAGCTCATCCCATGTGTTCACAAACCTGAGCATGTATGAGACTCAACTGGAGAGTTTGTTAAAACCCAGATTGCCAGGGTCCCCTCCTCTAGTTTCTGATCCAGTAGGTCTCGGTGGGAGCCTCAGAATTTGTATTTCTGACAAGTCCCTAGGGGATGCTAAGGCTGCCAAACCATTCTTGGGGAACCTTTGCCTTAACCTCTATGTATCTGCAGGGAAAAGCCAGAAACCACCTTGGTGAGGCCTGGGTCCCCAGTCAATTAGTGGTAAGAGGGATGGAGGGACCACGGCCGGCTTGAATTTCAGAGGCCACCGCCATTGCTGAGGGCAGAATCAACTTCCCCGGACCTTCACAGGACACAATAGGGAAGATGTCAGGTACAAGGAGGAGCAGAATGGATGGGTTCTGAGTAGGAAACTGGCAGCCAGATAACCCCTTTAATGTAACTGGCTTTTAGGAATCCTGCACAATATCTATCATTTCTGTGTTTTATCGAATAGTTCTCATGACCAAGAATCAACTATCCGTGTTCAGTGGGTTATTTTTCCTTACAGTGCCCTCCTACTTTGCATAAACCAAGTCAACTGCTTGCCAGTATCATTTTATTCTTCTATTTAGTCCATTTCTGAGGGTCTCCTTCTCCAAGGCCCTAAACACTGCTCTAGGATAATCAATAGAAAATAAAATAGCTCTATATTTAAGGAATGTCATTTAAAATTCAGATGTTGGGGGGCAATGGAGACAATATCTTGGAGTGAATTTATTTATTTTTTAATGTTTGTTTATTTTGAGACAGAAACAGAGAGGGGTGGAGGAAGGGGGATGGAGGAACAGAGAGAGAAGAGAGAGAATCCCAAACAGACACCATGCTTTGACCTGGGGCATGAACCAATGAACCATGGTATCATGACCTGAATTGAAATCAGGAGATGGGCACTTAACCAGGTGAGCCACCCAGGTGTCCCTGGAATACCTTTAAAATACAAACGTCAGGGCACTGGGGTGCCTCAGTTGGTTAATCGCTGGTCTCTGGATTTTTGACTGAGATCATGATCTCATGGTTTGTGAGATGGAGCACCAAGTTGAGTTCTGTATGTACTGACAGTGAGGAGTCTGCTTGGGGTTCTCTCTTTCTCTTTCTCTGTCCCTACCCCCACTAATGTGCACATTTTCTCTCTTTCTCCCTCCAAATAAATAAACAAACATTAAAAACAAAACAAGAGTGTATAATACAAGATAAAATGCATCAAAATCTAATAGAAAGGCTTGATTTATGTGAGGTCTGCCTGATTTTTTTTACTTCATCAGCCTCTCCTCCAAGCCATGCTAACACAAAATCTAATTTTAGTGTATTTTCATCTCTGACTTGAAAACCCACAGTTGCTACATCAGGAGGAAGAATTCAAGCTTGTTTTAAGGTAACTCATATGCTGCTCCCATACATTTGCCTTAGTTTTGAGACTAAGGACCCACCTTGCAATGAGAACATTCTCTTTTCTACCTTCCATATTATTCTGACAGATCTTACTTTTTATAAATACTGTATTAACTTTTTATGTATGATCAATATATTTTTAAAAGATTATGGAACAAGGTCGTCAGTGATTATTATGGTTATTATTAGAAAGTGGGGGTTCATTAATTTGCCTGAAAATAACAGATAGCTGTACAGAAAAAAAAAAAGTCTAGATAATTTGTTCCATCATATTTTAGTCATAAGGAAGAACCAATTCTTTTTAGCAATGCTAAAAGGGGAAAGAAGGGAACTGACCCCCAAACAACAGTGAAGAATAGGCAAATATTTTCTAAAATATTTTTAAATGCCTATTGAGGAACCTAAATATTTGAGTTATTCAATAGAAAATCAGAATCAACTATGCAAAAAGAAATAAAACTTAATAATTACCAGGATGCATACTGAAACTTTGAATCTTAAAGTACATAAATAAAAAATATATTCTTCTTACTGTGATGTTGATAACATGTTAAAAATCTTACATATGGTAGATAAAAAATGCACACAAGATAACAAATAATGAGGCATTACTTTTTACAATTAATTCAGAATTCTCAAATATACTTTATTTAAATACCTACTGTTTGAAAAGGTTGTTGGGAGTATTAACTGTTATTAAACACTCAGGGATTCAGGATCAAGCTTATTACCAGTAGTTATTAGGCACTCACCAGATGTTCGTTCTAATTCCTTATTTTCTCACACAGTCAATAGGCAAGATTTGATTACAACCATTTTACACAGAAGATTGAAGTTCATTGTGCTTAAATCTTTCACCTAATATCATGGAGCAGAGAAAGCACTCGAACTTTACCCCCACTGTTTCAACAACTGTTCTGTTCTTTCAGTGAGATGTGGTATTATCTTGCCACTCATAATCTGGCCTGAAAATTCTTCCAGGTTTTTGGCTGGTTTCCACTACAGTCAGAGAATGTACTGTGAGTGATTTTTTATGGCCTGGCATATTATTAATTTGGTAAACATCCTATGTGAAAAGAATGTGGTTTCTGGTATTGTTGGGCTCAGTGTTCTATTCCTGGATACAGTGTTCACTATATTCATCAGAGCAGATCTCTAAATTATGTTGTCAATGTCTTCTACATCCTTACTGCCTTTTATCTGCTTTTTTGTGTGTGTATGTGTTATTGAAAAAGTTACAGGAATATCTCCCATCAGGACTGTAGATTTGTCCATTATTTCAGAAATCTGATTACTAATATAATAATCCTCCTATCCATAACATTGTCATAATGACTTCCATGAAGTAAAATCAATTTATTTTATTATGGTATATTACTGACATCAAGGATATCATCAATTATATAAATAAATAAATGAATATAAATATTATATATATATATATAAAGCATTGGGAAGCAATGAGGACACAAGCAGCTGAAGCTGAAAAAGATTCTCTCGCTCTCTCTCTCTCTCTATATATATATGTTTATACATATATAAAGAGCATAGGGAAGCAATCCACAAACACTGATTATGTCAGAAATCATTTTAGCCCTGAAGAAACATAGTCTGAGATAATTGGCCAGGCACACAGCAAAATAATGAGAGGTACAAAGAGAATCCCAATGGTTTTAATTCTCCACTTCTTCTTATTGAGAGTCTTCTACAGTTTATATGAGCCAAATAACCCCCCATTTTGCTTAAGTATGTTTGCATTGGATTTCTTACATTTATAACCAAAACTGTATTGGTTCTGGCTAAGAGTCATTTAAAGAAATATGCACTTATCATGTGTTTATGATTAAGGATAACATAAATATAATTATTTTGTGTGATAGCAAGTGTCAGTCACAAAAAGTAAAAACACAATATTTTAGGGCTTATAAAAGTGAATAAAATTTTCACTGAGGGTTTGTTCTTTAGCTTTCTCATGTTTTAAGAAGGAATGTGTGAACAAAATATTACTTGGAACTTGAAAAAAGTTAAATGTAAAAGAAAAAAAATAAAAGGCATTCAAAGTAACATAGTCATCTCTCAACATATTAAAAAATGCAGCCATTCATTACTTCTTGGATACATTATTATATAATCAAAATAAAGTTTGGCCATAATTATAATTACAATGATTGCACTTCATATGCTCAATGAAAATACATTGAACAAAAAATTAGACACCAGCAGGAGTTTTTCAGTTTGACATACTGACAGGATCTAAGTAATTCTTAGCTTGCTCTGAACTTTAAATATATATATATATATGCACATATATGTATATTTCAGGCTTTTACCTATGCCTATTTTTCTTAAAGGATTCCTGAGACACAAAACTACATACACTAGTCTAAAGGGAATATTCTAGCTTTTTCAAAATAAAAAAATATGTTTGAATTGATGCAGTCAGTATCAACACTTCTGTCTGAATTTTAAAATAAAACTTTAATGGTTCTATGACTGATGAAATCTGTCCCTTTAGTACAAATGGGCAAATCTCTTGACTATATGAAGACTCCCAAGGCAGATCCAATACTAGTATTTCCTTAGTAGTACTGGAAGCCTTGAGCCTTTAATCTGACTTATAGAATATCAAAACACAAATTATAAAAATAATAACGATCAATGTTTTCTTTTGAAATTACAGTCTCCTAATTGTCAATAGACACTATTATATTTCAAACCATATGAAGCCAAGTTTAAATTTTTATGAACAAAAATACTTGTTTTCACTATTAGATTTTATTTCCAATATAGAGAATTAACCATTTTCTGACCCCAGGGACTTTTATATTTGGAAATTGAATGAGAATTCTATTGATTACTTTAGTGTGGTACTTCTGCTTTCACACTAAGGGAAAGGTGATATTGAATTAATGAATTAAGTTCTCAGACATTTCATATAACTTTTATGTTAAGTGGACCATAGTCTAGAGGCTGCTGATTTTGGAGACTGAAAGACACAGATCTCTGCAGTCAAAAGAACAACTTCTCAAATGCTATTTCCAGTACTTCGCTAAATAATGGTCATATACTTAATTTTTGTTTTTTACAGAGAATCTAATTCTAAAAGAACCTCACTTCTTAGCTTTACAACTATCTGGCAGGATTGAGCTCTCTTTAATTTCCTTTGATGTAACATTGACATGACAGTTGATGGCAAGTTATTTTATCATGGAAGAGAGTCAGACAGTATTTGTTGGCTTCCCTTTAGATTTAAAAAAATTTCTAAAAGAAATAAAGAGCATGCATTACCTACCAAAATTAATCATCATCTGTAAGTCAGGTACCTCCATGATGTCTCAAGTTTAGTATGGAATTAATGCAATAGGGCTTGGTTTGGACTCACTGTTTTCCATCTCATTTTGAGTATGTGACCATTTCCCTATTTCTAAGATAGATATGTGACTTGTCTGGATACTTTTTTAAAATGTGATTTACTACTAAAGATTACACCAATAGCCAGCCTGAATCAGAAATTCAAATTTATCAAGCCACTTAGTCTTCTTTGTCATTGGCTTCCAGGGCTATAAAGGTGCTGGTTTTCTTTCTAGGCATCAGTGTTGAAAGGTGCAATTATCTTTCTAAGGTCTGACTTTACTCATTATTTTATCAATTTATTTACTCATTTACTCAACCATCCATATCTGCATTTCACTCATGATAGAAACAAGAATAATATCTGAGCTTAATTAGATCATACAAATTTTTCAACTGTAGGTTATAAATTTTGACCTCAGAATCCTGTGGGGAAATCATTATCTATCAATAAAGAAGTGTTACTGATTAATAAGGAGCATATCAATGACCCATAAACAAACCTGTCAGTGGGAAACATTTTTAATCGGACACAGCTAGGAACTGAATCAGTTGTAGTTGCCAGGTATCTAGTGGAATACAGCACTAGTAAGGTTCCTGCTAACATGGAGATAACATTTTAGTGAAGAGAGACGCACAATACATAAATACATAATAGAGTGCTAAGATATGGAGGGATGATTGACTTCTTGAGATAAATCAGAAACGATTTCTTAGAGATGATATCTGACCACAGACTGAATAGGTAAGAAGGAGACTTAAGTCAGAAAAGCCAGCCCAAGAATTGGAGGAAGAGGAAACTAGAAAGTGCAAGGATTTTGAGGCAAGAATCTGTTTGTCATTATTGAGGATCAAAAGGAGGCCCCTAGAGCCATGTGGCTATAATGTAGGGCCTTAGTATGCAACAGATCAGAGAAGTGTGTATATGCATATAAAATGTCATTGTACACGTCCTATATATCATGTCTATATACATGTATGCATAAGTATATATTACATATGTTATTTATATATCTTTACATATACATATATTTTTTCTGAGAAAAACACAAAATCTTTTACTATGAAATTAAAAACAGGCAGCTAACGCAACCTACTCTGCATTTTCTCAGAGATATTGTGGAGGGGGATGTGCACATATAATTTTACACAGGATTTTAAATGACTAATGTTGACAATAAAATTTACTATAAATCTGAAAAAGCAGTACATATTTCTGAAACAAAACATACCTGTTGTGAAAAATGGCACACAGTGTCCAAGTATAACATGTTAAAAAGCAGCGCTTCCCCGGGGTGAGGAGGACAGGCAGCCTCGTGGCTGGTGGTCGGGCCACATACTGGCCTACTAAGGGCATGACGTATACATACATATGTCATATTATGCATGTGACATTTTCTTTCCTGAATACTATGATATTTCAGATATATTATATTCTTAGTACCTCCAAGTTTCAAGTTAACAAGTATGAAGTCTATAAGCAAATGGCGGGCTTTGGGGAGGTGGATATTTTATTATTGTTTTGTATCCTTGGAACCCCAGAAAAGGGACTTGGGAGTGCAAAGAAGCTTATAAAGAATAGTGGGAGTCCGTGGGGGGAGGTGTTTCGTGAAGTCTTTGTGTGAGCAGAGACTGTATCAGAGCTGTCTCCTTACCCCTGTCTTCTGTACCGCTCACGTCCCTCCTCTCCCGAGCTCGCTCACCTTCAGTTGTGCAATTCATATTGTTTCCGCAGCAGCTTTCAGTATCTTAACATTTCCTGTATAGCAGGCCCACCCAAATAAACATTATTTTAACTTAGGATCATGCCATGCACGATAGCATACTGTCTACTATCTGAGGAGAGAAAGGGGAATAAGCCGCGTTCACCCACTGCTTTCTATGTCTGGCAACTGCCTGGCTCTTGTCTTTGTGCTTTGTTTATCAGTAAGAGGGGCTGCTGTTGATGTTGAAAGTTCTCCCAGTTACCCTGGGTCTGACGTGGATGAGGAGAGGAAAGGGCAGAGTTACAGCTTTGATGCTGGCATGTTAGAAAGTAGAAAACAGAATAGCTTAGCAGCTAGAGAAATGTTGCCTTTGGATCATGAACAGAAGGGCCAAGGCAAAAGTTTTATAAATAAAAGTGAAATTTCTCTAAGACTTCACAACCAAACTCTTTAGTGAGGCCACTTAGTTTTCAATAAAGTTTTCAGCTGGAGACTAATTCTCTTTTAGGATTGTAATTATATTTTATGACTGATTAAATGTAGAACAATAAAAACTAATCAAGCCTCTACTTCTCCCTCTTAAAAATCACTTACATTAAAATTTAAAATACGTATTAAGCATATATATCTATATATTAAGTGCTTTGTGCATAGAAATCTTCATTTCTATTCTTATTGCTATGTAAAAGTAAGTATATGCCTTTCAAATAAAACATTACTTCTCTAATTAAATCTTATAAAAATATTAGGAGCTATCAGCATAAGTGGCTGTAAAATTCATGATAATATTTCACAAATTTTAGACAAATAATAGATATTTAATACTTTGTTGATGGCATAATATGTATTATTACTTTTATGAGATGGAATACATCTTTTTTCCAAATACAAATTTTATACAAAGGGAAATAAATTTTGAAGGTATTATTAATGAAAAGCAAAATTAATTCTTCTGTAATTAGTTCCTCATTATGCTTTCCTAGCTCCGTCGGCTCTTGACCTACTGGCTCTCTGCCTCTGGAAGACTTAGCAAGTTCCTGCCAAAAGGTCTCTGTCCCCCTCATCAGATGTTCATTCTCTCCTTAACTGTGATTGTTGAACCACATTGAATCCCCTCTGAATCCAGGCACAGCATGAGTACATAATAAATCTATGTTGAGTGGATGAATCAATGGATCAGTGAAATCCTGAGATAAACTTAATGGCCAGGAAAACTTTCCAAAGGCAAATGCAAATTATTTTTACTGGAGGTGGTTCCATATGGCAGTGTAGGAAGATCTCGAACTCAACTTCTCCCATTGACACAATAAAATTATATCTATGTATGCAACAATTCTCTCTGAAAAACTGGCTGAACATCTTCTCCACAATGAAAGATAAAAGAACCACAATGAGACCAATAATAGAGGCAGAGACATGGTCTCAACAAAAACCCAACCCCTGATGTGGTGACCCACGTTGGGAGGGATCTCACAAATACAGAGCTTCCCCCTGAGGAGTGAAGGGTTTATGCTCCACACCAGGTACCCCAACCCTTGGAATGTGCATAGGAGAGCAGAGGCCCCCAAATATCTGGCTTTGAAAACCAGGGGGGATACATCCAGGAGAACCAGAGAACCAGCTCTTAAGGGGCTGGTGCACAGACTCAATGGTCCCAGGACTCAGTCACAAAGGAGCAGTTTACAAAGCATCTAGAGGACACGGGAAGGAGATTCATTTGCAAACTTAAAGCATCTACCAGAGGTGCAGAAGCCTGTTAGAACTCACTCCAGGGCCTGAGGCACTGGTGGGCACCCTTTCTGCACTCCCCTCTCACCTGCCAGCACCATGGGGCATCCTCCACTCTGACTACTCCCAAGATCCTGCTAAAGCCATGGCTGAGCACCTCACCCCTGCTCCCGCAGTCCTATGAAAGTGGGTAACTGAAGGTCCACCAAAGTAGCCCCACCAAAGCCATGTATGCAGCACCCACAGGGAATGCCCCTTGAGCGCCTTGCTCTAGTGGCCAGAGGGATTGTGTTTCAGAGCCCCACAGATCTGGAACAATCGGATAGATAGTTCTGGGCAGGCCATCACCCCCAGGGCACTCCGCAGACATCAGACTGAAACCTATCCCCAGTCTTCCTACAGGAAGGCCATATGCTCATCACACATCCAGGGGCTGACTACAAAAGCGTTCTCAAGGAACACAGGCCAGAGGAGGTCATCTTTTTGCTTTCCCTTGGCCTCATTAGAGCTTGCCAGGACATGCACAAAAGAGCTCATCTATTCATCAACAGCCCCAGTATTTGCAACTGTCACCAAGGGGATACCTCCAGACCACATGGTCCAAAAGCCAGCAGGGTTTACAAGTGTCCCACGGGATATATGTATTTGCTTACCTTAAACTCTGCTGCCTAAGGGTCTAGCTTCCAACCAGCCAGAAACTACGTGCTGACATTTATCCACAAAAGATGTACAGATAACTAAGAGGCACGTGAAAGGATGCTCAACATCACTAATAATTGGGAAAAAGCAAATCAAAACCACAAGGATATGTCACCTTATACCTGTCACAATGACTATTATCAGAAAGACAGAAAAAACAAGTGTTGGAGGAAGGGAACACTTGTAACTGTTGGTGGGAATGTAAGTTGGTGCAACGCTATGGAAAACACTGTAGAGGTTTTAAATTTAAAAAATTAAAAAAAGAAATACTGTGTGAACCAGGAATTCCACTTCTGGGTATTTATCCAAAAAAAATGAAAACAGTCATAAAGATATATGCACCATTATATCCATTGCAGCATTATTTACAATAGCCAACATGCACAAACAAATGGATATCAATGGATAAAGAAAATGTGCTATATTTGTTCAATGTAATACTACTCAGCCACAAAAAAAGAATGAAAACTTGGTATTTTAAATGACGTGGAAGGACCTGTAGGGGATTATGCTAAATGAAATAAGGCAAAGAAAGACAAATACCATATGATGTCACTTATAGATGAAATCTAAAAATCAAAACAAACAAAACATAACTCATAGATACAAAGAACAAAATGGTGGTTGCCAGAAAAGAGAGGGCTCAGAGGTTGCAAAATGGGAGACAGGGATCAAGACGTACAAACTTCCAGTTATAAAATAAATAAGTGACAGAGATGTAATGTTCAGCATTGTGACTAGAGTCAGTAAGGGTGTATTGCACATTTGAAAGTGGCTAAGAGCATAAATCTTAAAATTCTCGTCATATGGAAATGGTAAATTTTGTTGTTTTGTAGACTTAGTGGGGTGATTATTTATTTATTTTAAAGTTTTTTTAATATTTTATTTATTTTTGAGAGAGAGAGAGACAGAGACAGAAAGACAGAGCATGAGTGGGGGAGAGGCAGAGAGAGAGGGAGACACAGAATCTGAAGCAGGCTCCAGGCTCTGCGCTGTCGGCACAGAGCCCGACGCGGGGCTGGAACCCACAAGCCACGAGACCATGACCTGAGCTGAAGTCAGATGTTTAACCAACTGACCACCTGGGTGCCCCAATGGGGTGTTTATTTAGCAATTCATACAAATAGAGAGAATCCGTGTTGTACACCTAAAACTAATATAATTTTATATATCAATTATACTTTAATAAAAAAGCTTCAGAACATAAAATTGATTTTTAACAAAATAATATTTTATTAAATATTATAAAAACTCTTTTCTAAATGAAGTACAATCGGTAATTTGTTACTCTAAGTTGCTCATTGAAACCTACTTTCTAGAGTTATAGCATTTTCTGTTTACTTCATGTCCTGTCATCTTACCTCAGGTCTGATTTTAAATTAGTTTCTTATTCTTATATCCTTCATTTCTTCACCGTGACCATTGACACATGTATACAGTGGCAGAATGATCATATTAAGTAGGAATATAGTGTAGTTATTGAAGGCAGTGGGTTTGTCCACAAACAGATTTCGATTTCAACACTACATTTGAACACTTGTCTGACAACAGGAGCAAATTAATGTCAATTTTTTTGTTTTGTTTTGTTTTGTTTTTTGATTTGTGGTGAGGGCATGTATGTGGCTGAGTCAGTTAAGAATCCCACTTGGTTCATGTCATGATCTCAGGGTTCATGGGTTTGAGCCCTACATCTGGCTCTGCATTGATGGTATAGAGCCTACTTGGGATTCTCTCTCTCTCTCTCTCTCTCTCTCTCTCTCTCTCTCTCTTTCTCTCTCTCTCTCCCTCTCTCCCTCTCTTTGCCCCTCTCTGACTTATGCTCTCTCTCAAAATAAATTAATAAAATTAAAAAAAAATTGAGGGCCCCAGGAGCACCTGGGTGGCTGTTGGTTGAGCCTCTGACTTTGGCTCAGGTCATGATCATACAGTTCATGGGTTCGAGCCCTGTGTGGGGCTCTGTGCTGACAGTTCAGAGCCTAGAGCTGCTTTGAATTCTGTGTCTCCCTCTTGCTCTCTGCCCCCCCAACCTCTCTCTCTCTCTCAAAAATAAATAAACATGAAAAATAATTGGGGGGCCAAATACTCCAATGATTATTAATTTTTTTTTAACATTTATTTAGTTTTCAAAGACAGAGACAGATCATGAGCAGGGGATGGGGCAGAAAAAGAGGAACACACAGAATCAGAAGCAGGCTCCAGGCTCTGAGCTGTCAGCACAGAGTCCGACATGGGGCTCAAACCCATAAACTGTGAGATCATGACCTGAGCCGAAGTCGGATGCCCTACTGACTAAACCACCCAGGCGCTCTCCAATGATTACTTTAAAGAAAAATTAAATAACGAGTATAAACCCAATAAACACAATATACTTTTCAAAGTGCCTGAGTAATGTTGTTTTACTCTCTTTGGTAAATTTATAATTCTAGATACTGTTTAGGTCCTGTCTTGTTATTTAATTTTAGGTACTGTGCATACTGAATACTAAATTTAGAAAACACTTATTTTATGTCTGTGTATAGATTATAGCTCAAAAATATTTACTATATAAGAAAACACATAGAGCTTAATATCAAATTATATTGTAATATTCATTTATATTGAAGGGCCATGTCATCTTATGATTCAATTTTCAATCCTTTTCCTTGTTTTTAATTTGTGCCTTCCTAAAATATCCTTACTGCAAACCATCTCCACACATCTATACCAGAGATCACTGTTAGACTTTAATGCTTCTCTGATTTAAGCTTTAGAATTTACAGTGATAATTATCATAAGATAACCTTACCTTTTCTTGCTCAGATATGTCTTTGAACCTGTGCCCCTTTAGCTGTTCAATCACGACCCTACCTCTGATTTTGAGGAAATGTCCTTGAAGACCACATTGTTGGAGAATGACCATTAGAAGTGAGATCTGGCAGGGAAGCTAAGAGCGGGTCAGAAGGAGCCTACTACTTGCCCTCTGCTAATCCCTTCTACACCGGAGTTTTATTTTTTTCTATTCCCTAATAAATACCAGCATCACCATACCATCATGTGTACCTTCGGGCTATGGCAAACCGAAACTGATTTCTAAATTCATAGGACACAGATCCAGCCATGGACACTTTGCAGTTTCTGAATGAGAATACTGCTTCTCTGTAAGAAAATGTGCAAAAGCATTGTCAGGCGGGTGTGAAGCAGTGGAATGAACCTTAAACTTGGAGTGATGGGATCTCTCTTTGTGTCCTGGCCTCTCCTAATTTGCTTGGGGACTTTGGAGACTTATTTTAATGGAGACTTATTTTAACTTCTCTTTTTCCTCACCCGCAAATAATGGATCATCATACCTTACCTAGACCACGGTGATGGTATCAGGATTCCGTGGATTTCTTTATGGCGAAGCCTCCCACGCACATTGTGCACCAGCCTGAACCCGCAATGCACTGAGCACGGCTCTGACGTTCGGTAGAGATACTTGTGATTTCCACATCAACCACACGTGATGAGCGGGGTGAAGTCAGGCAAGGTGCTTAACCTCTCTGGGCATCAGGTTTTGTTTTTTGCTTTTTGATTGTAAAATAAGGATAACCATCTCTAAAGGGTTTATGAAAATAAATTGCCACAAACAAGTACTGGCACTTAGATAGACTCAATAAACTAGAGTTACCTACAGCAAAATATGGAATGCAAAGTTAGGGAAACAGGTTGAAGGTGAGCAACTTAGAGCTGAAAGGTTTTCAGCCCAATTAAACCTTGATACTAAAAATCATTATGCAAATAGCCAGTTTTTAAAATTATATTCAGCTTATAATGTACCCATTCTGGAGTGTATCCTGCTGAATATGAATTTTTTTAATTTGAAGAACTAATATCTTAATAAAACTATAGAGTCATAAATATTAAAATGCTTCCCCTGTTTTTCATAGCCTTAGCAAATATTTATAATTAGATTAGACATAATGTGCCTGCATGGCTGCTTTCTGAAGTAATTCATCTTCGTTAAAGAGCGTGTATCACGGTGCTACCCAAACAGGAAGTGACTGTTCTGTCCCTGACAGCCACCGATGTGTGGGGGACAGCAAGTGAACACGGCACAAGTTATGGACAGGACCGTTGGGCTGGGTTCCTAGGGTCTCCCCCAAAAAGCAGGTGATCAGCAACTGGTAGAGCATTAAACAAAGGTTGTGAAAGGTTATACTTTTTGAAAACTGTAAATTTTTCCTAATACAAAGGCCAAAGCCTTTGTTTTACAGGGCCATTGGGTGGATTTTTTTTAAGTTTATTTGTTTATTTTGAGAGAAGAAGGGGAAAGGGCACATGGAAGCAGAGGAGGGGCAGAGAGAGGGAGGGGGAGAGAGAATCCCATGCAGGCTCCACACTGTCAGCAAAGAGCCTGACATGGGGCTTGATCTCACAAACCATGGGAGCATGACCTGCCCAGGGGAAAATTTTTAAAACAATTCTGAACAGTATTTCTGGGGGCACTTGGGTGGCTCAGTCTGTTAAGCCTCTGACTCTGAATTTCAGCTCAGGTCATGATCTCACAGTCATGAGACAGAGCCCCGTGTTAGACTCTGCTCATGGGCATGGAGCCTGCTTAAGATTCTCTCTGCATCTGCCCTTCTCTCCTGCGCATAGCTTTTCTCTCTCTGAAAGAAAGAAAGAAAGAAAGAAAGAAAGAAAGAAAGAAAGAAAGAAAGAAAGAAAGAAAGAAAGGAAGGAAGGAAGGAAGGAAGGAAGGAAGGAAGGAAGGAAGGAAGGAAGGAAGGAAGAAAGAAAAGAAGGAAGGAAGGAAGAAAGGTATTTCTCTTACTCTTAAAATGCATACAATCTGGTAAGAAGAAATAGATAAGTAAAAATAGAGTCATACATTGTTACTTGTGGAATAAAACGTTGCACAGTCTATAATGGGAGCACAAAGAATGGAGGGGTTAATCCCCCACTCCAGTGGAGAGTCAGTGAAAGGCTCTCCAAACAGGAGGTAGGGGAGGTACCACTTATTTGCAAGGGAGTATCAGAAGAATAAGGGACCGGTGGGGGTAGAGCTGAACAAAAGTGGCATTCCAGACCTGCTCACAGACCACAGCCAACTTCTCAGCTGAGTTAATTGACGTATAATGATAATAAAGTGGTAGAATATTCATTCCACTTCAGAGTTTAACCATTCTCAAGATGGATGTAATCATACCAAGCAAATTCATAGTTGAAGAACCCTCTCTTACCTATTATTTAATATAGGAAACTTAATCCAATATAAATTAACTTTCACTGTTACTTTCCCAAACATAATAAAATGACTACTAGGTGTTATTTCATGGCACTCTAAATATTGAGTCCAGAATTTATATTTTATTAATATAAACATAAATGTGCTTTGATTCTATCTTAAATTATGAAACAGTAAACTTTATTTTTAATAGAAAAAGGAAATATTTATCTTATTTCAGTATACAATGAGTAGGTAGTTATCAAATTAATAATATCCTTTAAATTTCTGTAGGAGTATAATATGCAATATATTTTTAATAAGCTCTCAATAAAATTTCATGATTATAGTATCAGATAAACTTATTCCAGGGTTAGAAAAGTAATAGCGGAATATGTGTATATTTGTCAAGTAAACATAAAGTTCTTTGTTGTAATGTATGGTCCACATTTCAGTAATCCACAATCCCATGCCTGGGTATAGAAATAAAATTATTCTAAAATGAAAAATCAATTTTTTTTATTCCCAGGCCAACTACAATTAACGAACCCTGTTCTCACCTATAGGCACCTAATTTCACAATTACCAAATGGTTCAACTAAACAACGCTTTTTTCCCCACATTCAAAACTAAAAATAAACTCATATTACTGAATGTTATATTATTTTAAGATCATTAGTAAAAAAAACTGTGAAAAAGGAATGGCCGCTGTTAATTATGCACCGTTATATTTACTTATTAAATCCACTCCGTGAAATATTGAATAATTCCTTGAAACAGTGAGCTCCATCTGTCTTTTTAGTTTTCTGCGCTTTGTCTTATTTTGCTTTTATTTTATATCATCATTTATTGCCATGCGCTTAGGGGATATGAATGAAACAGCTCAGTGAAAACCAAAGGTACAAAAGAAACACACACATGAAATAAAGGTCTCTTTCCTCTGTCCCCTCCTTTCCCTGTAGTTTTTCTCCTGTGAGGCGCCATTTTTACTCTCAACTCTGACAATTAATTAATCGAGGGCTTGTTCAAAGCTGTGCTTTTAGCAAAGCAGTCTCCTCCTATTGTATTTCTTTGAAGATAATCAATTGGAGCCTCTTTCAGCTGTCAATAAGTCTTCACAGCCTCCTTTCTTTCCTCATGTCATCAGCAAGTGATACATCTAGAGCTACACGGAGCCAATCTAAATTGTCCCCGTGGAAAAAATAAATAAGCTTGATATTATAGATGCTACTAGTAATTTTTAAGAGACCTATTACCTCAAAATAGAGATTCCAGCAGTCACAACTGACCATTTATCTCTTTCCTTGAGACTGAAATGGGAGAAAGGAGAAAAATAAAGCTAAAGTAGGTACGGTCATGCATACCACAATTTGATTAAGTGGGTTTTAGGATGCGGCTAGTTAACATAGTGGGATTTTTATGTTAAAAAGTTAATAAATAAAGAGCCAGCCACACAATTTGTGGTTAGAAGAAGGAAGAAAATCTTGAGGGGAGTAAAGAAGACTTTATTTCACATTTAGTCATAATGTTCTTTATATGAGTAATTAAGTCTGAGAATATTGTACTGAACAATGATGATAGAAATTAATAGATTCTAAATGAAGCATTTTCCTTTTATTCTCAACAGCTGTTCATTTTTACTTAGTGTGCACATCTTTCCCCCAAAAAGACAAAAGTAAAATTATTCTTTAGGAAATTAATCACACGCGTCTCATTATTTCAAATAAAATGATCTAAAACCTAGCTTTTTAAATGGAGAATAATCTCTTCATGGCATCAGCCTCAGAATCGCGTCAATGAGGAGTGCAGTGCCACCTTCTGGTAGATGGGGGGATCGCTTGTCTTTAGAGCGTGAACGTCGAACATTGGAATCCAATTGTGGACATGTATGTAGTGAGATAAATAAACGGTATCCTTAAGCATGTGCTTCATTTACTTTATTACAAGGGTACAAAGAGTTGAAATTGCGTCCACTGAGAACATGGTTTGGTGTACGGTTAACGTAAAAGTATTTCTGAGTTTTCTTTCAGTAGGAAGCCATCACTATGTCAAACTCAACAAGCCTTAGTAACTTCATGCTAAAAGATAGCAAATGAATCATTTATTAAAAAATTTGTTTTAAGTTTATTTATTTCTTTGAGAGACAGAGTGTGAATGGGGGAGGGGTAGAAAGAGAGGGCACATAGAATCTGGAGCAGGCTCCAAGCTCTGAGCTGTCATCACAGAGCCCAGACAGGGCTCAAACTCATGAACTGTGAGATTATGACGTGACCTGAGCTGAAGGTGGAAGGTTAACCAACTGAGCCACCCAGGTGCCCCATGAATAATTTATTTTTAAAAATGTATGGGGCAAGGACGCCTGGATGGCTCTGCCCATTAAGCCTCCAGCTCTTGAATTTGGCTCAAGTCATGATCTATGACCTCATAGTTTGTGAGTTGGAGCCTTGCATTGGGCTCCACACTGACAGTGTAGAAGGAGCCTGCTTGGGATTCTCTCTCTCTGTCTCTCTCCTCCTCCTCTACTCTCTCTCTCAGAAATAAATATATAAACATATTTTTTAAAAAATTTAAAAACACATACAGGGCAAAGAAATATAACTTTCAGGACAAACACTGGAGCCCACTGCATTATATTTTAAAGTTGCATGTGTCACTTTAAATGAAGGGGGGTTGGTTTCTTCATGTAAATATGGAGAATTTTCATTCATACTGAGTGATCAGTTTCAGAAGTTCAAGTTTATATAACAGGTGCATAATGATTTTCCACTAAACATGCTTATATAGACATTACTTCATTTCATTCTCAAAATAACCAATGAAGAACTTTACTCTAGATGAGGGAATTGAGAGGCAAACTAGGCAAGTTTTGTGTCCTAGAAGATGCAGGGAGACGTGAGGCACAACCAAACAAAATGCAGGACAATTCCAATTGTAACGAGTTTTCTACAAGTACTTCCCTCAAGTCTCTGAATATCTAAACATTGTTCTGCATAAGAGACAAAAGGTTTAATTTGCTTAAGTATTCCCAAGCATTCATGTTTATTTCCTCATGCCAAAAATATTCAACCAGTTAACTATTAGCAAATATACTGCATGTTGATTATAGAAACCTGGATATTATATATTTCCCTAACATTTACTCACTTTACATAGGTATTATGTATAATATATAGGGACCTATGATTGCTACTAAAAGGTTTAGATAGATTGATAAAATTTCCACATTAATCTTAACTCAGAGTTACAGGATATTATACTACATGCAATGGTAGTGACAATAATCCTTTGATTACACAGATAATATTAAGGTTCTTTACCAAATTTCACAGCTTAGATGCCAAAAAGTTCACTTTATAAGTTCACACTTATAGGGACCCGTACTCACAATGTCTTGATTTAAAATGATTACAAACTATAAAAGATCTATGAAAAATTCAGAAGATAATTGCTACCAGAATGATTTTCCTTCAAAGGTCAGTTTTTTGGGGTATATTTCCTTCAGAAGGAACTCTGTTAGGATCTAGGTTTTTGAACTACAGCTTCCTTTGAGACTCCTATTTCACATTAATTTTTAAGTAGTATCTGATTATACTGCTTACATTTAACCTTAAGTTAATATTTCATTACTGCTCAGAGCTCTGTTATTATATTTTTCTTTGAATATTTCTCATTAATTGAATCACTACTAGCATACAGTATTCATATATTTTTGAACTGAAAAATATCGTTATAAAGTAAAAATAATACAGCGCTTGCTTTACTTATTCCTTTCCAAAGCTCATTGAGATCCTAATAGTATTTGGGTTTTATCATTTGTATTAAACCATTTACTTTGGTAATCAGCATATCCTAATTTGGCTACAACATAATAGTATAAGCTAATTGGCAATAACATAGAACAATTTCTCAATCTTAAAAATGTTGGTTTAACTTGCAGATATACTATTTTATGTCTTGTTTTATTTTTTAACTTGAGTTAAATTTATTTAATTAAACCAAAACCATCAGATCATTTGCCAATTTGATAAGCTCATCTAGGTCTAAAGAGCCCTAAATCTGTGAAGTTGAAAAATAACACATTTCTGAGGCACCTGGGTGGTTCAGTCAGTTAAGCGTCCAACTTGGGCTCATGCCATGATCTGGTGGTTCATGGGTTCAAGCCCCACATCAGGCTCCGTGCTGACAGCTCAGAGCCTGGAGCCTGCTTCGGATTCTGTGTCTCTCTCTGTACCCCTCCTCTGCTTGCACTCTGTCTCTCTCTCTTTCTTGAAAATAAACATTAAAAAAAACACACATTTCTTATTAAAGGGGTGAAAAGTGGCATTTATTTTTGAGAACTCCTTAAATACGCTTTTATCAACAACGAGATAACCATTTTGTTTCTTTCTCTGGAGAATGAAGGCATTGTCCTTACTTGGTCACAAGACTGTGAAAATACATCTTAGTAAGTTTAAGAGAATTGATAGTAATTATTTTGAGCTACAGATCTGGTAGGTGTTACTTACCCTCTACTACGTTGGGGATCAAAATCATCACATTCACTTTCACACATATTACCAACTTGAAAGGAAAAAATTCAACAAACTGAGTGGATAACAAAACTGAATATTGTGTGTTATCCCCAGAGCTGGGGCAGGCTGAAGCTAATGAAGGTGCCTGAACGTTGAGTGAACCTATCCAGTCAGGCACCTGCTATCTCAAACTAAAGACTGTTTTCTAACCGGTGAACATCGGGACTGGATATAACCAACTGTGTCTATGAACTCATCTATCCTATCTCAAGTTTCCAAAACTCAATTTCCAAAATTAGCATGAACTCTTCTTCTTCTTCTTCTTCTTTTTTTTTTTTGACATTTAAAAATCCCTGACTTCCCCCCCATCAGCAAATTACTTAGTGAATTTCTTCTTTGGTGTGTTTCTTGCCTGGCACATTAAAAGAGTTGGTTTTGTAAATTTTTTTATTGTGTTTTGAGTTTTACATTAATTACTAGGAAAAGAATAAATGAAGACATCAACTTTCAGAATTATAAGACACCTAATAAATCACAGACACCCTTTTACAAGAATACAGTAGACATGTGATTTAAAAGCTCTCCTACAATACACACCTAAATATGTTAAGTAAAAATAAAACAAATAAAATTCTTTCTAATGCCTAGCTGAATTTTCAACAACAACAACAACAAAAGAATCCTTAGTTTTCCTAAAAGAAGAGGAATTTATATCGGGGATGACAAATGTTCAGTCTATCACCGGGGATGCCTTGGGTGGTGAGGGGAAGGGTGGAAGATTGCTCTTAGTTATTTAAAGTATCAATTGTAATGCAAAGGCAGATGCTAAAGCTTTGGATCTGAGAAGAAAGCAAAATATGGAAAATGAGAGCATTCCACAAAGTTAGGACCCTCAGGGAGAGGCATTTGCAAAGACTGGTCTTTAAAAAGTGCACCCAATGGCCCTGGGTGAAAATTTTTTAAATTTTATATTCTCCTAGGGTCTGGAAAAAGTAATTTTTTCCTGAGATGACAAAGGAACTTAAGTCTTCAACTAGTGCAGTTTTGATGTTCAATTTTATACTACATGTATAGAGGGAACAAAATGCGAGGTTTCCTATGGAGTTCTGAAATGAGCTAACCTAATCATCCTACATTGTCTCATACTAAAAGCATTCTCAACAAACTAGAACAAAACAAAAAACAAAGGTAAGTTTGCAATAAAAATAATACACCAAAAATATAAATAGTACACAAAATAAAAAAACAAGGTTAGAGCCATACAAATTTGAGATGATAGAGTGGAGATATGATAAAAAATATATTACAGTAAGTAAGATTGGACTTTTATAAATAACTTGAAAATACATAATTTAAATTAATAGTGTCAGTGGTTGGATTAAAACATCATATTGGATAGAATGAAAGAGAATATTAGTAAACTGAGTGATATATATGAGGAAATTGCCCAGCATGTATCATGTGATTTTTAAAACCTGACGGTTACCCTAGTGACTAAAATCGTAAGGTACTTATAAGCAAATACCAAAGTATATCCCTAACATTTACAAAGGATATCATAAACTCCTTTGAAAGCCATAGCATTAGACCTAAGTGGAGAGATATATCATAATTTATGTTGAATTAATATTAAAAGTAGTGTATCATTCCTCAATATGCAAATATATTGCATAAAGTTTCTTTTTTTGTTGTTTATTTATTTATTTTGAGTGAGCAAGGGATGGACAGAGAAGGAGGCAGAATCCCTAGCAGGCTCTGTGCTGTGCGCAGAGAACCGCACCTGGCGCTCAGACTCACAAACTGTGAGATCACAGCTTGAGCTGAAACCAAGACTCAGAGGCTTAACAAACTGAGTCACCCAGGCTCCCTACAAATAGCGTTTCAGAGAGCAATTTTCACAGATTTTAATCTTAAAGTTCATATATGTTATCCAAAATTGCTGATAATGTTTGAAAAACAAAAATAGGGGATGAACCCTATTATATATCATTTTAAAGCACTAGAATCATGAAATCAGTGACATTGGTACAAAGTTAAATGGTCAGACTAGAGAAAAACATTCACGTATATGAGCCTAACATACAATAAATGACACACTAGAAGTCTGAAAGAAAATAACAGATTAGTTTACAAATGGTGCCAAGACTATGAATATCTGTGTAGAAAAGAAAAAAAAATTGGAAATCTATCTAATAATAGCCAACATATATAATATATACAAATATATTTATATATATACACACAGCCTTATCATATCTAAGTATGTATTTGAAATATTTCATATATATATGTATATATATATGCATGCCATTGAAGAAATGATTAATACATTTAAACTCAAACTAAAACTCTGTGCCTAAACACCCCACTTTTTCTCTAAAAAAGATAAAAAGGTATGCTTCCAATGGGGAGTAAATATAGTCAAACCATAAAATTCACCAATAGTTCCACAATATAATGAGTTATAAAAATTAATAGGAAAGATGAAGAATACATGAACAACAGGATAAAAACATGGATAAACTTATGAGAAGATGTTCAACTTCAATTTTATTTGAAAGATGCAAATTAAAATAAAACAAATTTCTTAAACATATTTTAATCCATTTTAGCAACACTTAATTATCATTATATAAAATAAGAGCAGAGATCTGCTCCTGGTAGGGGTGTAAATCAGCATAGGCACTCTGGAGGGTAATTAAGAAATACACAGTAAAGAAAATTATACCTCCTATTATCTACCTTAAACTTGCTATGACATGTATCCAAAAGGAATGCATTCAAGGAAGTTCAATGAGTTATTTATAAAAGGAAAAATATCAGAGGAATGAGGAACATTCTGGTTTATTTGAACACTTTATTTTTATTTTTTAAAATTTTTAATGTTTTAGTTATTTTTGAGAGAGAGAGAGAGAGAGAGAGAGATGGCATGAGCAGGGGAGGGTCAGAGAGAGAGGGAGACACAGAATCCGAAGACAGGCTCCAGGCTCTGAGCTGTCAGCAAAGAGCCTGACAGGGGGCTCGAACCCACGAACCACGAGATCATGACCTAAGCCGAAGCCGGACGCTCAACCGACTGAGCCACCCAGGCAGCCCTTGAACACTTTCATATTACAGAGAAGCTGAAATAAATGATCCTATATATACTTACATGAATAACTAACAAAAACATAGTGCTGAAAAAAATATATATATAAATATTGATAACAGGTAAATATTGAAACAAAATTAGGTTTATATATTTGGTATGTTTCAGTCAAATTTGTTATATGTTGTGAAAAACACCAACATCCTGGGACTGATATACAACCGCACAAGGTTAGAGGCTACTTCCAGGAGAATAAGGACGTAAGTGATAGGAAGGAGATCTTGAGCGGTATATAACTGACTTTACTTCTTGAAAAGCCAGAGAAGAGAAAGCAACATTGAATGAAAAAAAAAAAATCACCCTATTTACTTCAATTCAGGGTATTAAATTCTTTTCCATTTTGTACTTGAAATATTTTTTTGCATTTGAAATATTTCATAGTTTATATTTTAAACATTAAACAATAAAAGAGAGCAAAAGAGGTTCTTAAGACAAACTTCTCATTTTACAGAGAAGTAAATGACGTCTAAAGAAAGGAATACACCTAATTTTATAGGAAGTTAGAGGACAGGTTAGAACCAGAACCTAGACCAGGAAAAATTAACTATATGTTTTCAAAGAATGGAATGCTATCTTTACTGTTGTATATTTTCTGTCTCTAAGTTTCAAATTACAAATAGAGAAGTGTCAGATCCCCAGAAATCTAAGGAGTAGAGCACTATACAGTGGAAATAAAATGCAAAGCACTATGTAATTTAAAATTTTCTGTAGTTAAATGTAGTCAAATTTTTTTAAAAGTTTTAAAAAACAAGTAAAATGTTTTAAAATAAATTTTATCTTAATATATTAAAAACCTTGCCATTTTAACACACAATAATTATTAATGAAGTTCAGTATTTTACATTATTTTCCACTGTAAGTTTATACAATCTGATGTGTATTTTACACCTGTAGACTGTATCTCCGTTTAGACTCAATACATTTTAGGTGCTCAGTAGGATGTGGCTAGTGATGGCCATATTGGAAAACAGAGGGTTAGGGTAAACAGAAGATCCTTCAGTCTGTCTGGAAAAGGTAAGGTGGGCTAATTGGAAACTGAGTGCACTTCCAAGAATGATGGGCAGAAACATGTGTCTTCCAAAAGGAGATGTGGACCCTGCAGAGAGGAGGTTTGGGGTCTTCCTTTAAGGGATCCATGCAAGAGATCTTGCTATACTTGGAGAGGATAAGATATCTGTCCAGAAGCTAAGACAGTCACATGTAGCCTGCAGAAAAGAACTGCAGGGGCACCTGGGTGGCTCAGTCAGTTAAGTATCTGGCTTTGGCTCAGGTCATGATCCCACAGTTCGTGGGTTTGAGCCCCGCATCAGTCTCTGTGCTGATAGAGCCTGGAGCCTGTCTTCAGATTCTGTACTTCCCTCTCTCTCTCTCTGCCCCTCCCCTGCTCTCACTGTCTCTCTCTGTCTCTCAAAAATGAATAAAAACATTTTAAAAAAATAAAAAAAAGGAAAAGAAGAACTGCATAGGTCAAGTGGTAAAAACAAACAAAGCTGATATTTGCTTATACTCTACCAATTCTACTCTGTTCAATAAACCAATTTTGCCTACATTAAAACTGTAACAAAAACAAAGTACGCTTACATGTAACATAAAATAAACATTAACACATTAACTGCTTTTTAATATTTTATGAATATTAAACAGAAGATTGGCATTGCATTCACTTAATCAACTCATTATACTCCTCAGATGACTTTATAAGTAATAATAAAAATTTGAATTTAGTAATCCAATATGTATTAACAGAACATTGATTTATCATTTAAAAAAGGGGTTACTATTCAATTATTATTTGAAAACAATGGATTCTATTCTGAACATTCTTTCGAAAATCACTGATGTGATTTTTTTTTTGACAAATACAGTGCGTTTTTCAATTTGGTTACATCTAGGCAACACGTAAATTCCTCATTGGGTTATATTCTTCCATTGCCCTCAAAATTTGAATAGAACTGTTATGATATAGATATAAGGAAGTTATGCTTAAGCAGGTAAACCTATTTCCAAACTAATTATATAGCACACTACTTTTGGATCATTTGGCCCCTGAGTCTGTAGCAAAATACCTGGAAGGTTAAATGACTTCCCTACTGGCTTTGCGAAAAAGCCTACTTCGCAACCCAGTTCTCAACACTCCCATCCGTCCTAAGCACAAACTTATCTTGATAACTTCATGTCTCCTCTCTGATTCTCAATAGAAATCTACCCCAAATATTCCCTGTTCCCCAAGGGTTCTATCCAAGTTATTACTACACATGGTGTTTAATGTAGGATAACATCTTTCTATTTTAATTTAATCCCTTGACTAGATAAGAACCATCTTGAATTCATTTTCACCATTTTGCCTTCTTCTATACACACATAAAACAAGTTCACAGTTTGGAGAAATAATGGTATACAAATAAACAGGGGTCAAGCTTTGTAATGAATCAGGGGATCTGAGCTCCTACCTCTAGGAAGTCTTCTAATTGTAATTTCCTAAGTAATTTTTAGGGCTTTATAAAAATTTAAAAAATTCTACCTTTAAAATCCTCATGATACACATTTCCTCACTGCTTACACATTTACATATGTATATGTAAATTTTATAGATTAATACTTAAAAATTACTCTAGCAAAATTGTACTATATTGAGTAAAAAATCTTTTGTGGCACTCAGCATAGTACATAGCAATGATCCATGTATTCAAAAACATTAATTATCTAGCACATCAAGAGGGAAATTGTATTTATTTATTGTTTGCTTGACTGAATTCGTTCATTAGCCAGAGTTTCCCCAAACACAAAATACTTTCTAAGAATAAATTAAAAGCTGTGGTATTTGGCCTGAACTTAGCTTAATCCAATAACAAGAAATGATGTGCTGTGTGTCTTATTATTAACACTTTTTTTTTTTAGGTTCATCAAAAGCTTGTCAATACTTTTAATTTTTTCCCCCCTCTAACCAGGATACTTAAAAGAACTTTAAAAGCTAATTAGTTACTGTGAACAATTAGCAAAGAGTAAAAACACGTGATCTGTGGGAAGCAGGGATGAACTGATGTGTTTGACAAGTGCTATCCCGTCAGGTCATGAGTTTAGGAAGATAATTCATACATAGGTTTAATAGCTGAAGGAAGATAGTATTTTACATGTACTTTTTTTTCATTATAAAAGGGATGACTGTTTATTGTGAACAATTAGAAAATAGAGATAAGAACATTAAAATCATTTGTAATCGTAATACCTAAAACGTAACCACTGGCAATATTTAGTGAATTTACGTCTCTTTAGTTGTATAAGTACACACACATACACAAAGAGAAAATTAGACTCAAATTATTGATCCAGTGGATTTACTTGTTTTCTAGTTTTACTAATTATTATTTTCCCATGACTTAAAATGGAATTTTATAGGTAACATCATTTCCTGTGGTACCAAGTATCATGGTTGAGGATGAGACAACAAATAAGCTATTACAGACTTTAGTATTAATCAAAAGAGATTTAACCTTGCCGCAAAGATCAGATTAAGTATGGGGCTTTCTTTCCCAACCTAACCTCTTGTTTTCATGCATAAGCAGGGGGCCCTGAATTACCACATGGAGAAAAGCCAACTGCCAATTATAAAGATGTGCCTTGGACTCAAGGCATGAGACATGATAAACATTTGGGCACATTTGTTAGAGAAGTTTAGGTGACCTCAATTAAAATAATATGGAATCAGTAAAATCATGGCTTATGATTCAAATATAAGGCCATATTTACATTTGTTTGTCTATAATAAAAACTGTAAATAAGGGGTGCCTGGTTGGCTCAGTCTGTTAAGTATCTAGCTCTTGACTTTGGCTCAGTTCATGATCTCATGGTCAGTGATTTCAAGCCCCTCATTGAGCTCTGTGCTGACAGTGCAGAGCCTGCTTGGGATTCTCTCTCTCCCTTTCTCTCTGCCCCTCCACTGCTTGTGTGCTCTCTTTCTCTCTCTCTTAAAATAAATAAATATTTTATGGGGTACCTGGGTGGCACAGTCGGTTGAGTGTCTGACTTTGGCTCAGGTCACCATCTCACGGCTCAGTGGGTTCAAGTCCCACAACAGGCTCTGTGCTGATAGCTCAGAGCCTGGAGTCTGCTTCAGACTCTGTGTCTCCATCTCTCTCTCTCTCTGCACCTCCCCTCACACTCTATTTCACTCTCTCAAAAATAAACATTAAAAAATAAAAAAAAATACTAGTAATATTTTTAAAAACTGTAATAAAATATATTTATAGAATTTTGTTAAATTTAGTTTTATAATATCTTTCTGCACCTAAAATTTAGCTAATTCACTTCTAATTTTTCATTTTTCCTTTAAGGTTTTAATTTTTAACATTAATTTGTTTAATCTATATACATACTAATTTGCTACAAAAATTTAACCTTTCCATATGCCACAATAACAAGTATTATAATCACATAAATCATCAGAGTCAAAATTTTAAGAGCATATAATCAGTCTGAGAAAATAAATACAAAGCTCTGAATATTTCTCTCTTGGATACTAGATTTACCAATATTACACTATAGTAGGAAAACATCTATTCTTTAGCTGGTAATAAATATTCTACAAAAACTATGAGCAAATGCTGGGATAAAAGAGAATTATAGATGTTTTTAAGTGATCTAATGATGTGGATAGGCAGATCATGTTCGATTAGTCAGGCTAGAGACTAACTTCTACACTCAACATTAGGACATATTTAATGGATAAGCTCACCACTCAAGTAAATACCCGGAAAAGGCAAAATCATGAGAAAATTCTTCTCTTTAGGAATCTGCCTTTAGCTGTGTCCTCTGTAAAAGAAAGCAGATGAGCCAAACTCATTTGGAAACAATTCTATTCCTATGATATTATAGAAAGCTAAGGTATTATCCTTTCATTCTTTTTATTTTTTTTTTATTCACTTTTTAAATGGTGAGGAATATGTAGATACTTTCTTTTTCTCCAGAACTAGATTAAGATTAGGAATCTTGGCCCCAGAATGTCAAATTTGTTTCATTTTGCTTCAGGAGAAACTATTAATTCTTACTAGTAAGGATTAAAAGATGTTAATCAACAAGTGCAGTCATTTGACTAGAACACATTTTGGGCTTAATGTAAAGTTCAAGTAGTGTGTGGTAGAACACTGTCTTAAAGACAAAATAAACTAGTTTGTTTAAAAAAATTTAATATTCTTATGCTAGTAATAGTGTAGATTCAAAATGCAAATTAGCTCATATTAACTCAGGAATTAGCAGCTCTTGATATATAGCATTAACACATTTCAAAGACTACTTGCATATATATAATGTTTATGCAATGTGTAAAATGACAGACTCCTATACATTAACTATAATTACCAATTGTACAGATCACAAATTACTGTATTGCTACTATATATATTCATATGTTGTGTATATATTGTGTGTATCAGAGTGTGTATGTATATATGTGTATATATATGTAGACAATGTTTTGAACTTGTGACCTACAATTTATATATATTACAAATATTCATATATCTGTAAATACGTTGTAGGTCACGAGTTCAATACTCTAATAGGTAAATTAAAGTGGCAAACACCTCCAGTTTAATTTGCAATCCTCATGGAATGGTATGAACAACATTTTAAATAAAGAAACCTCTTTCCACAACTGCTGACATGCTTTTCAGGATTTCTGTTTGACTGCTGCCAATTTGAGTCCCTAGACTGGAATAAATGCAGAACCATCTGTTCCGACGCGGCTGTTCCGACAGTTTAAGGCTCACGGAAGCAATTGTTTCTATTACCCTTAGAACTCATGACATGCTTCACTTTACAGCCTCCCTACTGAAAAAAATTGAGCCTAACGTGTAGCACAAATATAATTAGGCTATGATCTTGGTAAACATTCTATGTGCCAAACAGCCTAACCCTCTCAGCTCCAAGCCTCCAAAAAAGTGTCCTGGTGGCTTGAAATGTCGTGTGCCATTCTCAACCCTTGCACCGTCATTAGCACATGACTTTTGTTTGTAGAATAACTGGGTGTGTTTAATTATGTTAACCATTATGTAGTTATAATGTTTATATTGGGGGAGAAATAAGGAATTATTAAGCAAATTTTTGTTGAGACTTGTTGCAATTCATTTGACGTAAATGGTGCTGCGGATACAGATTTTATGACTTGTCTTTTCAAGCTAATAAAGAATAAAATAGGAGGCTGAGTTCAGGCATGTACTCAGAGTTGTCATGTGGAGATCATGAAAAGAGTATCAGACAGAGAGTGTGAAGTAAAAGTGATTTTGCTGGGAAAATGTGGAAGCTTCTGCACTGCAAGAGATCATTTTGATCAAAGATTGTACATATCTGATCTAAATAAATTAATGGCAATTTGAGTAAATTTCCATAAAATGTAATGGTAGAAACCACAACGTGCTAGCAGCTCATTCTTTCATTAGCACAAGAGTAGAGGTTTTATATGATGACAATATAAAAAGGGAAAAAAGTAGATTTAATAAGCAAAGATTTGGGGTGTCTGGGTGGCTGAGTTGGTTAAATGTCTTCTTGGTTTTGGCTCAGGTTGTGATCTCATGGTTACGTGACTTTGGGCCCTAAGTCCAGCTTTGCAGTGATGATGAGGAGCCTGCTTGGGATTCTCTGTCTCCCTCTCTCTGCCCATCTCCCATTTGCGCGTTCTCTGTCTCTCTCAAAATAAATAAGTAAACCTAAAGAAAATAAGCTAAGATTTAGGGAATTAATGAAATTACAAGAATATAAACATTATATAAAGGTAAAGTGCTTGATGGTTGGTTTTCCATAAAGACAGACTACTCATTTGAAATGGGAAACCCAAATGAGACAGGGTATGCTATAATACCACTGAAGACACAAACCATTTATTTTAAGGCATTATCATGATATTAACAAAGAGAGTGCCAAAGCTCAGCAGGGAAGATGAACATCAGGTAAGAAGAGGGTACTCAGGTAGCCAGAGGCAATGCAGACTTAAAAATCTAGAAACAAGTAAAGATAGAAGCTTGAGATGCCATGCAAAAGCCAGGATGTTTGTGTTTTCAGAAGCCAGGAATCCGTAAGCCAAGACACTCATGAAGATGGAAAACAGGTGGTGACAAGAGGTATTCAAAATCCAAAAGAGAGTAATCAAAACGGTGATGGAGATATCAGAAAATGGAGGTAGTACCCGACTCGTTTACCACAGTAGACAAAATGGCTAGATGAGTTGGCGTCTGGAATCATCTGTTGTTAATAACTGATGAAGAGATGGATAATCAGAAATAAGTGGGTGTGGAATTGAGCAACATGCTTCTAGGTATAGAACACGAACTAGTGCATAACTAGGTCTCCAGTAAGGGTAAAGTGGACACACAACCACATGTAGTAGGTTATATGTCAGGAATCAGAGGCTGAGTAGGGCTGCTGAGAAAGGGACTCACCTTAATCTGGACATCTGGGAAGGAGCTTAGAAAGATGGGGGCTGGATGGGTGAACCTGGAGAGGAGGGGATATAGAGAAAAATGGAAAAAGGAAAGACTCAGAAATCCAGAAGTCAATGAACCAAGGGAAAAATCAGAATCCACAGTGTTAGTGTCTTGAGTAAAGCTTTTCATTGAAAACAATGAGTATAAGCTATTGGTTGCCAAAAGATATAGAGCAGTACTCCCTAGGCTGGTGATGAAGTTGAGTCTTATATAAGTTCGAGATATGGCTGCCTAGTGGTTAGGAGCAGAGATACAATAAAAAGAACATCCCTTATTTCTGGTCTTTATCCAAGTGTCAGTGTCCAGAGAGATGGATATTGCAGGTGGCACAGAGGTGTCTTGAGGCAGGAGGACCAGTTCATGAATGTTATGCATTTTATCCATAGAAAGACTTGCGTGAAAATAGAGGTTCTTTTAAAGTGCAGTCCCTGGACCAAGAGCATGAACCTACCTAAGTACCAGTTGAAAACACGGAATCATTGGTTCCAACCAAGACTTACTGTTTCAGAAAGTCTGGGAGTATAGTCCAGCAATCTGGATTTTATCAAGAACTCCAGGGGATGCCGACATGTTAAAGATTTTAAAGTCTGAGAACCACTGTTTTGCAGCAAACTAACACTAGCCGTAGAAAAGGGGCAAACTTTGTAATTTATGGTAAAGCCTGTGTCTGACCCTAAAAAGTAGGAACTAGTGCTTTGAAAGTACACTATCTGAGATTCTATAATATGAAGAGACACACTTTTATAAAGAACTATTAGATTGGTAATGGGATCTAAAGAGATAAAAGATCGAAAGAACCTCTCAAGAGAGAACTGTGCCTGGCTGCAAAGAGACTTATTTTCTTTGCTTTGAGGAATATTACATGTTTGCAAGTGCATAGTTATGTTGCACGCTTGCTAATATAAAAAGATTTCTAATGAGAATTCCTTACAGCGGTGCATTTAATAAAGAATAGGATAGGTTACAGAGAAGTTTTTCTGAATTAAAAAAAAAAAAAAGACGTAGATTTTGCTAAAGTAATAAGCACACAAGCCCCATCTAGTGGCCTTTCCGCCAAGAGTTCAGTGAAGGTTTCTAAAAGGGGTGCAAGGCAAGTATGGAAGGAGAAAGAGACGCAATTTAACTCTTGGATATTTGGACTGCAGCACATAAGCATCATAATTATGTCCCATCCTCTTATGCACACATTCCTCAAAGTTTTTAAAACCAGTCCTAAATTTCAAAACTATCTAGAGTCAGAAAAGGAAGAGAAACATTTACTGAATTCCAATTTTGTGCCAGCCTTCTGTTAGCTTGTTTTATATATTTACGGATACAAGGTATGGTATAGATAGAGATGACAGGTATATACACAGACATAGACATGTAAGTGGCCACTAAATCTGGAAACAAGGGTAAATACATAAATGTTTTACTAATATTACAACACATAATAAAATAAAATGCTCTGTGCTTCCAGGATACCTCAATGAAAAACAAAACAAAACAAAACTCAGAGGGAGACCTTCTTCAAACTTTTTCAAAGTTACTCAGTGTGCTATTCTGATCATACTCTGCGCTTAACTCTGTATAGCATTCTTCATTCTAGGACATTTCTATTTTTTTGTTTGGTTTTGACCTAGTACTTTAAGCTCTTTGAGGAATAAAAACATTTTTTTTTTTTACAATGCTGTTGTTTATTCTTGGGACCAAGCACAGTGCTCAATAAAGTAATCAATAGTTGCTAAAAAGGAAATGCATGAATGGACAAATGTATAAATTAAGTAATAGATGAGTTACTTAAATCCTTGCTTTCATATTTCATATTTTATATATATATACACATAAATATGTTACTTTCATAACAGTGAAGCCGAATCTTAGCAGCAAGTATGGGAGTATCCAAAGATATTGTGTTCTACATTCTCCAAATATTGATGGACTCAAAGTAAAGTGATTATTGTTTCACTAAGAATCTTAGTAAGGGAAAAGCAATATTTACATAAATAATTATGATGTAACATAGAATATGAAAAGTGGGACACAAGACATGACGTTTTGCTCTTTGTATTTTAGTGGAAGAAATGACTTCTAGTTAAAGTCATCAAGGAAGACTTTACTAAACAGTACACTGATCTCCTAATCAGTACAATTTGATAAGAAATTAGGATGGAAGGCATTTTATTCAAGGCAAGAACGTGGGCCGTGCCTGGGTTGCTCTGTCAGTTAAGCATCCAACTCGTGGTTTCAGCTCAGGTCATGATTTAACGGTCATGGGGTCATACCCCACAGTGGGCTCCACACTGAGCATGGAGCTTGCTTGGGATTCTCTCTCTCCCTCTTGCTGCCCCTCCCTCAGTCATGTGCTCATTCTCTCTTTCCCTCTTCTCTCTCTTGAAATAAATAAACATTTTTTTAAAGGAAGGACTTGGGTAAAGGGCTCGTTTAGACATTGGCCACACTTCCCAGTGTGCTCTCGGCGCTTCGCGCAGGAACAGAAGCAACGTGGCCGCACAGCCTCAAAAGGAAGTGAGGTCAACAGCAGAGATTTAGAGGCTTTTCTGTACCTGGAGCCAGGCCTCCGGCCCGAAGGGCTTCACTTCCAACAAAGTCACAGAATCAACGGATCTAAGCAAAAAAGAAAACCAACAAATGTAACCAACCAAACAAATGTAATAATAACCCTAGTGATAAAGGCCGATCTATATTTCTAACATAACGAATCCTATTTGGAAATACCTAATAATTCTCAAATTAAACAACTCACATTCAGTGCACAGATCACAGCACGTAGGCAACACAGGATTTTTCCTTTTGCATCAGCTTTATGTAGCAGTCCCATCAATAACCAAGAATTAATTTTAACCAAAATAAGCGTTGGTGGTGACACAGAGTACAGATAATTAGGACTAAAGTTCTGCTGCTTTAGCCACGAATGGATTTCCATTTTTAGGAATACGTATGGTTAATTGTAAATAATTGCTTAAACTCTTCGCTTTTTAGAAAAGAAAATTTTAAAACTATAGTTTTTTTAAGTATAGAGAGAAAAAGGGCAAAAATGGTTCTTAATTGCTTTAGTGTTTTTTAATAACCTAGCTTTACACTGCTGAAAGTGGATAAATTAGCTTCAGATATCATGTTGCACATTTTAGGTTTCAGAGGAACTAAAATAGAATTGAACAAACCTTTTCAAACAACATATAGGATAGTATCTCTTTTAAGTAATGAGAAGAGCCATCTTTTTGTAAAATCTCCTTCTTTCTCAGAAAATATTTTCAAGGTGACATGTCAGTTAAATGAAAGAAGCATGTGATGAACAAGGGAGACATAAAATTTATTATGACTATAAAGCCTATGAAAAATTTCACATCTACGAAGAGACATCCTCCCTTTTTTTAACCACCTTATTTTCCCCTCTAGTCAAAATTGATCCTATTTCTCAGATCTCCCAAAACTGAATTTAAAGTTTCAGCTAAGAGTCAACTCAAAGGTTATGTTTTGTTTGCTATATTCAGTCCTGTGAACCATCCTATGGTTTTACAAACCTTTTTAAATTCATTTCAGAACTCATACCCTAACGATTCCTATATAGCTTTGTTTTCTATATTCTCCTTTAGGGCCATTATCTTCATGTACATTAGAATGATCACACAACTCAACTGGATTTCATTACTTAAAATTGGACATTGTTTTCTTCTCCCAAATTTATACACAAGCACTTCTCTTCTCATCCTTCTATCCACCCAGCCATCCATCCCCCTGCCTATCTACCCATCTATCTGTTCTTCCATTCATTGAGGAATATTTTTAAGTACAGTCATATATCTAAGAGCTTGCAATACTAAATGGTAACAAGAAATACATAGATTTTATTATCTATTATAGGTACAAATATGTGAACTGCTGTTTTAAAAATTTTTTTAATGTTTTTTTAAATTTATTTTTGAGACAGAGAGAGACAGAGCATGAGAGGGGGAGGGGCAGAGAGAGAAGGAGACACAGAACCAGAAGCTAGCTGTCACCACAGAGCCTGACGCGGGGCTCAAACTCACGAACGTGAGATCTGTCCTGAGCCGAAGCCAGAGGCTTAACCGACTGAACCACCCAGGCGCCCCATGAACTGCCGTTTTAAATCTTGCTAATAGGTGCTATGGTGTTGGGAGGCTTTGGAAGCAGATGAGCCAAAACTGGTTGCTCAAAAATGCTCCCTTCTAAAATTGAGTGAATGATGCTAATAGCCATTAAGATAGAGGGCAGGTTTCAGGATGGGGTGATAGAGAAAGAGCTTAGTTATGGATGTAGTGAATTATACGTTTGAGTTTCAGAAGAAATCATAGAATTGGAAGTGTATAGGTATCAATTATCCACTCACTAAAGAGGGTAATATCGCTCAGGAAAAACACAGAATAAAAAAGTTAGACTATCCAACAGGAACCCCAAATAGTAACTACATTAAAGGAATAGGCCAAAGGGAAACATATTTCAAAAAACTGAAAGTTGACGTGGCCAATTCTGGGAAGTGGACAAATGAAACAGAACTGAAAGCACACTACAGGGAAGGAGTGACTTTGGAAATCCACATTCAGTTGAGAAGGTCAAATGGATTGAGGAGCAACCTATGTTGGGAACAGTAATCTCTGAATTTAGACAACTATTTCAGGAAGTCTGGATGTGACAAGCGAGGGCAACAAAGGGCAGTAGAGGAGATTACGGGTTTAGGAACATGAATGTAGGTATATGTGTATATATGTATAGGTAATATGTTCATAAGCATTGCATTTACTGATTTTTTTTAAATAGAAGAAGCTTGAAAACAACATTTTTTAAGGGTGGGCTCTATTGAAAGGGCAGAGAAGAAATGGACATCTATGAAAGCAAGCGTTCTGTGAATATAACTGAAGAGAACACAGCACACAGAAGTGGTTGAGATAGGAGATCGGACACTCTTGTTGTTTAGCAAGAGGGAAAGAGGGAGGAGTGGAGGCAGGTCTGAATATCTTGTGGAAGAAATCTGAGGAAGTTCCCATCTGACGGGACAGTGGTTAGAGAGCTAGTGTCACGGTAGCAGATTTGGGAAGAAGAACCCCCGTGTACAGTAGCCTCCACATAGTTCACGAGGGGCTACTGACTTAGGAGGGGATCATAAAAGCAACATGCCACACAACAATAAGGCTCCAAAATTAAGATTGTGTGACTTCAAAATATTTCTGAATAGAATATGAACGTTTTTACTATTGTCCCTCCTGCTACATGCGTATCCCATTTTTTCTTATTCTACATCCAAAGAAAACAGAAAAAACAAACAAAAAAGCAATTCACCACAGACATTGCTAATTCTGGTTTCATAAAACAATTGCTTCTGACAGAAACTGTGACGTGTGAAACTACAGGAAGGTTGGTAGTTAAGTATTCTACATTAATAGAAAATCTTGCTTTGTGGATATAGAAAGTAAAGTCTTAAAAGAAATATAATTAACATCATCAGAATCAGAAATTTGATGATATTCTTAAATTAATACTCAACCCCACCATTTCTGCCTGGATTTTTTTTGTAAGGCATTAGAAATTCAATACAGAAATCGTTTAACACATAACTTTAAATATGCACATTCAATCATCTGCCTGGAAACATTCCTATGGTGAAAGATTTATTTGAAAAATTTCTCTTGATGTTATCTCTATTGTAATATTTCATGATGTTGACTATAACATAAGAATAAGTGTCAGAGAACATATTACTAAAACTTATCTTTAAAATTGAATATCTCCTATTAAGAAAAAATACCTCCAATCATGTTCATAAGGCAACCTTCCAAAATGCTGAAAAATATACTTAACAGATTGCAATATGTCCATAGCCTAAACCAAGTAAGTAAGCATAATGTACTTCTTAATAAGAAGAAGCTTTTGAATTTTTCCACTAATGACAAGTATACTATTTCAAATTATGAAATAAATGTGCTCCTTTTCTTTATAACTATTACTGAATGACTCAGTCTAAGTCTTATATTTAACTGCTTCCTGGGCAAAAATACCCCTAGAAGGCAGATTGTGAATCTTATGTGTCTCTTGACATCCCACAAGAAAAAAAAAACAACGATGCAGACAAAAACTTCAGGCTAATACAGAATAAAAGGTAAGAAATTCAAAGTTTATTCCATATTTAAGGGTGTATAGTAAAAAGTTCATCTTCAAAGTACCAGTGTTTGATCTTAATGATTTCCCTTTCTGTTCTCTTTTAGTAGATTCTTCTAACACTATTTTTAACATAAAAGTCTATGCCTAAATGAAAGATTTTCTGCATGAAGGAAATGCATCATGGAGGAATGTGAATTTCTGAACCTCAAAGATATCTGAACATGGTTTAAGAGGTTAAATAGATTCTTTAAAAATAGATACTGAAGATTCTTAAGGAAGAAGGTCATCTGGTATTCTTCTAGGACCTGGTTATCTGTTATAAATAACCTTGGCCCAGGAGAAAGTCCTCATCTAGAAAGGCAGTCTTCCATGTTGGAACTAGCAGTTCCTTATCAGGACCACGATTGGAGAGAATAAACTATAGCCACCCTGGAAATGCAAATCCATTGAATCAGACGTGACCACCACCAGGTGACAACTCTCTATCTCACTTAGTTTGCCCTCATCATGTACTGAGAGATTATAGAATCACCCAAGCTTTGGACCTCTTTCTTGGATCTACCTAATGGTGTGGCACATTCATGTACCGGCCTTCCAGTTTGAGACCAAAAAAAGTGTCCTTTTTTCTTTTTTTGTTTGTTTTTGTTGTCTGCTAGCTGTTATATCTTGGTCCTAATTGATGGTGAAAGCTGAAGTTGAACTAAAATGAATAAAATTAAATTGAGCTAAGAAGTCAATTTGAAACAACAGTGACCTTTTCCGAAAGGCTTGGGGCTCTGGTAATCCACATGATTCAGATGACAGAAGCGCGGGATCCGAAAGCCCTTGTGTCCAGAGGCAGGGCTAAATCCATCAAATACAGCTTATCAGCTGTCTGGCTCTGTCTTCCACTCAACCCAAGGAAAGGGATGCTTCATCTGCTCTCCAAATCTATTTCCGTAGGTCAGAGTCTTTAATATCAAAATTTATTTTGCTTTGTTCCTAGCCCTAATTCCTGCTGCTTCATTTAAAACCATTTACTTTATTCCAAGGAAGGGAAAAACCAGAAAACATCATTTACACAAGCATCTTTATACATTGTTACTACTGTCCCCTTTTCTAGATCTTTCTCTCAAGGCTATTTCTTGTAACTTTTAGTCATTTACAATGCTTTTACTCATTTCATTTGAGAACACTGTGGGATTTGAATTTTTATATCATTTGCAACTTGGGTTTTTTACTCCCCAATGTTAAAAACCATATAAAATGTTTTGTTATAAAAAAATTTTTTCTCTCCACTTCAGTGCCCGGACAATGATGAATATTTAAGTAATGGAAGTACTGTTAGAATATCACGCGTTAACATCTACTGGGATATAATGAATTGTTACTATTCCTCAGTGGTATATCTTCAATTAATTTTTCAAACCTCTTTAAAAGAATAGTCAATATGGTAGGGTCCTAGATATAAGATGTTTTCATGTAACACAAACCACATACCTAATGAGAGGAAGAAAACAACTGTATATACATTATTTTCCCTATCAAAAATTCAGCTACTCATTATAGAAGGAAATTTTACTATTCAGGCCAGTGTGTGTGTGTGTGTGTGTGTGTGTGTGTGTGTGTGTGCGTGCGTGCATGTGTATCTCAGTTAACTTGTCATATTTGCATCATTTTGGGTATAGAGAAAACTGTGATGTTTCTAATCAAACCTAAAACAATGTTTCTAATGGAACATGGCTAACATCTCACAAGTGATTCCTGTTTTTTGTTGTTTTTTTTTTTTTACCAATAATTTCCCAAGCTTTGCTTGATTTCTCTCACCTTCTCAACAAAAATTATCATGACATCCAAACTTTAAACAGCCCTCCCTCATGACCACAGCCAATCCAGGGCTGATCTGTTCTTTCAAATTCCTCTTTAGGGAAACCTGGGCAAAGCTATAAATAATCCACCACAATGCTCTCTGTCTTGCTCAATTCAGCAAATGAATAAACCTTACTTTGTTTGACAATGAAAGCTTCTGTGGTGGTCTTTATCTGATGGTTTTATACAAGTAAGAAGAGCTTTCAACAAAATCAATTATACCTTAGACATTTTCTAAGTGATGACCATGATTTAAAAATATGCCCTCCCCTGAATCATAGTATTTAAAAGATGAAATAGAATTTGGGAACATCTTGTCCAAATCCCTTGGTTTGACATGGTAGGCAAATGAGATTCAAGACTTTTTCAAGGCCCCTAGACATTAGCGACAGAACTATAATTAGAACTAATGTAACTTTATATTTTGTCCTGTGTACCTCTTCTATAAAGCCTATCACTTTACTGTAAAAATCCATACATTGGTAGTTCTTTCAAAAGTACAACAGAATAAAGCTTTGCTGTACATGTAGCATATAAATGAATGTGACTTTTTTTTTTACTTGCTTCTTCAGGTATTTAGACCAATAGTTAGAAATGTCCTTTCCAAAGATACTTCTCTTCTTTTTGGTGATTTGCAATTTCTCCTATATAAGCAAAAAGATTTTCAAAACATTTCAAAATGTGGCATGGAGTTACTCATGCATCCTATGTTGAGACTAAAATCTGTTATTCTTGTTTGAAGTTCTATCGCCTGGCTCTGATTCTGGCTCTGCAGCATGCTAACTGAAACTATGGTGACCTTGGGCAAAGAACTCAAGTATGTCTGCCAAACAGGAAAACAATAATAGGTATCACATGGAGTTTTAAGGTGAAGTAAGTTAATACATAGAAAATCCCCCAAATAGATCTGGGTTCTGTAATTGATTATATCACTAAATAAATATTAGCTTTTTAAAATAATGTTAGTTAGCTATTAATAATTACTATTGTTATTATTATTAGAATTTTAAAAATTGATTTTCATATTTTAATTTGCATCTTACAAACAAATGTAATCTTTTCTTAATCGACAGATATTATTTTTTGGAGCAGTTTTACTTTTACAGCAAAATGCAGCAGGGAATACAGAGATTTTCCACAAGCACCTTGCCTCACACACAACCTCCCTCACTATCAACACCCCCCACCAGACAGGTACACTTGCTATATTTGGTGAATCTACAATGATTGACACATCATTATTACCCCAAGTCTATATGCTATATTAGCATTTACTCTTAGTATTACATATTCTACAGTTTTAGACAAATATATAATGACATGTTTCCATCATTTACTATCATGCACAGTATTTTCACTGCCCTAAAATCCTTCTGTGCTCCATCCATTTTTCCCTTCTTCCCTGTAAACCTGGCCACCACTGGCCTTTTTATTATCTCTATAATTTTGCTCATGGCTCGTGTCATATGGTTGGAATCATATAGTGTGCAACCTTTCCACATTGGCTTCTTTCAGTTAGTAATAGAAATGTACTGTTCCTCTTGTCTTTTCATTGCTTGATAGCTCATTTCTTTTTAGCGCTGAATACTATTCCATTTTCCTGATGTACCACAGTTTACCCATTTGCCTACTGAAGGACATCTTGGCTGCTTCCAAGTTTGGGGTATTATAAGTAAAGCTGTGGATGCAAGTTTTCAATTCTCTTGAGCAACCATGAAGGAGTGTAATTCCTTGATCACATAGTAAGAATATGGTTACATGTGTAAGTAAACTTCACCTTTAAAATAGAAAAATTTTACTATTCTTGCCATTGTTTACAGACCTGGAGCATGTTTTGGGGAACCTACATATAGGAACATTGTGTGGTGATGACAATGTATGATCAAAGACACAGACAGCTCCTAAAATACAATAAACCCTACAAAGTATATGATAGGAGCCTGGATCATCTGCATGTTGAGGAAATAGTAGGAGAAGTACTCAGTAGAAAAAATTCCATTAATTTGTATCATATACATCATAACTTTCCCATTTATTCCCTTGACTTTTGTTTTTTCTACTACCATTTTATTCTAGTGTGACTTTACATTACTATATTCCCCATAATGACTTCAAAATACTTTTCTTCCCTCTTTCATGTATCCATACATTAACTCAACAAAGATTTTCTGAGCATTGTGGCTCATGCACCAAATTTGATTTCAAGAATACAAAGATGAATAAGACACAGGTACCATTTTTAGAAACTCATGGTCCAAGAAGAAATAAAACATAAGTAAACTACAGTGTAATAATGTAAATATGTCTAAAGCGTTAACTTAGCAGAAGAGTGACCAAGTTCACTTGAAGAGGTAGAGAAATCACAAGAAAAAAAATTTGATTTTCATTTATGTCCTCAACATTGCGTGCCTGTATTACTGCAGTAACAACTCTCTCCAGATGCATTTTTAACACTGCAATTATAGAGCTCTTACCAGAGTGCAAATTGATCAGGGAACTGATTTTTGGCATAGCATGTTATGGGTAAGTGATTCATGAGTTAGTTTATGCCAATCCCCAGGCTACATTGTATATTACAGCATTCTGAGATTCCATGCAGTTTTCTAATGATGCTCAGCACTTTCTAGTTATCAGGTGTCTGCTCCTGCTTTCTCGTCCTCTAGTGATTATTCTCTGGCTACTTATAACCCTATTAATAACTGTTTCTTCAGCATCAGATTACATTTCAATTCCTCTGAGAAAACTTCCCATCACCCCTAAAACGGTATAAGATAGCTTTCCTTTATGTTCCCATAAGATCTGTTTTCTCACAAATAAAATTCTTCATACTGCTCTGTGATTTCCTGATTACTCATCTGTATTCCCCAGAGGCAGAAATTTGCATAGTGACTCGTACAGAATAGGTACCAAATAAGTATTTGTTCAATGAATAAATGAGTGGATAGATGGATTGAGGGGCAAGGGGTTAATATCAAAGAGAAGACTGGTTTTATGGTGTGGGAGTATAAAGAAGAAGCAATTAGTGACTCAAATTTAATTTGGAGTTCAAAATTTGCATTAAATTAGTGCCATGCTATTGACCTATGAGCTCCATGATGTAATTTAGATTTTGGAAAAAAAAAATAAGATTCCATCAAATGTAGTTGTATCATAAAGGTAACACTAATAATGATTTCTCTGAGAAATGCTATGATACAAAATCTATATTATTTTGCAAAATTATACCAAGGACTGGAAATAATTATATATATATGATTTAATAAATAAGCATAATTATTTATATTTTGAAAATTTAGCATGAAACATTATAATTATAAGGAAATTAGAGGAGGTCAACCATGATAAACTAAAAAATACCCTCAAGCAACACAAAGTGTGTTAATGTATCTCTTCCAAAATTGCAACATTACACGTTAATCTAGAAAATTATACTCTTAAGTTCAGTGCTTTACAATCCAATTTAACAATTAGCACTCAAATAATTACTTTTGACCTATTAATTTTCACTCAAAATACCACATTAAGCTAATGCAAAAATTCCTATGTCAGGTCTCTACTGGGCAAAGATATGAAAGTTATTCATATAATTCACAAATACTGATAGTTGTTGAAGAAAACTATGCTTATCAAATGCATTCTATATTTAACAGCTATGGGCTGTTAAGTGTGAACATATTTATATTCATTTTGGTTTCCAGTTAATATTCTTAACTAAAATTAATGTCAATATTTTCAATTCATTAAAAAACCCGAGTTTTCATGTTAATTAAGATGTGTCTCAGAGACACAGCTTATACTCTTACCCATTCATGCAATTCAGAGCACACTCATTAAATGTCGTATCTTTGGAGCATTGTTGTAAGGACTATGAGGCAGCAGTTGTTCTCAAGCTTTATTGGGAAAATTACTTATTATGCTTGCTAAATATAAATTTCTGGGTCCACCGTGGAAATGCTGATTCAACATTCTGGGGTGGAATTCTACAGTCTGCATTAAAAAATTTTTTTTTAATATTTTATTTATTTTTGATACAGAGAGAGACAGAGCATGAGAGGGGGAGGGGCAGAGAGAGACGGAGACACAGAACCGGAAGCAGGCTCCAGGCTCTGAGCTAGCTGTCAGCACAGAGCCTGATGCAGGGCTTGAACCCAGGAACGTGAGATCTGAGCTGAGCCGAAGCCAGAGGCTTAACCGACTGAGCCACCCAGGCGCCCCTACAATCTGCATTTTAAACAAGCATGTAATTCTGATGGAAATCATACATTTCATGGTCAAAAATAGTGCTGTGATGTGTGGAAATATGCCTATAAAAAGCACCTTTTAATAGGGTCTGCATTACTTACCCTCAAGATCTTACAACCTATTATAGTGAAAGCATCTTCCATACAAAACTATATTATTGGGTGGGCCTCAGGAGCTAATAAAAGTTTGGAGCTGGGAGCAGGAACGGAATCCTACTTTAGAAATATGTATCTGGGGGCACCTGGGTGGCTCAGTTCGTTAAGCTACCTACTTCGGCTCAGGTCATGATCTCGCGGTTGGTGAGTTCCAGCTGTGCATCGGGCTCTGTGCTGACAGCTCAGAGCCTGGAGCCTGCTTCAAATTCTCTGTCTTTTTCTCTCTGTGCTCCTGCTCACCTTCTGTCTCTGTCTCTCAAAAACAAATAAACATTAAAAAAAATTTAAAAAAGATATGTATCTGGTAAATACAGAGGGTTGAAGAGGTGCTTACTGTATCTTAGAGAGTTAATTCAAATACCCCAAGTCTAAGAAGCCCTGCAATTAATAATAGTAAAAGAAAGAGACTTAGATTTTGTTTTCAAGAACCAACAACATTTGATACGTTGGAATTACCAGTCTCATTTGCTAGTTATTATGGATGTATGTATGGTTTAATTGTCCTGCCTCAACTTTTCCCAGCCCTGAACAATTGGCTCTGTGTAAGTTCCTTAGAACCGTCCTTAGAGACAGTTTCACATAGCGGTTTCATTGATACTCAGAGCTTCAAATCAACTCAAGTTGATCAGGCACAATGCCATATCAAAACAAAGGCTTGGGGGTTTCAGGGCTGATTCCTCCAGGGTATTTCTCACCTAAAAGACATCTATTTCCTCTTACTTTCTCTTCAACATGTCCAAGCATGAATGGATTATTTCTTTTCATTTTCTACCTGATTATTTTCCTCTGGAATATGGGAGGAAATGTAAAACAGGTGTTAGCCTGCACACTACATTGTGATGGCTTTATCCCTGTGAAAACTATAGGAAGGTCTTCTTGGTTCTCAGATAATAATTATATTATTCTTATTCTAACTCTATGCAATGAATACCAGCTGCATCAGATAGGGCCTGGTCCAAAAAACAAACAAGAAATTATGCCAGCTAGACATTTTATACATAATACAAGAAACTGGTGTGTGTGTGTGTGTGTGTGTGTGTGTGTGTGTGTGTGTGTGTGTGTATAAGTGGAACAGAAATGTTGAAGACCAAAGATATTAATTACTATAAGGAGTAGCTGTCACTTTCAGAGTTGAAGGAAAGAAAGATATAAGATATCCAGAATAGAGAAACTTGAAAGAGGAGTTTGTTTAAATGCGCCTTGGTGGCTCAGTCGGTTAAGTGTCAGTCTAGCTTTTGACTCAGGTCATGATCTCGTGGTTTATGGGTTCAAGCCAAGCATTAGGCTCTGTGCTGACAGCGTGAAGCTTGCTTGGGATTTTTTTCTCTCTCCCTCTCTCTCTCTCTCTCTCTGCTCCTCCCCTATTAGCTCCCTCTCTCTTTCTAAAATAAAAACATTAAACATTAAGAAAAAGTTTACTTTTCAGAATGCACAATGAGAGCGTAGCCCTCCCCGAATGATGTTCAGATTTCTGTGGGCACCACAATGCTGGTCTCAGACTATCAGTGGAAGCAAAGAGGGCTGACACAGGGTCCTTCAAGGACCACAAGACAGCTGCCACTGTAAGTGCTAAACGTGCCTGGAGACAAGGGAATGATACTCTGCTGTGGACAGAATCCTGACAAGAATTGGAAACAGGAAGGAAGTATTCTCCCTTCTCCGTTCTTATGATCTCCTTTTAGTATCGCTCACTGGCAGAAAAGCAACAGGACACTGGCTGGCAAGATAATCTGGGAAACATAATTTGTAGGCCTCGTGTAATTTGGCAGTTCGGTTGAGAGCTCAGAAAATGCAGTCTGTATAATCACAGAACAATTTTTAGAAAGTCGTCCTGGGGCTGAGACACAATGGGTAAATAACCAGCACGGCAGCCATAACAATCCTTTCACAGTTTTGAGGCATGTGTCTTAGGAAAAACAGAACAATTGTACACCACCACTCATTTCACTAGGATATGAGAGACAATAAAAGTGTTTAATTTGGTAAAAAGCAACAGGGTATTCTTAGAAAAAAATGAAACTGGCTGTCTGAAATGACAAATAACGGAGAGCTATTGTTCAACTGTTCATAAGCTCTCAATGCTGAAATAGCCTCCTTTTCTTAGAAGACCGATTTTCTGCCTAATAGGATTTTGGGGTGGCTGGGGGCACCCTATCTCAGCAAAGAACCAGACTGTCAGTTGAAAAATATTACTTTAACAGCAGGGCAGAGATGGGGAAAATAGAAGCAAAGAGACCACTATGGCATTATACAAACAGTGCAGGCCAGAGATGGTGAGGACCTAAGTTAAGAAAGCAGCAATGGGAATAGGAAAGACAGAATGAATGTATTCAAGGGCAATTGAGCAGGCAAAGACAATGAGTCTTTCTAAATGTGGGGAGTGAAGGAAGCAGACGAACCTTGGATAATTCCTGACTTTCTGGCTTGATAAGATCATAAATGGTAGCATGTCCACCAAATATGGAAAATTAAAACTCAGATTTAGGAGAAAATCTGACAAGTTTAGTTTGGGGCTCATTGATTACACAATTTATATCTAACTGATGCCTGAACATCACTGGAATTTGGTATATTGTTGGGCATTGAGTCTTGAATGTGTGGATTTTCCTTCAGAGTCTTCACAGTTGAGTAAATCATTATTTCTTATAGAAAACAGCCCCAATTACTAACAATATATTGTCCTAAATTGTAGAGACCACTAATTATTTTGCTAACCTCTTGACTCATCCCCCCTCAAAAACAGTGTTTCAGAAAGATCCAACACATCATGAATATCTAAATATCTGAAACATTTGTGCTTTTGTAAATGCTGTGTCTGGAATGAATTTATCCCACACCTCACCTGACTATTTTTGATCTCCTGTGACTCTGGTACAGATATAACTTTTAGGGTGTTATTCCTGGCTAATGAACTAAATAAATAAATATAAGATTATATTCTCCCTATTACTTACCCTCAGTGCTACATATTGTTCCATTGTAAAAAATATTTTAATGGTGTAATTTATTTATTTACTTACATATCTGTCTCCCTTCTAGATTTTGAGTACTCTAAGTGTATAAAGGTAACATACCTACCATACCAACATTTTAAAAACATACACACTAGAAACAGCAAAGAGATTTCTTACAACTCATATACTGACAAAATATTATCAGCTAGGTATGTAACGAGATACTTCAAACAGCCCAGTAATAAAATAGGAAAGGGAAAGGAGGCAATTTGCAAGAAAAGGAACACAAAATGACCAACAAACAAAAAAGTGATACTCAATTTCAGCAATCAGTGAAATGCATATGACCAAGGAAGATCCCCTCAGTTGAGGTAAACTTGAGACGTTTCTTCCAGACTCAAAGTTCCTGACCTCCCCTCTCCTAAAGCACTGACTTCAGAAAACTTGCTATTGTAAATTCCATCTGTCTCTGACCTTTTAAGATGTAAAAGTTCTTCAGCCGTTCAACAATTTTACAACCCAGGACTGTTTTTGTCAAGGACCTGGGAGCCACCATTTTGAAATGTAACTTAAAAAAAAAGAGGCTAGGCCTTGGTCTCTGTAGGAGGGTAGAGCCCAACTTGGACAAGTGCCAATTGGCAAACATTGGAGGCCTAGTCCCATTGACCAACCACTCCCCTAGTCAATTCCAGCACTTGTCCTCTAGCTCCCCAGTGCTGAAAAACTCGCCCGCCTTTTGTTTCAGCAGAGTTGAGTTCAATCTCTCTCCTTCATTGCAATAGTCTTGACCCCTATGTTAATTGTTTTAAATAGTCTCCCTTCTTGTTTAATTCTGTCTGGTGCCATTGTTATTTGGTACACGTACAGTTTTTACATTTACATCTAAAAGTTTGCAAAATTAAAAAAATCTGAAGATATGTTATTATGGCAAAAAGTAAAAAAAAATTCCTTTGGTTTTTGTTTAAACATAAATTGATACAATGATTTTGAAGATCAATTTTACTATCCCAAATAACTTATACTCATAAAAGCTTATACTGCATAAAAGCTTGCTTATACCATTGCTTAGATTCATTAAATTTGGAAACAACAGACAAAACATTATGATATATTCATACCCCAAAGGGAATAAAATCTATTTCATTAGCAGAGAGACTACCGATTATGTATAAATTTGAAAAACATAGTTGTTCTTCATATATGTGAAGAACATACGTATGTATGCATGTATGTATGCACGAATGCAGGCATGTATATTATGTCAAGGTATACAACCAAAGATAAAGACGGGCATTATTATGTCCTTAAAACTTTAAGTGATCTGGGAGATTCAGGGAAGTTACCTTTGCAGTGCTGTTGGAGCATAGCTTTTGGAAACTCCAGGATCCACACAAAAACCAGACAGAAAGTCTGATAGTAAAATCAGAATCACATGATAGCATTTTACAGCCCAACTCATGAATTATTCTCATGAACCTCAAAAAAAGTGCATGAAGACATATTAGCAATAGTCACTAAAGTGAGTGCCGTCAGCACATCTGCAGAAGAAACAGTGGGAACTGACACAGCATGTTACAGACCTGAAAACCAAAGGCTGCAAAAGAGCCAACTAGTATTCACCAGAAATCAATTTGTAGACAGCAGAGACTCAGGAGAAGTTTTTCCCACTCTAACAGGGAGAGAGTGTAAGGACCCTAATACAAGGCTCCAGTGGCTGGAGCCTCTGACTCGAAACTAATTCACCAAGTCTCTCTTACTATTTGGGGGTCCACAAAGAAGAGAAAGTGCTAGAAGTAGAATCAAGCATTAGTAGGACACGGTCAATGAGAAGAGAAGCTATGAGTAAATGTAGAGGAGGAGACAGAGCCAGAATAGCTCTGAAAAGAAGCCACCATACTTCACGTGACAACAATAAGACTGGAAACTCAGTAAATTTAGAAAATCTATCTAAACCAAGTCTCCTTCTAAAAATTGAGATAATTTAAATTCACATAAAAAAGCATCAAAAAATGATTGAGATCAAATACTATACCAAGTTATTATAGCAATGAAAGTGCACCAGAATGACATGTGCAGAAATCAGACCAAATATTTAACATACCATTTTCAAAAAGAACCGAAAGACATTATAAAAAGAATATAAGATACAAAATAATAACATAAACCAGAAATGAAGAAATTCAGATATGCAGTGAGATAGTTTGAAAAAGAAGAAAGGGAAGAAAAAGGTCATTTAAAAATAAAATCTTGAAGGAGTGTCAGAGCAAAGAAACATCACTAGTAATACTTTGAGGGAAATAGAAAGTGGAAAAAGGCAGATATCTAAAATGAAAAATCAATTAAAAACAGATCACAAGTATTGAAGAATGTACTGAAAATAAGCAAGTACAATTCAACAAACATATATAATAGGTGTTCTTGAAGAAAAAAATCAAAACAAGGGAAGAGAACAATTAGTTAAAACTATAAGTCATTGGGATGCCTGTGTGGTTCAGTCTGTTAAGTGTCCAACTCTGGCTCAGGTCATAATCTCATGGTTTGTGGGTTCCAGACCCATGTCAAGCTCCGTGCTGACAGTTCAGAGCCTGAAGCCTGCTTCAGATTTTGTGTCTCCGTCTCTCTCTACCCCTCCCCTACTCACGCTCTGTCTCTCTCTGTCTCTCAAAAATGAATAAAAATGTTTAAAAATTAAAGAAAACTGTAACTCATTGTACTCTGCTAAAAATTTGATATTAATTATTTAAAAGGCATATTATGTTCCTGAGAATGTCAACTCATAACTACCAACACAAAGCTAAAAGCTATATTCTTGTAAAATTACTGCACTTTAAAGAAAACAAGACATTGGGCACCGAGAGGGGAAAAATATAATATGTCATTTATAAAGAGCAAAAAATTAGACTGTCAATATTTGCCAGCAACGCATTCTCCCAGAACAGAAACAGTGCATACTGAAGAGGTGCAAGGAAAGAAAATTCCAATATTCTTCTATCCAGCAAAATTGACTCCCATGTAAAAGGGTCACAAACACTTATCACCAAGTAAGAATTTACGAAATACTGTCTTTAAAAGTCTTGCTTAAGAAATGTATTAGAGACACTCTGACAGAAGAGCTAGTGGTATTACATATCTAGTTTCTGAAAGAATAAATTAAGTGTGCAGATGTAGTAGTTGAACTAAGAGATATCTCTATCTACATATCAACCATCTATCTATCTATCAATCTGTTTATTTTATATTCTTGCTAAGGAGCATTTAAAAATTTTTTTAATGTTTTATGTATTTTTGAGAGAGAGAGAGAGACAGTATGAGCAGGGGAAGGTCAGAGAGAGAGAGGGAGACACAGAATCTAAAGACAGACTCCAGGCTCTGAGCTAGCTGTCAGGACAGAGCCTGATGCGGGGTGTGAACCCACGAACCCTGAGATCATAACCTGAGCTGAAGCTGGACACTCAACCGACTGAGCCACCCAGGCGCCCCTAAGGAGCATTATATATGATCTCTGCCTAGGATTGTTTGATACATATCAATATCTATTATAACCATAAAATTTAATTATAATATAGATAAAATATACCAAACCATAACTGACTTTAGCAATCATAATTGGTCAGGTAGTTTTAGTATTATTAATATGAAATACTAATAATCATGTTGATAATGTGATATATCTAAAGTGGAGTAAAGCAAATGAGTAAGATTTTTTTTTTCTTTTATCACCTGTGTCTTTAGGAACAATGTCTTACCCCTAGACCGTGGCCATAAGAATATTATTCCTTAAGAAAACAAACCAATGGAAAACAATTTGACAATAAAATATTATGAAAAAAAATAAAATAAATAAAAATAATCAGTATACCAAAAAAATTAAAAAAAAAAAAAAGAAAACAAACCAAAGATCATGTAGAAATGACTGATTCCATGTCTGTGACAGATAATGAACAAGCTCAGTTTGGAATATTTTCTTAAACTATATGACAATAAACTAGCAAAAACTTTAAGGGTCATGTCAAAAGAACTCAAAAGCCAAATCAGAGAAGGGCCAATTGGCATAATGAGGGACAATCTGGGCTTCAATAAAGATAAGAATCACAAACACTGTTAAAACTAATTTTATGATGACCTTAATTCGTACAATCTTTTGGGGCGCCTGGATGGCTCAGTTGGTGAAGCATCCAACACTTGATTTTGGCTCAGGTCATGATCTCCCAGTTTGTGAAATTAAGCCCCATGTCAGGCTCCGTGCAGTGGGGAGCCTGCTTGGGATTCTCTCTCTCTTCATCTCTCTGCCCCTCCTCCCTCTCCCTCTCTCTCTCTCTCTCTCTCTCTCTCTCTCTCTCTCTCTCTCTCTCACACACACACACACACACACACACACACACAAAATAAATAAATAAACATTTAAAACCTGCTTTTTTGATGATCTTTAAAAAACAACTGGTCACCTTCTGAGAAAGACAGGGAGGGTACCAATTCATTATCTTGAAACAAGTTAAATAAAAATAAATATTCAAGAATCTCTCTTGCCTTTCTTGAAGATGATAATTAAAATACATAACTAGATCACTGAAGTTGAATTTTGTCCTGAGTTCATCTGTCAAAGAAAATAAGTAATGCTATAGAGAAGTGAAAATGATATATAAGAAATTTCATTTGCGTAAGTACATGAGGAATTTCATATACTTATGAGAAAACACCGTTCAATGAATTATCATGGTAATAGAAATTGATATAGAATAAAATACCCTTCTACTTCAATTCTTTGGACAGATACACAAAAGTAGTGACAATGGGGAAAATGTTTGCAAAAATGGGGAGCAATAAATAATAATGAGCTCTTATTTTTTGTTGGTAAGCATGTAAATTTGACAGTCACCTTGCAAAGCAGTTTGACGTTTCCTAGTAAAGCTTAACACATACATGCTTTGCTTTAAGATATTGTCTTGATACTTCTGTGTATACAGTGCAGAGGCTTTTATACATGTGTAGCAAGAGCTACTTCAAGATGGTTTATGGCAATATAATTCACTATACCCAAAAACTGAAATCAACTCCAGTATCCATAAACAAGGGAATAAATAAGTGGGTGGGTGTGTCCATAAATGAGAACACTATACCTTGGTAAAATAAATGAGTACCTCTACACCTATCATCATGAATGAACTTCAAAAAATAACATTTAAGTGAAAGGAACATATCACATAACAGCAAAAATGACATGACTCCACTTATATAGAAGGCAACTCCAGCAATATATGTTTGCAAATGTATAGATTGATAATGAAAACTCTTCACAAGAGTAAAAGGGAATGACTTTTATATAATTTATGATCATAGTAAATTCTCAGAGTGAATGTGTTCAGGGAAAGGCACAAAAAGATATGGAAATACTCTTGTTTATTTGACCTGGGTGAGAAGTAGAATCAAATTCATTTTATTATTTTCCTTAATCCGTACATGTGTATGTGTATGTAATTATACATTTTTCTCTCTATATATATCTACATTCATCTCTGTTTCTGTCTCTATATTATTGTTATGACTTCACCTGGTTGTATAGAATATTCCTTTCTTTCTTGACAATTCATGGTGGAAGCCTTTAGGTAAATCCTTTTACATATCTTACTCAACAACGTTTTCTGGTTCGGGGGGTGGGGATGAATGGGGCACTCCGGTAAGGTCATGTATGAACTAGGTTATTTAACCCTCACAGAATGTGGAAATGCAGGCACAGCACAAATATGTGTGCGAGGTAAGTGGTAAACTACTTGTGCAAGATAGACTTCATTTACACATTTATTTTTTTAGCTAGTTCACTATATGGCTAGTAAAAAATAACACTACACATTCAAAAAAAATGACCACATGGAAAAACCTGTAGTAGTCCTTTGCCTAACAAATAAAACACAAATTCTTCAATCTTGAATTCAGAACCCATTATAAGATTTTCAATCCACATTTTGAGACTTCTGATATTTTTTCAAGCAATTCGAATAATGCTGTTCCTCCCCTCTCTTCCCACCGCCTCCCCGTCTTCATTTATTACCATGCTCACCCTCCTTCCCGTCATCAAGCTGAAACTAAATCACGCACCCATACTCTCGAATGCCACTTTCTCATAAACATCACCATTAATTTTTTTCCCTGTCTTTTCTACACAGTATTTTCTGATTGCCCCATTTAGATGGTCTTTCTCCTCCCTTTTAGTTCACATAAAACTTTGATTTATCTTTGTTGGAATTTTACATGTTTCAGGACCTTAGGCAAGCTATTTCTTCAGGGTTCATCCCAAACCGGTAGAGATGAAAGCGAAACATTTCTGCTCATATACTAGGAGCACTGCTGCAAAATGGAAGGCTTCTTGAAGCAAGTGTTACCTGAAGGCTTCAGGTCCTGAGAACAGGTGGAAGCAGTTCTCCTTTGGTATTAGGAAGTGAGCCCGTGGCTTAAAACAGTCAAACAGATTGATACCCAAAGTTATATAGGGTGAGCCACATTACCTGTCTAATTGTTATCGTCCCTAGTATCCTTGAGTACATGATGCTGTTTGGGTACGCTAGAACATACATGTAATGGTGTTTTATAAGAGTTCATGCTACTTCAATAAAGCCGTAGATACACTAACCAAGAAGGGGCATAATAACCAAGGACGTGCATTTTTGTCCCTCGTGGAAGGAATGGTCCTGAGACCAGCACCAGCAGCATCATACAGACGCATGTAAGCAACACTCCCTTCAGAACTCCTGTAGCACACTCAGCTTTTTAACAAGGATCCCAAGTGCTTTGTACCCACGAGCGACTTTGACAAACTTTGGGCCCAGATCACATGCTCGTTGTTTATATTAATTATGTATAGTTAGATGAGCACTTGATTGGTCAAAATCCTATATGAAATACTCTTTGTAGTTAGAAATATGGAAGTCATTAACGTGTTGAAAGTATACTCGACTTGTTTCTACATGGTCCATTTTATCAGTTTCTCCTGAGAGGCGAGGTAGCAATTTCAATAACCATTCTGTTTCTTTTCCACCAAAGGATATAAAAAATACTCCTGGGGAGAGGTATAATTTGTTTCTGGTTTTAGTGACAGTCACATGACTTTAGGCAAGCTAAGATAAAATGTATCTGATAACATTTTCTTAGATTTTTCAGTTTTTCCTTCCTCCGTTGGTCACACAGTCATACTGAGCATCGTGCTAGTTCGGAGAGGCCTTACCTTCTTTATTTTACGTCCTCTGGCACGTGCAGATTCAGTCATGAGAGCTGCATGTAGAGTAGCAAGTTTATCCGGGATGCACGCTAGGCGGTTTTGTGAGCTTTAATTAATAAGTCTTCCCTTTTCACGTCAGTGATTGAACATCAGTTCTATCTCTAAGCCAAAGAATGAAAATCATTCCAGAGGCATTCAAGGACAAACCTTCTTATTTCAATTCTATTATTTAAATCCATGAATGTGATATATAACTTTTCAAGAGAGTGAATGACCATTTTAGATGATTCATTAGGTATCCAGATACCACTACACAATCCTGTTAACAAAATAGCCGGCAGGAGGATGAGTCTCAATTATTTAGACACCAAAATGAAAGGGTATAATCAGAATAACATTCATAGTGATCACATCTTAATTAAAATATATTTATCTTAGATATGTACTTCATTTCTCTTTAGTATAATATTCATCAGTACTGTAAAAACTGGAGGTGATGACAGATTTGAACTGTTTATAAGTTTGAAAATTGAACAGAATCAGGAAGTGTTTCATTGTGAAAATTTTTCTGGCTTTATCATGATCATTCAGTATTAGGCATTATGAAATGTACACTAGAGTATGTAGTCATTATTCAAGATTACTTTCTCTGTGTCACGAAGATTTGAATCTAAGTAACCTTATAAAGATGATTTATTTTTAGCATCACTGAATAAACACATAGCTATTTAGTTATTTTTAGTAAACATTTTTATATTTAGGATGATTTATTAAAGGGCTATTTATCAATACTTTGCAAAGTAAACTAAATATATTTTATTTTAATTGAATTTGATGAAACTTTAATTTAGAAAGAATACACATGCTTTTAATATGCTTATTTGAAGCTATTATTTTTCAGGGAAACTATTATTAATATAAACAAATGCCTACCTGTATCATTTGTTTGACATAATTTATGTTGGAAAAAAAATCATCAAAGATGATATAAAATAATTTCTTCAAAATGAATAATTACATAGTTTTAGTAATTCTGGAAAGAAAAATAAAGATTGCATTTTAATACCACTTATAATTTTTTTGAGCTCTCCTTGAGCTCCTGACATTTTGAAATAAGGAGGGGCACCTGGGTGGCTCAGTCGGTTGAGCCTCCGGCTTCGGCTCAGGTCAGATCTCATGTTCGTGGGTTCGAGCCCCGCATCAGGCTCTGTGCTGACCGCTAGCTCAGAGCCTGGAGCCTGCTTCCGGTTCTGTGTCTCCCTCTCTCTCTGACCCTCCCCCTCTCATACTCTGTCTCTCTCTGTATCAAAAAATAAATAAAACATTGAAATAAGGTGACTTATGGCAAAAATAAGTTTGAGGAAGCCAAGAAATTTCACTTACTCTACAATCCTACATTACTAAATACATCAGCAACCACTATTCTTCAGGGGTTAACAAAGTATTATTCATTATTTTCATTTTACTATGCACATGGAATACAATATTCCCTTCCAAGGTCATTGTTAGTACCATGCTGTAGAGGCATTTGTTAGAAGCTGCTCTAAGGTTAGTTACTAAGTGACAAGTCCAAAGCCTATATAAACAACAGTTCTATTTATTTTAGGCTATTGAAGGTGAACCAGTTTCTTTCCAGATCTAGTAGCTTTATATTTTGATATATTTCCCTTCTACTTCCAAATTAATCTCCATTAAGTTGAACACCTTTGGTATTTATAAGCTCAGCTCCTGAGCTAAAACACAGGGGAACGCTTCATAAACTAGATGGTGCTATCAAGGACCAGGTACCGTATCACCACTGTTCTCATGAGGCAGTAAGCAGTTTGGGGAACAGGGAATCATTTGAGAACAGAGATGATAAAAAGGTTTGAGAACTGAGTCTTGGATTTCTCAGATATTTAGAATTGGGGATGATGATGAAAGCCCAAACAAAGAGAAGAGGAAGAGCAGCTCATGAAATAAGAACCTAAAGGCAAAAGTCCTTCTGAAGAAAGACTTTGGGCGGCTGAATAGGAGACAACTCCGGAGGCTGAGGGACCAGAATGCCGCACTGGTACTCTGAATGCACCATCTTTAGGAACCCATACGATGATCCTTCTACAGAGACATGGTGAGAGCATCACTAGGAAAAATGTCATCTGAACACATGCCAAATGATCTTTGTTGCCATTACAGCTGCTCAGCTAACATAAAATAATTTTAAAAACTGCTGAACATACTATATAGCATTGTATGAGCAATGATGAATATGACAACAGAAGTTATCTCAGAGAATTTGAAGACTGAAAATCATCCTACTATATCTGAGTCAAACTGTGGTGAAATTCATTGTGCCTGAGTTGTCACTGTGAACCACTTTGTCGAAGTGAATCTGATTACAGGTTACATAGTCTGTTTTTCTTTAAAATTGAAATTTAAATTATAATATCACATAAGAATTGCAAGCAATGCTACTACAGATTCTAAAACTATACATGGAATAGTTTTGCTGCAGCCCATATTTTAGTGGCATTCTAGTCTATTTTTCAACATTTGGAACTATCAGAATTTCAGGCATTAGAATAGTCAAGTAGTCGAAAAGTACTCATGATAGTATCAGTAGGTTTGCTTTCCATGGCTAAAAGAACAGAACTTGTTTTCTTCCACTGGTGTTTAGAACCTGCATCAGGGCCACTTTGAAGGATGCCAAGTGTCAAGTGTGGCAAAATGAAAGTTCAAAGCCATTCTGATACCACAATTCCAGGTTACTAGTGAAATAACCACACCTATACAAATGAGCCAAGTTGAATACCATGAGAAACCATAGAGTAAGTTCCCATAAGATAGGAATTTTTAAATCATTTTAATGAAATAAAAAATATTTTCAGTTTCCTAAGAGAAAACACTCCATAGTATAGATGGCTGCTTTTTATAAGAAATGCATCAGTTATCATTTCATAATAGTCAACACATAGTTTTAAAAGCTAAAAAGCTGTTAATTTATTTGATATTATTGATGATGAAAACAAAATGGTATATAAAAGGTATCTAAATATTGGGACACCTGGGTGGCTCAGTTGGTTGAGCGACTGACTTCGGCTCAGGTCATGATCTTGCGGTTCACCAGTTCCAACCCCAGGTTGGGCTCTGTGCTGACAGCTAGCTCAGAGTCTGAGCCTGCTTCAGATTCTGTATCTCCTTCTCTCTCTACCCCTACCCCGTTCATGCTCTGTCTCTCTCTGTCTCTCAATAATGAATAAATGTAAAAAAAGGCATATAAATATTTTGATGGTAAAACTTCCCACATTAAAGTGTGTAGAGCCCTCTGTTGTCTGAAATAAACATGAACAAGAACAGATAGAACATCAAGTCAAGGGATAACTAGTAAAATATCCATCAACTCTGAAAATTGTCATAAATGAAGCAAAATCACATTTGTAGAACATGATATTAGCATTACTCCATATAATCCTACATGCCTATAATTACATAAATACATATTGGTATGACTTTCTAATCAGACATCTTTGATGTGACAAATGAACTGTATTCTAGTTAGCTTGTATTTTATTAAGAACACACATCAGTGCAAGGAGGTAGCAATGGTGCATTTCAAGTTCTTTACTCAAGTAACATCTGGTACACTTTCTAGAGCACTTGAGTTTTAAGTCATTACGGCCATCTAAAAGTAGGTCTTAACTTGCCAAATGAGCCAAACACAAGGAAAATATGATTGTTCTGTATAAAAATAGAAATGTGACCTATGCATTGCTATTTTCCCTGCCCCTATTTATTTCAGCATCCTATCCACAGTGGTTTCCTAACCACTTATTAAAAATTGAAAGGCAACAGCTATAAACTCTGAGAAACATGATAGGCAACTCACTTAGAGCAGATGTGGGTTTTTTTTAAATGTTTGCCTGGAGTTGCTGAAGACCCTCTATATTTTAAATCTCACCAATTCTGATGGATAGTTGCTTGCACCATACCTGTCCATATCAGTAATAATTGAAAATAAGGTATTGAGGTAAAAATTAATTCTTACCCCCTTGACAAGTATGGTTTGTGAGAAAATTATTAATGGTTGAATATCCTCCACTATCTCTACTTCTCTTGTGAAAAAAATTTAAAAAAAGAGTTATCTATTAATATATAATGAGTTCTTCAGCTTATAAATAACTCCCAGAGTAAAAAATATCCCTATAAAAATGCTAATTCTACACACATACATACACACACATAATTTATAGATGAAGTTTCAACCTCAACTATTTTTATAAGGTTTATGCCTTAAAAACCTATTAATAGTCAAATGGCAATAATATTATGGTACATGGAAATACTAAAGATAAAATGAAAATGAAAGGTTAACTAATATTATCTTAATAGATAAGTATCATAATTCCAAATACGTTGGAGGACACTTTAACTCTTAGTAAAAATTATTTTTTCCTAGTGAAAACCCTTTCATTTTCATTTTTTACTTCCTCCTTTTCTTGTTGATTTGGCCTAAATGACAAAATACAGAGAAAAGCAGAAGAATCAGTGTGGTACACTATATTAATACCAGTAACAAAAACATGGATCCTAACCTCCCTGACAAGAGTAGAAGATATTTAATTTTCACAAAGAAATTACATAAATATATCAAGAAATTTTGTGGCCATTGGTTCAAATGCTGCTCCAGTGTACTAAATCCCATCTATTTACTTCCTTTTTTAAACATTTTTTATGTTTATTTATTTTTGAAAGAGAGTAAGAGAGACAGAGCTGAAACAGGGGAGAGGCAGAGACAGAGAGGGAGACACAGAATCTGAAGCAAGCTCCAGGCTCTGGGCTGTCAGCACAAAGCCCAGCATGGGTCTCGAACTCATGAGTCATGAGATCATGATCTGGGCCAAAGTCAATCACTTAACCAACTGAGCCACCCAGGCAACCCCCATCTATTTACTTTTTATGTTAAATTTATTTCTGTTTCTAACAGGAAAACATATTTCTTAATATTAATTGTTTGTCCTTTGGATTTTGCACCTCTCTGGCTTCCATTTCTTTAAGCAATATATTTGCCTTATAAAACAAGACCCTAGAAAGAATGGGGTATTGGTGCTTGAAGCATGTCTAGTGTTCTAAATTTACTTCAAGAAGTGAAAAGTAAATGAATTCTTCTCCCACCAAAGTCATGAAAGGACATGTCTAACAGTTCCAAAGCAGCCCTTAGTGATTTAGAGAGAAACTATCAGACTAGCCTCCAGATAGGGCAGCACAGGTCCAGAAAATTACTTTATAAAGTAATCACCTTTGGTATGACCTGAGATAAATGAAGAGGCAGAAGGTAGCTGCCCTTGGGTACATTAACTTTCATACTTCTTTCTCAGTTGATAACTCTGGTTGTCTTCCCGCCTGAACATCTGCATATACCTAACAAGGAAGAGCGAATATTCCTCATATTTTAAAGTGACGAACAGAAAACAAAACTCATCTGGTGAGTTTTTGTGGCTACTGTCATTTGGAAGCTCCATCTTTTGTCATGGTGACCAGTCCAGCCACACCGGAAATGGTTTTCAAACCCACACAATCGCAACAAGATGAATGACTGGTCAGAGTTTTTTGGGGAGAACAAGGAGTTCAATCTGAGTAGTATTCCACTATAACTAACCATATATTTAACCAATTTCTTTGCAGTTCGACTATGATGAAAACCTGGTAAAGTATCTTTTATATAATGGCACAATACAATAAGGTTGCAGAATTTGATTACTTAGTAGAGTTAACCCATCCTGGGTTGACAGTATTTATCAATGTGCATTAATAGCCACCCTAATAGTTATTTCATGCCCTGAGGACTAACTGCTTTTAAAGTCTTTAATTCTCAGAACTGGTCATTCCCTAGTCTTTCCCAGAAAAAACTAAAAATGCCATTTCTGTTTAAAGCCATAAGTTAAAGATGACAAATCCCCCAAGAACACGTGTGCTGAATAACCTAAAAGTGGGTTCATTTCCATTTCCAATGCCTTTTGCACGCTTCTGAATTCACTGTCATTATTACTTTACATTAATAATAATAATAATTATCTTCAACTATATTTCAAAATTAATTCTTTAGAAGTGGTGTTAGAACCGCGCACTTACAGTCCGTGATTTTCAGGGTCCTCTTGACTTCTCCACTTCCCGACCCCCCACATCCGTCTTCATCATCACACTCCCCGCTGACCTGCTCCGCCATGCCACCGCCACTGCCCATCTGCAGTTCCCACTTGTTGGGCTTCGGGGACCTACCCTGCAACAACTAAATATAGCAAAACATGTATTAATGGAAAACTCAAGTCCTCTAAGGAAGCGATTCAGAAACATATAGAAATTAGAATGATTTTCTTATGGGGCTCTACTATTTTGGTGAGAATTCCTTACCAAATTAAGTCTGTAACAAAAATTAAAACACTGAAATAATAATAAATAATGGGCAAGGTCTTATAGCTACTAAGATCTACAATCTGCATATCCACTCAGTCACCAAGCTTTGCTTGAGGCTTTGGAAAGCAAATGAACCAGGCCTTCTTGCTCATGGATAATTTGGCTGGAGAATCTTTTGTCTCAGAATTAACGTGTTTAAGCTTGGTCGATCAGACTCTGCCAATCAAACTCCAGGACGACACAACTCCCTTTGCAGTATACTGGTTGATACTACTGTGTTGTGCTGTAAGCCAACAATCCAAAATTTCTCAGAACATAGGGTAATATTCTTCAAGAAAAGATTCTGTTAAAAGAATGTATAATTGTGCACATATATGTGTATAGCTTTAAACTTTCATGGATTAGATGCATCGTCCAACGCATATAGCACAGAACTGAACCTGGGAACAAAAGACTTAGATCCTATTTTCATTTCTACAAATCCCTTAAGAAATTTACCCTACTTCTTGGTTGTTGGTTCTTTAGTATTTGATCCACTAACATGAGCAAAATGGAAGGAATAGTCATTTCCCCCTACAGCATGAGAGTGATAGCAATATTTTTGAATAATATTGGAAATGCCTGAACTCCTTTTCAAGAAGATGATGTCATGAATAATAGAATATTTCACTCAAAGCTAAGATGAGTGAAATGATTCAATATGTGGCATACACCCCTCTAAGGCAATTTGGGAGAACATATGGCCAAGCATGAGCACTAGAGGGTACTGCTATATCATGAATGGACTGTACCACTGCTGAACACTTAATGGGCATTATCATTTTTAGGGTGCTTCATGAAAGTATTAGGCTGTTACCTCTAGGAGATTTTCTAGGTACGGTATTGATTGGCAAACAATAATTAAACACTCAGCCCAATGACAATATTTCATATTGGAAAACAATGGGTGAAATACCCTCAGTACAACTAAGATGAATATGTTTAGCATTTAAGGAACACTTACATTAAAGCAGCTGGACTTTGATAATTTATAAGCTTTCAAGCTTAAAAGTAAAATTAGGTCACAAATTGTGAAACATTAGAATTCTTTAAAATTAATTTTTCCCAAACAAAAATGAAATGGTAAGACAACTTGACAATAACTTAAAAATTCTGGTCAGAATTTATTTCTATTTATTAGCATTTCCTAAACGTGTTAATGGGTGTTAAGTTTAAAAAGAGATCTCCTCTGATTTTCTTGCATACTCCTCCAAACAAGAGGTAAACGTTTCCTAAGATACACCTTACTAAGAAGGTCATATCCCGGGAAACAGGCCATCACATTTTGCTTGTTTCTCCACTTTTCAGTTTCTCAGCTTCTTTACACTGCTTCTCACTGTCTCCAAGTCCCTGAACATGAGACATAATCAGTTTTATGACCAACTCATCAAAAAATTTCCAGAATGCCATGTGACCCACACTTCCAGGTTCCAATGGGGTCAACATCTCTGTGTCCTCTGCATGAAATCTCTGCCTTACAATGTTCATTTTCTTCCTTCTCAATCAACACACATCCGTAAATCTTCATTTTCCTTCTCACAACTATAATAAAATTTACCTTGCAAAAATCCCCAATACATTTCTAATCAACAAAAACAAGCTTTTCCCAGTAAGATCCTTATTCAAATCGCATATCTTTTGGATTAAACTATTCCAATTTCTTCCTAGTTTGATCATCTCTCTCCTCATACTTCCAGGAAAATAAAGATAAAGGTTTCCGTTAAGAGCAGAAACCTCTGTTCTTCCTTTGTAGTCTCTTTCTGGGAATCCATCCTGACAGATTGGCTCTTGTCTGTATAAAAATTATACACCAGTCCTTATCGACAGCTCTTGCTACAATATTTCATCTCTAAGCAGTGATTGGATATAAAAATGTACTCTACTGCTTTGTATCTTAAAATAAAACTTTCATCTCCACTATTCATGTATCATTACAACTTCTCTTTCCATCCCCTGATTGCAGGGGACATCAGTCTTTCCATCTACTACCACCAAATTATTTTTCCCAAATCAGTACTTTCACCATGTCATTTCTCTCTGCCTTACTGCTCTTTTTGACCCCTAGCTGTCAAAAACTGCTAGTTTCCAACATGTGTCTAGAGGAGAAATACCACTACAGATAGACAAATCACAGAAAGAGATCCTGTGGCAAAATGGTTGTGAAATTCCGATAATGGCCCCTTCTTGATACCCATGAACTGAAGGCTCATGAGAAACCTCCCAGTAAGCAATCTTGTTTAACAGTTGAGATCCACCTCACGTTTTCCAAATTTACTAAGCAAATTACCCCTACCCCTCACTCAATACCCACTGACATACATTTGGAAATGGGGCCTACAAAATACAGTTCAAATATAGTCAAGTTTTGTTGTTGTTAATTATGCCTAAGCACAATCCCCAGCACCCAAATTCTGCCCCAAAGCAGTCCGTTTGTTTGTCACACAGAAACAGCGTGAATTTATACGTCTATAATTTTGCCTGTGCTTGTTTTATAATCTTCTCACTTCCAACTCTTTCTTCCTTTGCAACTCATCATATTACACCTAAATCTCAAGTTCAACCTCAAGTGACTCTTTTCCCATTCCATACGTATTTCTTGGATCTTTTCAATCTATGTGTACCATTCACAGGCGCTCAATTAACTTCCTTGAGCATTCACTGTGTCTTTCTGACATCTTTATCAAAGATGAGGCCATGATCCAATCATATTTATGCTCCCACTCATGACTCGAGGGATTTCCACATTATAGATGCTACATAAGTAAGCTTTAATTCATTTGCAATTTGAAAATAATTTATTAAATTTACCCTGTCTTCAATGCCCTTTCTATCTAATTTAGGAAAGTGTTTTCACTTTTACTCAAATCTTCAGAGGCCATGATATTCTAGAGTAGCTTTTGGATTCATGCTTATTGACTGGCAGATGAATTCACTTATTTATTCAATGACATTAATTATGTAATTCATACATAGTTTGAAGGATATAATTCATATCAAGGAGAAGACATAGTCTTAGTTCTTAAAAAGTACTCAATATATATTTCTTTTTAACATTTTTAGTGTATTTTTAGAAAGAGAAAGCATGAGTCGGGGAGGGGCAGAGAGAGACAGAGAGGGAGAGGGAGAGAATCCCAAGAAGGATCGCACCATCAGTGCAGAGCCCAACATGAGGTTCAAACTCATAAAACCATGAGATCATGGCCTAAGCAGAAACTGAGAGTCAGATGCTTAATGAATGAGCCACTCAGGTGCCCCTACATTTCCTTATTTCAAAGCTGGCCTACATGAACATGCAACAAAGTAAAATTAAAAGAAATAATGTGAAAATAATGTGAAGCAGACTAACGATTTAGTTTTGTCATCTTGCCAAATTATTTTTCTTTTTAGCAAAAGGCAAAAGATTTATATGATCTGAAGAGAAACCAGAGTATTCTTTTTAATCTTAATTGGAAGTTCATCTCATTCCTGAACTCCTAGAAGTATCTAAAGTATTGTTTAAATAAAAAATTTACTTTGAAGGATTATGCCAAGAACTACCTCCCCAAAATATTTGCATTTGCCATCCTATTAACTCAATAGAAAGGGGGTATTCCAATTACCTTTTTAAATGAATACCTAGGAACAGAATATAGGGTCAAAAACTTATTTATATAAAATATTCATTTTTTCTAGAGCAGGAAGGGAACTCTGGCAATGAAATATCCCCCTGTTCTTTCAAAGAAAATCAACTCTATAGTCCTCTCCTCCTCCAAAGCCTGGGAGGTAGCACACGAATCACTCCTCCATGACTCTGGTGGCTCTACCTTCCTGGGCAACTGTTATTTCACATACTATTCTTAAGTCACTTTGGATAAATATACACAGCTTCCATCAAAGACAAGCCTTGCCTCATGTCTTTAAGTAAAATAAAGCAATTTTCACTTGAGCACATTTAAAACAACATACACAGGGCCACCTGGGTGACTTGGTTGTTTAAGCATCTGACTCGTGATTTCAGCGCAGGTCATGATCTCACGGCTCTTGAGATTGAGCCCTGCATCGGGCTCTACACTAATAGCATGGAGTCTGCTTGGGATTCTCTCTCTCATGCTCTCTGCCCCTCCCCTGTTCAGCTCTCTCTCTGTTTCTCTCTGTCTCAAAAAAATAATAATAATAATACACTTTAAAAAAGCAACATATACAAATAAAATGACCCTATAGAATAATGAAGTCAATTTTTATAAATGACATATGGAAATCAATCACACTACAGTAGATACACTTATGCTACATACTATATCAAATATCTCTTCTTTTTATCATATGTATGGATAGCTGTTCCATATACTCATAAAATATAGAACAAATTAGAATTTCTCAAAACTTAAAACCTTGGAATTTTAACATTACTCTCTGGGCCTACATTCTCTGCATCTGTAAATTAAGAGAAGAATGTCCTTTTGGAAGATTTTGAGACTATTAGTTGGGCTTAATTATGTGAAGTGCTACCACATTGTGAGTGCTCAGTAATAGTTAGTATTTGTATCATGATTATCGTTACAGCTGGGAGGAACCGATACCAGCCACCCTGACACTGTTTTTAAAAAAGGTTGGTTCCCTTTCAGGGGTAAAATGTTTCCCTCACCTCATCCTGTCTTGGCTTGACTGGAGTCTGCCCAGTTGTAAGGACGGCAGTATTTTGAACACTTGAACCTATTCCCAAGTCATGACAGGTAGAAAGTTGATCAATACATACGTTCTTAAAGAACAACTACAAGAGAGGAAAGGGCATGATTTTGAGTCCCAGACATACGTTACTTGTGTGCCTTTAGGCAAATCATTTAAGCCCATTAAAACTGATTTTATTCCACTGAATAATAATGCAAGGGGAAGCACTTTATATGTAAGGCACTATACTCATTTACAGTGTCCTGCGTGAGACACTGCATCCATCAAATTGAGAAGCAAAGTGAGGACAGTGACAAAACCCACAACTTTTAGGGTGTTCCTCCTTCCCTCAAGGCCATCCAGTTTGTGCAATCAGCTGATTAGCTGAAAATAGTCAGTTCTGATGACTGATGGTTCCTGCTTACATTTAATTGGTTTAGGAAACTCATTAGTTACGCTATCTTTGAGGATGAGTTTGGTGGGTAGAATATCTGATGACTCTCAGGCAAATGTATTTCTTTCAGTTGGTGAATTAATCTCTCAATAGACTCAATTTGCTCTTTACTAACAGTCTGGCAATATCCCATAGATGCAATATCCTTGCAAACACTTACAATAAAATCTGGCTAGAGATAGCTCACATACACAACATGTTTGCTGTGAAAGAGAAATGTACTCATCCAAAATTTCCAAATGTGAAAGCAATAGAATGTGCTGCAAAATCCTATACATAGTGATGCATCTCTAAAATATTTCCTCCGTCCCCTTACAACTTTTCACACGGATATACAAGAAGTACATATGTATTTGGAAAGTATTAGTCATCAGACAGGAGCCTCTTGTCAAGTGTAGACATGGCAAAATCTGCTATTTTCTAATTTTATACCATTGATGAGAATATGTTGTTGAAATTAAATGTTGACAAAAACTTCCAACTATAGAACTAAAGACACAGAAAAAAATTATACTTTCACTTTATCGGTTCTAAGGCATCTCTAAAGATTAAGCATAGAATAAAAAGTTCTTTGAATATATACATGCAAGTATTTACATATTTATGTATGTATGTATGTATGTAAATTAAATTCATATCTGCACTTGTTATCTGCACTTTCATACAGTTTAAGTGAAACTTAAAAAGGGGGCTCCTGGGTGACTCAGTCAGCTAAGCATCCAGCTTCAGCTCAGGTCAGGATCTCACATTTGTGGGTTCGAGCCCCAAGTCAGGCTCTATATTGTTATCTCAGAGCCTGGAGCCTGCTTCGAATTCTGTGTCTCCCTCTCTCTCTGCCCCTTCCCTTCTCATGCTCTGTCTCTCTCTGTCTCAAAAATAAATGAAACATTTTTTAAAACTTTTAAGTGAAACTTAAAAAGAAACGTATGGGAAATAGGAAAACAACGGAAGCTGATAACATTTTAAAATTGGAACTCTGATTCAAAATTCCTCATGATGTATTTTTAAAGTTATCTTCCTTACATATTTCAAATGAGACCTTTAAAAAAACAAAAATCCTCTTACATAACATGCTTTCATCTTTTTTTTTAATGTTTTATTTATTTTTGAGAGAGACAGCATGAACAGGGGGAAGGTCAGAGACAGAGGGAGACACAGAATCCGAAGACAGGCTCCAGGCTCCGAGCTGTCAGCACAGAGCCCGACGCGGGGCTCGATGCCACCAAGGGTGAGATCATGACCTGAGCCGAAGCGGGTCGCTTAACCGATGGAGCCACCCAGGTGTCCCACTTTCATCTTTTTTTGCAACTTAACTTCCTTTGCCCCAAACCTCTAACTCCGCCCCCATCTACACCCCAAACCAGTCTATCCTTTTTTCACCTGTTATGAACATTATTACAATCATATCTGACAAATATTTTTCTACTAAACTTTCCCACTCTTTCTCCTTCAAATTAAAAAATAGTCATAATTTAGGTTAAGATAATCTAACCACAAATCTCCAGATTCATATTTTCAAAAGCAGTTAAACCACAATAGACCATTCTACCTAAAAAGCCAAACACATTTTACAGTGTGTCATGTTATGTTACGTTGACCAGACACACAACTCCTTTCTGCAAGATTTCTTGTCAGTGTTTGCTTTAAGTTTGAGCTTTCTGATCTCGGCTTCTGTTGCGCCAGTAATTTGAAAGGTCACTGTTCTGCTGGCATTTAGTTTATGCAAGGCGGTCTGGCAATTTATAAAAGTCTTGTGATTTTGTAAATAGAATACTGAACTTAAAAAAGGCTTACCACATTCACTATCTTGTGGTCTCTAAAGCTGCAAGAAATCATTTTTTTTCTTGTCCCCTTAAGAAAATTCTGTATGTCTCCTTCTACTGCGCTAGAACTCATCTTCAGCTCCGTCTTCTGAGCTGTCATGCCAGAAGTGACCAGATATACGTTTAGAACTAATGTGTTTTCCAGCCTGACCTCTACATTTGACCTCACAGAAGAGTTTAAACTAAAAACTAATGAGTCAGTGTGGAAATAAAATGGAAGTAGGGACACAAACACAACCCAAAAAAGAACTCAGAAAAATTGGGAGACACTTTTTTCTTTTTCAAAAGAGAAGTGCACATGCCAAATGTTATCAATAGTTTTTGTGAAATGTCTGTGTGAAAACACTCTGAAGACCTGTAAAGAATTTCTGAAAAAGAAAAAAAACCCCAAACCAAACCAAAACAAAACAACAACACACACAACACAAAAACAAGGAAACACATTTCTTACAATACAACCCTAGAGTTAAATTTGGAGACTTCAATCCAAACATCCATCCTGAGTTAGCTGGACAGATGTAGATCAATGGCTACAGCAGGCCAGAAACAAGGCTGCTTTGTGACAAGCAATGTATAAGGACCCGCAGCAGGAGAACGGGAGAAGGGGAGGAGAATGGAGCCTATACTGAAAATACGTAAGATGGTCAATGAACTAAGTAGATACGTAATACAAACATCCTGAAGTCAGACATTTCATTATGTAGGTCATGAAGCATAACATTTATAAATCCCTCTCACCACCCCCACCCCCAAAAAGGTGAGAATTGTTTTCTTGATTCTGCTACCTTACTTCCCAACTAATTTATTAACTTTCTAAGTCATTACTGTATATTGCACACTAGATATTGTATATCCACACAGACACACACAAATCACATTGCATATTGTCACTTGCAATTATAGGACAGACACATCCAGGTTTCTAGCTGTTCCAAGTGAGTCTAGGATTAAAATTAAAGAACATCTTAAACCAGAATAATCAGATATTAAATAATCTCATTATTTCACATTTCTTGGGTGAAGAGTGAATTTGTATCATTCATGGGTGGTTTATCATTTTTTAACATGCCAAAAGCCTGTATCTCTGTTACTAGGTCTTCATATGCATGAGAAATATTTCAATAACTGCCAGGTAATACGGACTAACGTGTGTATTTGCCCTAAATACACAGGTTACCTCAGGAAACAGCCTCTGCCTGGTTTGGATATCACAGCAACTACAGGTACGAGTAACTTACTGCTAAGGACATGCATAGCGATTTGTCTCATTATCGTGTACCATCTTCCTGACACTACAAGGCACAACGACCAAATTTCCAAAATCAAAGATAGAACTGAACATCTGCTCCCTCTGAGCAAACAAGTGAAAGTATTCCAAAACACGATTGACTGAAGATGAATTCTAGATAACTGATTATCAGCTAGTGAATCAGGTATCCATTAAGCATGCTCTATAGAAGTGAATCAAGACCCATATCATAAAGGTAATCTTAACGTTACATGCATTTGCTAGTTGATGGTATCATATTAATTTTGCTTGTGTTACTAAGGGAGTGACTTTCTTTGCTCAATTCATCTGCTAAATGTTGCTGTATCTTGGCTCAGTCAGAAAGAAAAGGATTGGCAATGTTAGCAATTCAGTTATCTCTACTGACAGAAAGACCATGTAACTTTTACATGGAATATGAGAATTAGCATTTCCATTATTTAGAGTTTCCCTTGCCATTTCTTTTTATTATCTTAATGTATTTCTAACAGGACTATAGGATTTATGTCATCCAACTGATACATGTTGGAATCACTGCTCTTTAATGACTGATCTGTATAAGACTGATGTCATGAGAAACAGAAAAGGGGAAAAAGTAAAAGGAAGGAAGAAAAGGAGGGAGAAAACCTTTAATCATGATACACTGCCAATGTAAAGGCTCCAGTTTAGAAAAGATTTTTATTTTCTAATTCATCAAAAGTTCCATTGCCTTTTAGAAGGAACTGTGACGGATTGTAAATTCATTTAAAACCTAGTTTTGGCAACTAATCTAGATTTCCTTCACTGGCCAGCTGTGCAGAACTCATCCTCAAATGCTCTATTAAAACATTCTAGGAAAGATGCCCTTAAAGCTCCCAGTCTATTAAAGGTTTACTTCCAAGGAGCTCATTCTGATCTCATTTAGTATGACACCCTTGTGTATGCCAGATGGTAACAAGAGTTATGGCTTCACACATGTCATTCTGATTTTCACCTTTGCAGTGAAAGTCCCTTAATCCAGCTTTCTTTACATAAAGCACAAAAACATGGACAAAGATATGCCAAGTCAGGATTAAGGAAATGTGATCTTGGTAAATATTCTAGAAATAAGTTGAGAAAACTAGTAAAATTTGAGGCTGTGGTTTCCTTGGAGAAAGGGTAGGCGGGTGTTTGGGATTCCAGGCTAAATTCTTCCATTAATGAACTAAATGTGTGTCTTAAAAAAACTCTTTCATTTTGCTGAGCCTAAATGTTTCAGCTGAAGAAAAGGAGGCTGGAAGTTCCCAAGTGCATCTTCTAGCTCTAACATTTTCAATGCTAACATGTTTCAAGCCCATTCTAACGTTTGTTTAGAAGTAGGCATTCTAGAGGCGCTTGGATGGCTCAGATGGTTAAGTGTCCATCTCTTGGTTTCGGCTCAGGTCATGACCTGAGCTCTGTGGGCTCACGCTCCACATTAGGCTCAGTGCTGACAAGGTAGAGTCAGCTTAGGATTCTCTCTCTCCCTCTCTCACTGCCCCTCCCCCACAGTGCTCTCTCTTTCTCTCTCTCTCAATAAATAAAAACTTTAATTAAAAAAAAAGAAATACGTATTCTATCATCAAGGCTTATTATAGCCCTCCTTGACCCTCATTTCTATTCCTTTTTCTGTTAGCCTTAAGTTTTGGAATTTTAAAACATATAGCATATGTTTCTTATAGGCTGAATTATGTTTCTGCAAAAATATATTTTGAAGTTCCAAACCCCAGGACCTCCAAACCTGACTTTCTTTGAAAATAGAGTCTTTAGAGAGGTAATCAGTGAAAATGAGATCATTAGGGTGGGCCCTAGCCCAATATGATTACTATCCTTATTAAAAGGGGACATTTGAACACAGGGCCAGGCGTGAGCAGAGGGAAAACAATACAAGGAGATAGCAGGAAAATGCCTGTGAACATGCAGGGTTTGGTGATGCACCTACCAGCCAAGGAGGCCAAAGGTTGCCAGCAAACCAGCAGAAGCGAGGAGAGAGGCAAGAACAGATTCACAGCCCTCAGAGGAACCTACCCTTGCTGAATCTTTGATTGCAGACTTTCAGACTCCAATAAACACACTGTCTTAAGCCACTATTTGTGGTATCTTGTTACAATAACCCTCACAATTGAATACAAAGATACATACTAAATAGTGTAAAAGTCTTAAGTGTATAACCTCAAGAATTCGACATGAACTCAGCCATTTGACCACCATTATCATGATACAGAACATTACCAAGCATTTCAGAAGCCTCTTTTACACTTCATTTTCTTCTCCCAAATATAACACAATTTTGACTTCTACCACAGATTCATTTTTCCCGAGGAACTTTGTATGAATACAAGCATGTCTGTGACATTCCAACTGTAGCAGAAATTCATTCATTTTAATTACTGTATTTTATTCAATCGTATCAATGAACCATAACTTAATTTCTCATTCTCTTGGTAGACAATTGTACTATTTTGAGTGTCTGGATATAAAAATACTGTTGTTGTGAGAATCTTGTAAATATCTTTCAGTATAAAAAAAAACCCAGTCATATCTCTTGGGTATATACCTAAATTTCGAATTGTGAGATCATGGGGATGGGCATCTGTTTAGTTAAACTAGCTTTATTTGTTTACTTATTTCCTTCTTCTTAATATTAATATATAATTTATTAATATAGTCTACCGATCTTATATGGTTCAGTGAGGTTTTGCATGGGTATGCATATAAAATACAACTCAAATTAGAATATTGTACAAGCACCCCAGAAATCTATCATCTCAGCCTATAACAATAATCTGAAGATAACTCCCATTCTGATCTCTAACTTACATAGATTCATTTGCCTGTTAATGACTTTCATAAAGATAGTCATGCAGTATATCTCCTCTTGCAAATGGCTGTTTATATTCAACATTATGTTTTAAACATTTATCATATTATTGTATGTATCAATAGTTCATTACTATTGGGTAGAGGAAAAAAGTATCTTTTCTTTCTACCTTTTTCAGTTCTCAACTACAATCTCTGGCACAAAAGAGATTATCAAGAGAAAAACATACAAATTTATTGAATAGAAATTTTACATGACACAGGAGCCTATATTAGGAAGAAGATATTAAAGCTGAGCATTTTTATGCTAGGTTTGACGAAGAGCAGAAGATCCTGAAAAAACATAATAGGACAAAAAAGGATATGAGCTAAGTGGGGAAAAGCAAGTCTTGTTCATTAAGATTCTCCTGGGTGAAGTCCCTAGTCTTTGGAGATAAGGATATTCCCTACTTTGTTTATAGCTGCAGCGCCTTTCACATTAGGGTCATAAAAACCAGCATCAGAGGAAGGTGAAGGAATTCTTCCTGTATTTGCCCTTTCTCAAATTTCTTCAGGTCAAAATATTCATTAATCCATGGTGTCATATTTTGAGGTTGCCTTTCCTGAACTCTGTCAATTGCAATATAGGTATTCCATTTTATGGATAGACAGCAACTTATTTAGCATTGGACTATTCATCTTTCTTCAATTTGAGGCTATGATAAATCATGCTAATTGAATATTCTTGTCCATATCTTTTGAATGACTTAAGCATTCACTGATCTGGAGTATACATCCAGGAGTGGAATTGCTGAGACAGAGGGCATAGAAGTACTTATCTTTAATAGCCATCACCAAAACAGATTTCCAATACGGCTCTTCAGGTTTAAATTTCCACCAGCAAAACCCTACACTTGCAGTCATTCCATGCTTTCTGCAAGACTTGGTAATATCTGTCATTTTAATTTTAGTTGTTTTGGGGGCATGTAGTGATATTTTAGTGCAGCCTTAGTGATTTATTTTTAGGGGTGCCTGGGTGGCTCAGTTGGTTTAGTATCTGACTTCAGCTCATGATCTCATCGTTTGTGAGTTCGAGCCCTACACCAGGCTCGCTGCTGTCAGCACAGAGCCTGCTTCAGATCCTCTGTCCCTCTCTGACTCTCTGACCCTCCCCTGCTCAGGCTCTCTCAAATATAAATAAAACATTTAAAAGTATGATTTATTTTATATGATTTTGATATTTTTCTTTAAAAATGTTTAGTGCTTATTTTTGAGAGAGAGAGAGTGAGCACACGAGCGCATGCACATGAGTGGGAGAGGGGCGGAGACCAAGAGGGAGACAGAGAATCTGAAGCAGGCTCTAGGCTCTGAGCTGTCAGCACAGAGCCTGATGCGGGGCTCGAACCCATGAGCTGTGAGATCATGACCTGAGCTGAAGTTGGATGCTCAATTGACTGAGCTCCCCAGGGTAGCTGATTTTGACTTTTTTTTTTTTTTTTTGCATCCTCTAATATAAGGCGACTTTTCAAGTAATTTATTCATAGAAAAACCAGATTATCTACATTTTCTAATCGATTTCTAAGAGTTCTTTATAAATTCTAGGGATGCCATTTGTTTTTATGGTTATGTAATATTTTTAATATTTTGTCTTTCCTTTCTTGCCATTTTTAGATAGATCTATTTTGTTGTTTTCTAGCCTCTTGTTACACCTTTTGAATATCTTAGATATTATAATTGTAATATTCATGTATAGTATAACATTTATTCTAGACTTCTTAAACTTTCAATAGTATTCTTAACACTTCTGCAACAATATAAGAACTTTGGAAAAGTTATACACTATTTAGCCACTCTCATTCATTACCATATCTTATTTCAACATAAATTCCAGAAGTCAGTTCTTAAATTTAGCCCTCCTTCTCATGTCTATTTCATGGAAAATATCTCCCCCTAAAATCTTTTAATATCCTTGTCAGATTTTAGTGTCAATATTTGCTTCCCTTAGCAAATTAGGAAGAATCCTCTCTTGTATGTATTTCCTGAAAGTGCTTGTATAAGATTAATTGTATTCATTCCTTAAATTTTTAGAAGAATTTACCAGATGATCCATCTGTGCTTGAAATTTCTGTGTGTGTGTGTATGTGTGTGTGTGTGTGTAAAATGTGTTAATTATATGTATATGGTTTCTATAATTGATACAGAGCTCATTCCGATTGTCAATTTTTTTTCTTGTGCCAATATTTTAAGGTTTGTTTTCAGTGAACTTCATTGCTTCCTGCAGTTTTAGGCTTCTTTCTGGAATCATTTTCCCTCAGCCTGAAGAACTGAAATATTTCTTGTAGTTCAGGTCTGCTAGGTAAGCATTCACTCAACATTTATGTGACAAAATAGCTTTTATTATGCCTCATTTATATTTTCACTGGGCATAGAATGTTAGATTGACATAATTTTCCCTTCAGTATGTTAAAGAAATATGCCATTTCACTGTCATTAGTTTTTGTTGAAAATCTTAGTTTTGCTCTTTTACTTGTTTTTAAAACTTTCATTTTTGTCTTGGTTCCACGATTTGACTAAGATCTACCCAGTTATGGTTTTCTTTGAATTATGTTGCTTAGGTTATGTTGAGTTTCTTGAAAATGGCTGTATTTCCTTTACCAGTTCTGCAACATTCTTGACCAATTGCTCTTCAAATATTTGTCTTTTCTATTCCCTCTCAGGTGTCTTTCCTGGTCTCCAATTGCAGTTATATTAGACATTTTAATGGTGGCCAGGTCTCTTATGCTTTGTGCTGCTTTATCTAATTTCTGTTCATCAGATTAGATTATTTCTGTGGATCTCTCTTCAGGTTCACTTATTTGGGTTTTATTGCATTTACTGTGATTTAAAACTATTCAGTGATTTACATTCAATTAGTGGGCTTTTCCGTTTTAAAATGTCTACCTGATTTTTATATAGATTCAAATTCTTTGCGAAAATGTCTACCTTTTCATTCTGTTTATTTTGGTTTTATGACCATATTAGCATCAACCAGCTTTCAGAGATATCTAGATTGGCTCTTTGCCATATTTCTCCACTGCAGCCTCAAAACTTGAGAAATGTTGGGGGTGAGGTACTGGGGATTGGCCATGTGTTTACAGCAGACCCCTCCCTTTCAATGGTTTTATCTCCCAACCACTGTGACATCCTGGAATATTTCATTCTGCCTTCTAGAATCCCCTGGAATATTTCCTCAGCCTCACATAGACCCAAGAACTCAGCAGATAGCTATCTGGAAAAGAAGTCTTGTGGACCACTGCCAACTTGACCCCAAGATTCACCTAGGCCAGGCCGTCCTCAGCCTCTACCCACAGTCAGAAAAAAGCTTCCAGAGAACATGGCAAATAGCCCATGTTTGCAGGTTTCTCTGGTCTATAAATTTTAGTTCTTCAGTTCTTTTGGTTGTCCCAGTTGTCCTTAAAATTATAATTTTATCATTTATCTACCTTTTAATGGCTGCAACAATTTCTTTGGCCAAGTCCGACCTACATGCCACACTTGCGTTCCCCTTACTTTTAGTATTTTTTTCGTTCTGAAAGCATCTTAACATTCATAAAATTTTATGTCATGAAACTTTTTGCAGAACTGAATATTCCAAAAATAAACATAGATTTTCAAGTCCTGTTATCTTTTTTGCATGCTCATTTTGGAAATCACTGGACCACCCAAATTGCTTCTCAAATTAAAAGTAAATCTGGAATTTGTCCAAACCGGATTTAAGATGGCTTTTCTAGAAAGAAGTCTTGCCAGGGGGACTTGGAACTCTCTGACAGATGAAGAAATAAGTGTCTTGATTACCAGTCAGGTACATATATTGACATTCCTACTGCTTCATCTTGAGAGCCTGACCTACAGGTACATAGAAATATACCCAGAACAATGGAGAGATAGAAGATTTAAACCAGCATGTTCTAATTTTTTTTTTTACAAAAATCTTGGGAGACAGAGAGAGAGAGAGAGAGAGAGAGAAAGGGAGAGATAATGAGTAGGGGAGGGATAGGGAGAAAGAGAGAACTCAAGAAGGCTCCACACTCAGTGCAAAGCCCGAGGTGCAGCTCGATCCCATGACCTGAGCCCAAACCAATGCTCAATGGACTGAGCCCCTCAACCAACATGTTTTGAGGAAGTAGCTTAGAATGTGACAGTGTACGTTGTTTTTAAGTCAGTTGGCCAAATGTACCTCAAATGTGTTACAGAAATACTATCATGAAACATCCTCTGTGGTGCCGAGTAAGAAATTTACTTTGGTCTGTAAGCCTCAGGTTAAAGGAGGGAGAAATAACAAACAAATAAATCCTGATAACATGTTGGAATGAATGACAGACAGAAATGTCGGCACCTATTATCAAAAGACCCAGAGGAAATAGGGAAGACTAGGGTAGAATTGAGTCAATATTCCGTAAATTTTTAAAGAAGGTAAATATTAGAAGAAAGGAAGATTGATCTGAGGAACATCCCTTCACCTGCAGTAGTAAAGCATCCATCAGGTGGAGCATGAGCAAATGACAACCTTAGTACATCAAAATTCAGTTTTATCCCATCAAAGAGTGAAAATGTTGTTGGATCCTTTAGTTAGTCCAAATAACTCTCTGGCTGATGCTTTTTTGCTAAGATAATAAGTTCTTGGGGGGGGGGTCTTGTATTTTCCTCACTTTAAAATTACAAAAGTGCCTCCTCCTTACTACGTAATTCATTCACATTATAATTTTTTAGGCAATACAGAAAATCTTATGCGGCTCAATAAAACCTTTATACATTTAAACTTTACCCAATACAGTGCTATTACAAGTCTCTATTGGGCATTTCCCCATGTCCCTATACCAAATGAGTACCCTTAAATAACTGAAATAAATGTATACATATATATTTATACATATATATGTTATATACATATATTTAGGCCATATAACAATTTCATACTATAAGAGCTAATATTTTCATGAAAAATTATTAGTATCTTTTGATATATATGCCAGAGGCAGCATATGAACTATTTATTTTTGGCACAAACTGGCTTCCTTTTGATAATTGCTCTCATGTCCTGAGTGTCCCCTCTCTTCTATGTATTCAGTGTCAGATCATTTTTTAGCTCTTCACACAGGCTTTTTTGAAAGATGCAATTTCCCCTTCCTTTGATCATAACACTTTCTTAAACAATATCGATATTCCCTTGCAGTTGATTCAATGTGAGTAGTAGGGGGAAAACTGACCAGCCGCTTAGAACACTTTACAGAGAGCTCGGTGGAAAGAAAACACATCCCTCCCAAACTCCACTGAAACACAAAGGGAGAAGATTGCCAGTTCAGAGCTGTGTGGGCACCATCACGGACTCCTCTTCCTTATTGTCAGTTATAAATCTAAGCCAGAAGGGTACTGACAATAGAAATGGAAAGGAGAAGTACGCACGCGCGTGCACGTGTGTGTGTGTGTGTGTGTGTGTGTGTGTGAGAGAGAGAGAGAGAGAGAAAAGGCCGCCATGTGAATGCAGTCATCCCAAGGCTGGACAAGGAAGGATTCATTTCCAAGCACACGCAGGATAGCGGACAGGATTTAGTTCCTTGACAGTTGTTGGAATGAGGACTTCTTTGACTTCTCCCAACACCGGCCTCCCCAAAAGGCATCTGACAGTATGGCAGCTCTCTTCATCTTAGCAAGAAAGCAAGAGAGCCAAAGTTGCCAGCAAGAGGGGGGGAGGGCCACCAAGATGCATGTCTGTTTTGTAACCTAATCCCCGAAGTAACATCCCATTACTTTTGCTATATTCTGGGCATCAGAAACAAGACACTGGGTCCAGTCTGCACTCAAGGAGAGGGGATCACTCAAAGGCATGGACACTAGGAGGTGGCATCATTGAGAAACTGCCTATGATGCCATCCAGGTAATTACCACTTTTCCCCTAGGATATTATTTTTCTTCAGAAATATACTTAAATAAAGCTCTAGAGTAACAGTCTAGAATTAAATAAAACTAATGGTCTCTCCAGCTTTGTATCCTGCTCCACACCCTCAAAGTTGTGTATAAATGTAGCAATTTTTTCCTCTTCTTTACCACCAGACTCCAGCATGATTCACCCATGCAGCAGAGACCCTCTATGTGTTTGCCTAAGCCAGATTTGTCAGAATCTATATATTATTGACATGCCAGGGACTATTTTTACCCATTCTGGAAAGCCGATCAATGTTCCACATTCCCCATTCTCAACTCTCAAGAGTGTTGATTGCTTTCTGCACCTCAACACTTCTCCTTGTCACCTGGGCTTCTGCAGCATCAATACTCTTGACTTCACTTTCTTTCTTCTTTTTGCAATGTCTTTTTCTCCACCTTCTTGCAATTTCAAGCAAAGCGACTTTTTCTAAACATTTCCTAACAGTGCATGCTCCTGAACAGTGTGACCTGACTACTCACATCAGTTGTAATTTCCAGCTTTTTCAGTTTTTCTCTTCTTCTTAGTTGAGCTCACAAATAATTCTACCCCAAAGAGGAATGAGATAGAAGGGCAGGTCGGTTTAGCATCTGACTTCAGCTCAGGTCAGGATCTCACAGTTGGTGAGTTTGAGCCCCACATTGGGCTCTGTCATGATAGCTCAGAGTCTGGAGCCTGCTTCAGATTCTGTGTCTCCCCTTCTCTCTGTCTGCTCATGCTCTGTCTCTCTCTCCCTCAAAAATAAGTAAACAAAAAAATTTTTATTAAAAATTTTTAATGTTTTATTTTTGAGAGAGAGAGAGAAAGGAGAGAGTGAGTGAGAGCATAAGCAGGGGAGGATCAGAGAGAGAGGAAGACACAGAATCCGAAGACAGGCTCCAGGCTCTGAGCTAGCTGTCAACACAGAGCCTGACATGGGGCTTGAACCCACAAACTTTGAGATCATAATCTGAGCCGAAGTCAGACACTTAACTGACTAAGCCACCCAGGTGCCCCGAAAAAAAAGAATTTTTAAAGAATTGCTAAGGGGCGCCTGGGTGGCTCAGTCGGTTAAGCATCCGGCTTCGGCTCAGGTCATGATCTCATAGTTCGTGGGTTGGAGCCCCGTGTCAGGCTCTGTGCTGACAACTAGCTCAGAGCCTGGAGCCTGCTTCAGTTTCTATATCTCCCTCTCTCTCTGACCCTCCCCTGCTCGCACTGTCTCTCTCTCTGTCTCTCAAAAATAAATAAAAAGCATTAAAGAAAAAAAATTTAAAGAATTGCTAAGATTCTATTGAAGAGTTTCTATCATCCTTTGGATGCTTACTTATAATGCTTATATTTTCCCTTAAGATTTAATTTTGATAAGTAAATAGTGTTTATTAATCTATTAAGTTCTAGGAACTAGAAACAATGTTTAATAAAAAAGAGAAACCTAGGGGCGCCTGGGTGGCTCAGTGGGTTGAGCGTCAGGCTTCGGCTCAGGTCATGATCTCACGGTTCGTGGGTTCAAGCCTCGCCTCAGGCTCTGTGCTGACAGCTAGCTCAGAGCCTGGAGCCTGTTTCAGATTCTGGGTCTCCTTGTCTCTCTGACCCTCCCCTGCTCACGCTGTCTCTCCCTGTCTCTCAAAAATAAATAAAAAACAGAAGAAAAAACCAAAAAAACCCTAAACTTTGAGGGTTTTTTAGTATTATTATCATAACTATATGCAAAATCAATGCATTCATTTTTTAAAATAAGAATTTGAAAGATATGCAGGGAGGAAGAGAAACTTTCTTGGAAAAGTACACACAAAGCAAGATTTATTTAAAACAAAATTAAGAAAATAATATTTGGTAGTTTGTTTTGAATTCATTTTTTAAAATGTATTTTTCTAAACATATCTTTAGGAGGGAAATGTATAAATTTGAATCATTTTTATTCATAGGAAAAGTATAAGGTTTCATAAATTTTGCCACTAAACTTCCCTGACCTTTATGAATTCCGGTTTTTTCCCTTGTTTACAATCTGACTGAGCTATAAAGGTGTAACCATTAACCAATCAAAATGAACACTAAAAGGTCAGTGCATTGCATATAATATAGTTACTTTTCAAAACATGTGTAAGGCATTCAAATTCTGGCACATTTTTGCAAGTCCAAACTTGTTAAATAAATCCATGGTGACATAAATGAGACCCAAGCTCCTGGTAAACCTTGTAATAAAGATGAGAAGAAAGTCCAGCTCCCTTTCTTTTCTTTTTTATTTTTATATTTTAAATTTAGTCTCAAAATTTCTAGTAAGGTAAAAAGGACAATAAAAATGTTATAGGTATCATAAACTGTAACAATCTTGCAAATATTTTCCAGGCTGCAAATATCAAATTAAGAACTTCCTTAGATTTACAAATTAGTGCACACAGTTTCGAAGCATATGTCAGTTTTAATAATTTCCTAATGGCAACTATCAATGTTATCAGCGATTTGTAAATAAGTAATTATAAGAGGGCATTTTGGTTTCAGAAATTATCCCAATATGTGGTCCAAAGAAGGCCAGTATCAAAGGTAAACATATGTATTTTTTCCTACACGGTTAACTTGATAGGGGCATATATTATTTCTATACGGTTTGTATCTTCAGTGTGTAAGGCAAAACAAGAACATAATTTGTGAGTTTTAAAAAACATTCTTAAATACTGTTTTTCTTAATGCCAACCTATTTTAACCATCTGAAAAGGGTAAAAAAGAAGGTTTGGTCTCCATAAGAACATATGCAAGCAATAAAATCAGATAGTTAAACACAGAAGGAAAAAACTGGCTCACCTATAGATTAGAAGGCAAGAAGCAAAGTCTACCAAAAACATTAAAGTTACCAAATCATAACAGAAGCACGGTTGCTGTTTGTGTTCTGAGTGGAAGGGAGAACACTGATATGCACGGCCTCGTTTACCAAAACGTTTTGAGAAGTTGCAAAAAGTAGGAGAAAGGCAAGTATGATGGTTTGGAAATTAAACCATATACAGAAAGTATGTTATAAGGTGTTAGGATAACTACCTAATTAAGAGTCTGTAGGCTGGAGGAACAAGACATGGACTGGGAAGTGGATTTTTACACCCCTGGGATACTAAGAGGAAACTGAAGGCAGTGTCTTTTGAGAACTTTTGGGCTCTCCAGCCCCTAAGAGGCCAGAAGCCTGTGGCTAAAAGCAAAAGGGCCACACCTTGACCTTGATCAAGTAACAGAGCTGTTGGTAAAACCCAGACACCTTCACTGTGAGCCTCAGGTCAATTGTGGCTGTGCCTCAGTTATGGAATGCATAAGTCATCATAATAAAAGATACAGCATAGAGGATATAGTCACTGATGTTGTGAGAGCATAGACATTGTAATCTGTTCCAAGTGTCATGACTTGTCATGATGTTGTATGGTGCAGATGCTGGCGACCCCTGGGTGAGCACAGCATCATATATGGAGTTGTTGAGTCACTGTGTTGTACACCTGAAACTAATGTAAGAGTGTGTGTCAAAGACACTCAAAAAATAAAAATGTTTACGACAAGGAAAGACAGGGCACTTCAAAAAGCCTAAGCTTCCTGTTTCTCCAAAGTACAATTTCCTTTTAAAACTACTATGCCATGGGCACCTGGGTGGCTCAGCTGGTTAAGCCTCTGACTTCCATTCAGGTCACAAGCTCATGGTTTGTGAGTTGGAGCCCTGCATTGGACTCTGTGCTGAGAGTGCAGAGCCTGGAGCCTGCTTTAGATTCCGTGTGTCTCTCTCTCTCTGCCCTCCTTCCCCCCACCCCCGCCATACCAGCCCCCCACCAACTCATTTTTTGTTTCTGTCTCTCTCAAAAATTAAAAAAAAATTACAAAAATAAAGTTACTATGCCAGGGTAAGTAATTACTGCTTAATTTGCATTTTTGAAATGATTTTAATAGGAACATTCCTGTAGATTATGCAATATTTGGAATATTGCTGCTATTACTGGACCAATGTCACAAAATCTTTGTGATATCTTTAAAGGTGCTTCTAACAAAGGCTGAAATGGGGTCTATTTTTACTCTGGCCACATTCTGATTATTAAACAAGGTAAATGGATGAAAATATCTTAATTCTAATTCTGAATTTTTTTATATTTAACGTTATTAGTAAAAAGTTGACATTTTCCTCATGTTTCAGCCAACTATCCAGAAAAGACTCACTCTGTACTTGGCCATAATCCCACTGAAAATATAGCTATACATGTGTTGTGAATGGGAGAAATGGAGTTCAGCCACCAAGAAAGGATAAGGACTTTCTGGAAGTCTGAAGATGAGCAGGATCCCCGATGGCTTGGGGGAAAGGGTCCCACAGCTCTGAGTACGCACAATGCTAGGGTAGAGGCAGTTTTTCAACATAACCCTTGTGGATATAAGAACTGGGTAGAAGAGCAGAAATCAGGAAGTGTGAAGAGTTATCTATGGAAACAGCTGTGTGAGCCAACTTTCCACGTGCTTCTTCCATTCATTCCCTCAGTGCACAGAACAAGCCACAAAAAATACGCTTACAATAATGACACACTTTGGGAGAGACTCAATGAAAGCCAGACTTGAGAGGCCAATTTAGTGACCATTTGTGTACCTCTCATCAAAGAGCACAAAGGAGCTGGAGCACACCACCAAAGCCAGTGAGGGGAGATATAGATCCAAACCAGAACTGCCACCAGCAGCCCCAAACTCACTTCCCTGCTGCCCTATTACTACTCGTTGGCTCATGAGCAACCTCAGGAAAATGTGAGTGGGATCACCAAGTCCTCTACGATTACATAGAATAAAAGATTCTTAGATTGGTTATAATGGGAATGCATTCAATAATAGAAAGGAGGGGATTAAGCCTATATTTTTAAAAGAAGAAATACTAGTTTTACTTGGACCTAGGTGGTTAAACATGAGAGGCTGGGGGCATCTATATCCTCATCTTGCACAGCAAGGAATCAGAAAACATGTTCAATAGAAGAGCTAGTCTGGTCTTTTCAAAAGAGGTTACTTTACTTCTGGGTCTTTTTTTTTAAGTTTATTTATTTATTTTGGGAGAGAGAGACAGAACTCAGAAGTGGTAGAAAGAGAGAGAGAGAAAGAGAGAGAGACAGAGAGAGAGAGAGAGAGAGAGAGAGAAAGAGAGAGAGAGAGAGAGAATCCTAAGCAGGTCCTGCACTGTCAGCATGGAGCCTGACGTGGGGCTTGAACTCACAAACTATGAGATCATGACCTGAGCCAAAGTCAGAGTCTCAACCAACTGAGTCACTCAGTCACCCCAGAGGTTACTGTTGGGTCTTAAGCAACTTGCTACAAGGTAGAAAATAGTTACTCTTGCCACAGTAATTTCCAGATGAAATTACTGTGCTGGATGTCATAAGGAAAAAATTCTAGATCAACTAGATAAAATTCCAAATATCGATTTTCTCCTATGATTTCTTGTTTAGTAAAATCATTTAAAACGTATTTCTAACAAGACTACAAACACATCTATATATACACATACATAAACATGCATTACTTCATATAGAAATAAAATAGAGTACTTAAGACATAATAAGGTCAACATCAGAACATATATTTTTGTACCTAATAATGATTTTGTACATAAGAGTCACGTGAAAGTCTGAGCTGGAAAAAGACTGAGCACGTCCAGTGAAGATCTACAGGTTCTGCATATGAGTGCATGTGGGCACCTGTGTGTTCACACGCATGCACACTTGTACCAGTGCTGATGCCCCGGCCTGAGCGGACCTCATGGTGGAGCAGGAAACTGGGCCCTGATGTGGAGAGTTCCTCAGTATCCCTGGCGATGTGCCAGAGCAGGGGAAGGAGCAAGAGAGGAGAAGGTTCCGTTTCTCCAGTCATTCATTTTTGAATTAGGAAATAATTAAATCTTATTATTGTTTCCAACTACTCATTTTCTGGGTCAAGAACTACTTGAGGAAAAGGCAGAGACTGATGATTTATGTTGCCAAAAATAAAACAAACAAACAAATACTTCACAGTGTTGTGGCTTTTCCATGGGATTCAATATAATTAAATAATCACTCCAGAGCCAAATACTAAACATTTGAGAGAAGGGCTTTTTTTTTTTTTTTTACATTACCTTTAGCTTCTATAAGAAAAATGAAATAATTATTATACTAATTGGCCTCTTAAAAGGAAGCTCTATATTCCTTTTTTGGTCATTCCATACTTCTACAGACAAGTGTTTTTTTCTTAATACTGCCTTATGCTGATCATTTGTTAAGGCATGTTTATTGCATTGATCTTAACAATGACTTCTATTTCTCTGGCCAAAAGTAGCAATGAAAATAATTTCCTGTCCAAGAATTATATTTTAGGGGTTTACCACCATGGCAGAGATTTCACTTAGGATTACTTTTACTTTGTATTTCCAGAGAATCTCTTCACGTTTCCCTAACATTTCACACTGAGATAATGGACTTTAAAAGCATACTCAAGGGGCGCCTGGGTGGCTCAGTTGGTTAAGCCTCCGGCTTCGGCTCAGGTCAGATCTGACATTTGTGGGTTCGAGCCCCGCGTCGGGCTCTGTGCTGACAGCTCAGAGCCTGGAGCCTGCTTCTGGTTCTGTGTCTCCTTCTTTCTCTGACCCTCCCCCTCTCATCCTCTGTCTCTCTCTGTATCAAAAAAAACTAAATAAAACATTTAAAAAAAATAAAAAATAAATAAAAGCATACTCAGGTCAGGGTATCTGGATAGCTCAGTTGGTTAAGTGTTCGGCTCAGGTCACGATGTCAAGGTTTGTGAGTTCAAGCCCCATGTGGGGCTCTGCACTTTGAGTGTGGGGCCTGCTTGGGATTCTCTGTCTCCCTCTCCCTCTCTGCCTCTTCCCTTCTTGTATGTGCTCTCTCTCTCTCTCTCTCTCTCTCAAAATAAATAAATATTTTTTTTAAAAAAAGCATGCTCAGGTCATAAGATAAAAATAAGTCCTTTACTCTGTTCATAATTCTTTGCTCTGTATGAAATTGTAAGTGTTGTATGAAGACAAGCGCCTAGGCCTCACACAAGGAAGGTAAGTCATATCAATTGACAGTCAAGTCTGAAACAAGCTGACTCACAAAGAGCCATTTTTGTTACTACTACTTATAAAAATATTTAATAACAAATAGATATATATACATTACTTAGGTGATACTGCCATACTAGTTATAAGGAATATATGTAGAGATTGATTTCCACTTTAACACCAGTTCAAAACAGAGATGTAAGTTTGAGCAAACTTTGGTGATAAAAATCAAGGAAAACTTTGTGACTATAAAAAATAAGATAAAAAATAAACCAGAATATGGTAAAATAACCCACTGACACTTAAATGAATGTCCTTATTTAAAATTGAGATATAACATCTTCTGATCCTTCATGTGTTTATCATTACTTCCTGGAGAGAGTGGCTATATCCATAAAGAAAATAAATTATTGATAAACTATCAGGGATAGCCTTTTGCAAATTATACCTGCACTCCTTGAATGTACACCATTTTCTCTACTGGAAGTCTCCTCAACATAAAATATTCTCATGTGCATATACATATACCACACACACAGAAGACCCTGTTATAATCCTATGATCAAGTGCTACCTATCAAATCTTTTTCCTCCTAATTCTTCCTTCCTAGTTTCTACAATATGTGGTATTTTCTTTCTTATCTGTTCATTCTTTATATCTCTTCCTCTTTATATGCTGATTTCCTGCTTAGCTTTACTAAATCAATCCCCCGCAGATAACTAATGATTATATAATATTCAAATGAAATGAACTGTTTCTATCCAGGTCTTATTCAACTTAGCATTTGGCACTCTTGTACACATCCTTCTTGTTCTCGAAGAATTCTCTTTTCTATTAATATTCATAAAACTACTTTTTTGAGTTTAATTTTGAGAGAGAATATGCAAGCAGGGGAGGTGCAGAGAGAGAGAGGGAGAGAGAGAATTCCAAGTAGACTCCACGCTGTGAGTGCAAAGCCCAATGTGGGGCTCAAACTCAGGAACAATGAGATCATGACCTGAGCCAAAATTCAAGAGTCATACACTTAACTGACTGAGCCACTCAGGCGCCCCTCAGAAGATTACTTTTACTTAAATCTTTACTTATTCCTTTAACCATCACATCTTAATCCATTTTATATAGTACTGCATTCTTCACTCATTAATATTAACTTCAAAAATTTTGCTTACCCCCTTTATATTTTCTCATGATTTGTTCTGAGTGACATTACCCATATCTGTAATTCTTTCATGTCTAATAGGCTAATATGTCCACAATCAATATTCCTAGCTCAAATTACTCTTGTCATTTCTAAGTCTTCTACTGAATACATACTGTCCAGACAACACAAATTCTGCTTCTTTAAACAGGATGACAATGTTCCACTCAAATTCTGTTTGGGTAACACCTAGGTGTTTCTCCCTTGGAAATAACTTCTTCAGATCTATAACTATTGGTCTGCTAATTTCTGTTCTTGGATTGATGCTACAGTCTTGAGTCTTATTCTCTCCTATTGATCTAGTCAATCTGATAATGGATAGACCTTATCTTTGATATGATACTCAACTATTTCTCACTGTCTTTAAAATAAATTTCACAGCATCTAGTATTGTGTACACAGAAACTTATCTCCTATTATCATCCCTTTGATTAGCTTTTCCTTTAACTACACCAATATTCTTGGGTTTTGTTGACCAGATAAGGTTGTTACCTTGATGCTTTTCTTTATATTGAATCTTTTTCATGGATTGATATTCCTCACTGCTGTCTACGTGCAAAACTGCTGGTTGATCTAATTCATCACAAGTTTTTTGGAAGACTTACTTGAAGTAATTGCCATCACTATTTCTCTTTGAATTTCCATAAATCATGTACCATTTTTCTATATCTCTTATTTTACAGCACTGTGATTGTTGTCATTATTTTGGGAGTAAGTCTATTATGGTAAAAACAGCTGGTTGCCAATAGATATTAACTCTTTTTTTATCTCCTAATTTACAGAGCCTTCCTACAGAGACAGCAATGTGGTAAGAAAATATTGTTATCCCAGGTTTTCTGGTACGCAAAGAGCTTCAAATAACCCTATGGACTTGTGTCAATGAGATGTGACCAGGAGTCTGCTGGGCATGATTATAGGGAAAGAGAAACCTTGGCCATTTCATGCCTTGGGCATTCTTTTTCCCTTCTTCAATGAATTGTAGAAACAATGTGGGTAAATGAAATTACCATCCTGTAACTATCAGAAAGAGACATATATAAAAGAAAAAAGAGTAGAAGAAAGAAAGTGCTTGTTCTGTGATGGTATCATGAAACCATGATACTAGACTCGGTTTGCCAACTCTGACCCCTTACTTACTGAAGCCAGCATCACCGGGTTTCTGTCACAGGTCACAGCCAAATATATTTCTAAGTGAAACACTTTGCTAGCTGGAAGGAGGGCCCTTTGAGATCAGAGACATTATCTTATTCAGTTCTATATTTCAATAACTAGCCCAACACCAACAACACCATATGTGATATATACAAATTTTTAATGGAAGAGATAAATGAATAAAACAAGACAAATAAGATCCCTTTCTCCTAAAATCAGGACACTGGAAGAAAATGTTCAACTCTGAATAGAAATAGACAAAGAACAGCAAAATGTTATCTACAGTCTCAGAAACTTCGATCTCCTTATGTGTTAAAATGCATTTCATGAATAGGAGAGCAAAATGAATTATTAGTTAGAATACTGAGGTCAAGTCTACAATTTTCTTATCCTTCAATTATCCTTTAACCGGAGAAAAATAACACGACACTACTGTGCTCAGTTCCAATTAACTCAGCTAAATTGTTGACCCTTGTCATTTAGATTACAAACTACTAAATGGCAAACACCAATTTTCCTCTTTACATTCTGACTGTTTGAAAGATACTTGGGGGACTTCTTTTTTTTTTCTTCAGAGCAAATTTCACTTACTACTACTGGAAAGGAAAGCCTGTCCAGCTATCAATGACTTCCTATCCTTGAAATAGAATCTGAGAGACAAAACACTTCATGGAAGGTAAAGAAGGGCCACTTCAGGATTTCAGCAAAACATGACACGTCTGATTCTTGAGAAGCCCTTTCTTATCACGCAGTTAGTAAGAACTCACGTTCAAATTCAAGAAGTCTCACCGTGGGTAAACAGAAATTCTTAGGAATAAAAGGAATACAATTTCTTTTTATTACCTGGTGTGTAGTCTGTCATTATTTACATATGCTTGGGAGTGGTCATAGCTTACATGCTTAAAATGTAAGATAAACTTAATTCTGTATTTACTCTCTTTTCTTCAAATCTCCTATTTGACACTATTGAGAGCTGTCATCTATGGCTTAGGTAGTCCATGTAACTGGGGTGTCTTCTTTTTTGCTGATCACCTTGTTATACGGTTTCTACCTCCTAAATAAATTACCTATATGCTTTTCCATTTTCCAATGTCTTCTTTCTTTCAGGCACCTTGATTTTCCAACTAGACTCTTGTAATGTCATTCTGACTGGAATCCTGTACCCACGTTCAAGTACAAATCCTGGGTCACTGCTTAAAAGTAACTTTGCCAAATCAGTTTCTTCACTATAGCCAGTGTGCTCTATAGCCGTTTCAAATATAACACCACTCATAACCTAAAGCATATACATAGCTCCCAACTCCTCTATAGATAAAGTCCAAAGGTATTATTGTTCATAATATTTGTAAGATTAGGCTCCTCTTGATTCTCTCTCTCTCTCTGTCTCTCCCTCCCCTGCTTGTGTGTGTACTCTTTTTCTCTCTTGCTCAAAATAAATAAACTTTTTTTAAATAAGAGGGCACCTGAGTGGCTCAGTCAGTTAAGCATCCAACTCTTGATCTCATTTAAGGTCATGATCTCACGATTCATGAGTTCGACTCTGCATCAGGCTCTGTGCTGACAGTGTGAAGCCTGCTTGGGATTATTTCTCTTTCCCTCTCTCTCTCTGCCCCTCCCTCGTGCTCGCTTGTATGCGCGCTCTCTCTCTCTCTCTCAAAATAAATTAAACTTAAAAAAAAGATTAGGCCCCTCCTTTCCTTCTCACTCTCATTTTATGCCAATCTTTTATTTAAATCTTTGTATGATAACATTTTCTTGGCTTCAGATGTACCATTTTCTCTTGTTTTGTCCTTCTTAACTGTTATTTAACATTTTTAAAATATGCATGTCTTCAATTCCAATATTACCTGACTCATTTGCCTTTCAGTTCTCAGGATCATGTGTCCTCTCTCTCTCTCTCTCTCTCTCTCTCTCTCTCTCTCTCTCTCTCACACACACACACACACACACACACACACACACACATTGCATATGCATGCATTTTTAGAGAGTCAAACTCCAAAGAAGGAACAATTAATAAAAGGATTTAAACAGAAGCACAATTGAAAGCCTGACCTTGGTTGGATAGAATAAGACCAAGAAGTAGATGCTTACAACAGTATTGGTGAAAGACTATGAAGATCACATAACAGAAATGTAGATGGTACTGGAAAGTAGGTTCTAGAAAGAAAACAGTGAAAAGGCAAGATCAAGAGATTTTAATGACTGTAATTATGAGCATCTGTTAGATCACCATGTAGAAATGATGAACTAAGAAGGATTTTTGATTTGTATGTCATATTGGAAATGTACCCAGAAGCAATCTGCCCAGATATGGCTTTCAGACTTTTGAGAATTAAAGTTGTTCTGGGAATATTTGTGTTTAGAAAATAAGTGATCTTGGGATAGGGACTGAGGTAACAATGACATTGGAAGACAACTGAAAGAGAGATGATAGCAGAGGAATGAGAGAAGAAAGTTCGAGAGGGAAGGGGAGATCTAGAGGTGTGGACAGGAGATGCAAAGGAGAAAGATGTTTCTACAGATAGATTTAGTTAGTATCTGATACTACAGAAATTTGTCCAGAATAAGACTGAGAGGAGTCAACATGACAGTCTATGACCACATGTGGGAAAAAATTTCATTAAAATGCTGAAAATTAGTAACAAATGTGTGTTTATCAGGAAGGTTTATGTAATCACAGAGCAAAGATTTGAGTATAGAATACGCTAAGTTTTTCATTGCCTAGAAGAGCAGATAGGAGAAGGGGGTGGGGTTATGGTAAAAGTAATGGGCTTAGAGCCTATGGGCAACTCTCAGCACTACAAGCCTCCACTGTGGGTGGGACTGAGCCTCTTGATTTTGCTGAGCACCACTTTTCTCAGTGCCCAGCAAGGATTAGAATACTTCTGTCCTTGAAGTGTTATTGTCAGTATTAAATGACTGTTGACACATGTAAAATCAAAGAGAAGTATGAATAATCAATAAGAATATGCTATTATTACTGTTGTTACTATAACCATAATATTCAGCATATGGTAGATATAACAGATAGTATTCTTTATTGGGAAGTTTAAAATGGAGGAATTTCAAGAAAATAGGTGAAGGAGGAGACATATGAGGTGACATGAAAGGTGACAACTGTAACCCCAAAAAGGATAACCAATGAAGCAAAGTTGCTGGGTTGGAATAAACAGGTCAGATGAAGGAATTAACCTCAGAAAGAGGAAAGTACTGTCTTACTCTGAAATTGGAGGGTCACGTACAGGATAGGTAAATAGGTTGAAACTTCTATATGAAAAAAAAAACTTGAAAGATTTTCTGTCAGATGGGTACAGTCATTTCAGGGAAGAAATCTGCTCATGTGTAGTATGACTAGACTTTGGGGATAACAGGCGTTGAGAAGAGGCAAGATGGTTAAACCAGGATGCTGAGTAATAAAGTAGATATGGAGCCATGGAAGTGATTCAACTAGTCAGCATGTGTGTTACATCCTACTCTATATATTACCTTAATCTGTAAACTTCCATGCTCATATGTGAGTACACTGTGGGCTTTGCAATATATCTTTGTTTTCTTTCAATCTATAAAAGCATCTATAAAAAGAGTAACAGGAACTTTCCAAAGAAAGATAAAATAATAATATATTTTGGAATATTACATCTTCAGTCCTTGGTAATTTTAACTACCAATGACAATACTGAAAAACCCAAAAAATGCTGTATGAACTTCTCAAAGTAATGTAGTAAAAAAATGCTCTCTCATTGTTTTGAACGTAAGGCTTCAAGATTCAGAACTCTCTCTGATACTAGGAGAATTTGAGTATTTTTTAAAAATTGGGTGAAAGTGCACATACCACAGGGAACTGTCCTAAGAAAATATAAATGAACACAAATAATTTGCCTCATGTATTTCTCAAGTTATTGCCAATTTGAGTAAAAAAAATCTTAGCTCTCTCTTGTTGGAAATCATACAAGAAGGTCTGATGCCTTATACTCAAGTTATCTAAGAATCAGCTTCCTTGAAATAGGAAGGACAGGACTGAGTCAATGTTGAGCTTGGGAAATAAAAAAGCCAACCAAATATGCCAGTAAGCTAAGACATGGGGCATCCTTCTTGTTTACCTATTTTTCACTTACCAACTTCAAATTATTTCTGAAATTGTCACTCAGTAGAAACTGTCAAATGAAAATAAAATTCCTTCAACATAAGAATGGGAAAAATTATGTGTTCAACCTCAATTCAATGTATCCAAACAGATTCCATACACAGAAAAATATATCAAGTGATGATATAAATACATTAATATAGGTAATAACCCTTAGAAAAAAAGTAAAGTTTGTACATAGCCTGTATTATTAGGAAGAGTTCTTGTAACCCACCTGATAGTGAGGGCTGGTTAGTCAAAAAAAGGTACAAGTAACCACTTTGTTGGAGAGGGATGGGCAAGTTTTCTACAGGTATTTGCTAGTAGACTCTGAAGTGTTTATGATAAATTTCTTTATTCTGAGGCTTTGAGACTAGAAGATCCTACTTGGGAATATTTTGGCATATCTATAACAGGAGTGAGATCTCTGGGTCAAAACTAATGTGTTTCTAAATATGAAAAATAGCAAACATACACAATTACCTAAAGAGTTACAGATGATGTCATCTTGTTTATGTTTGCAATGTTCTTCATCTCTATAGCTTCTATCTGTTCACTTTCATTTTCCCCTAATCTTATAAAGTACTTTAGACAATCTATTCAATAACCCTAGAACATTTTTTCCCAATTCTACCCACATATAAAATTGCTGCAAGCATTTGTTCTGAGTAAAAAGTATTTAATTTGGAACGTGTGTCAAGTGAAGAGCCTCCTTTAAGCACTCATCATACCCCACATCTATCTTTTATCTGATAATGTAAAAGAACCATTTATTTTCACACATATGGCTCAAATGAGATACTTTCTTCTCTTTTTCAAAATTTAATTTAATCCTTGGTTTTCAAATCTTGTGTCTATTGTGCATGCCTGTTGAGATTTTTTGAACTTTGCAGTTTTCCAAACTGGGTGTCCATCTTTTAAAATTGATTGTGAGGAGGTGTTCATATCTTTGGATCTGGGACCTTAAATTGGTATAACCATGGTGGAAAAAAATGATAACATTATTTGCTAAAGTTAAATGCATATTCAGCTTATGACCAGCAACTCAAACAGAAACACCTGCATGTCCATCAGTGTTAGAATGAATTAAAAATTTCCATTTTTATTCAATGGATTGCTACACAGCAAGGACAAGAATAAATCACTGGTATATAAATTAACATAGATGGATTATACAGGCATCATTGTGAGTGAGGTAAAGACAGAACCAAAGTACTAGATAATATATGCCTCCTTTTACATGAAGACCAAAATAGGGAATATTAATCTATGGTAACAGAAGTTAGAATAATGGCTACTTTGGACACCATTGATTGAGACAGGAATGAAAGATTCTTTTTGGAACTCTAAAATGGTGCTAGATCTTACAAATGAACATTTTTGAATTTATTATAGTGAACACTGTATGGAAGTTTTATATGCTTCAGCACAATTCTATTCACTTTTGTTGACGTAGTAAACTATTGCATATAATATGCATTTATTTGGAACAGTTCCAGATTTAGGCATTTCCTTGATTAGAAGCCAATTAGAAGCAAATATTAATTCCAAAATATAAAAAATATTTTTCAATGACAGATGAAAAATGTGTGGCATTATAAATTATTCAAAAAATAAGAATTGCTTCTTAAGAATCTAGAATTTACAATCTTCTTTAGAATTGCTTCTAAAGTTACTTTTGCATTTTCACAAATAGTTGAACTAAATTACCTATGTTAGTCCTAAAAATACTCAATAAATATCAAATGAAAGTGTTAAAAGTTAACAAAGATCACATTTTTAACAGTTAATTTACATTGCTCCATTATTTTACTTAATAAACAATTTTATGCTAGGAATAAGCAAGTTTCTGTATTCACATTATCTTTACCCAAGAGCATTTAAACAAATATCATTGATTACTTGCAAATTACAGATTGTGGATTCAGAGCTCCAAACTAAAGCTCTAAGGATATAATTCAATTAAAATGATCCATAATTGTGAATTCACCTCATCAGTGCCCCAAGACAAGAAGCTCTTCTCACATCATTGTGAATTATTTTAATGATCATGGCCTGCACAGAAAAAATTGAAATGCTAAGAATATCCTAATCCCTTTGCAATTAAAAAAATCTTCTCTCAAAATTTCTTTATATCTTAATTTCTATAAAAATAATTTCTATAAAATTATGTTTATAATTTCTATAAAATGAACATAAAAGTTTGGGTCAGATCAATGACTGAACTAGTTCAATATTTTCTGGCAAGTTCATATTTTATAGGGTTGCTGGGGTTGTCAACTACAAGGTCACTGTGGAAGATATGATAGGGTCCAAAATACTCTAAGCTTCACATAATCCATTTGTAACTGTCACCCCAAATTTACCAAACCATTTGGATTGAAAATTTCAGCAGGGACCTCATGAGACACAGAGATTCATCTACAAGTGCCTAGTCAGCTCCTGTTCTCTTGCTCTTCATCTACAATTCCAAACTTCTACCTTTCTCAATCAGCGGTCTACCAACACCCTTTGCAAAAGGAAGGCTACGGCTCTAGACCCTCAAGTTGCCATCTCCATAAAGTAGGTTATAATTGTTCCATCCATCATCTCTCAGGATTCTTCTCTAATAAATGGGGAATGCAGCTGACCTACTTTGAATACCTATGAGAATATAATTTAAGAACTTATATAAGGTAGTTCTGACTTCCAGAATGATAAAGATTTCTGAAAATCTACTCTCCCATAAAACCAATGGAAACAGTAAGATCTGTCAAAATATCAACTTCTTCAGAACTCTGGGAATTAAAGAATTTCAACAATTTGACATTTAGGAAAGATGCTGAATCTCAGTGAACTTTGTGACATTTAATTTGCCCTCCTCCTATCCTCCTATCTCCAGCTCTGTGGTAGCCTTCAAAATGAATAGCCTTGGGGCACTGGGGTGGCTCATTCAGTCAAGTGTCTGACTTCTGCTCAGGTCATTATCTCATGGTTCATGGGTTCAAGCCCCATGTCAGGCTCTGTGCTCACAACTCAGACTCTGGAGAGATCTGCTGCTTTGGATTTTGTGTCTCCCTCTCTCTTGCCCTTCCCCCACTCATACTCTATCTCCCCCCCCCAATAAATAAACACTAAAAAAATGAATAGCCTCAAATTATAGTGGAAAATCAAGAGCATAGTAGTCATTGCTGGGATTCCTTGGATGGGGCACAATGTGTTTGGAGCTCCCGAAAAGCCCAGTCTCAGAATATTACCATCGTCTGACCTGGAGGTTTCCTTAAAACCCCACTCATGTCTTGTCTTTACTTCACCTGAATTCTAGCCTTCTTGGTGAAAATAGCCTTTTCCCATGAGTGTTTGCCAGAAACATTCTGTGACAATAGTTTAGCATTTCAGTTTTCTAATGTGGTGATAATGGTGAGGCAAACCATTAGCTGACCAATAACCTTAAGAGAAACGCTGGCAGATGAGGAGTGAGATGTTCATCTGGGACTTTGAAGAGCTCACACATAGGGCTGGGAAAGTAAAAGAACACAAACATGTCCCGTGCTATGTGTACATTCCCAGGGAAACCTGAGAAGGCACTCAACTCTCATTACTGACTGACCTTGAAGCTCTGTGAAAGCAGGAAGTAAATCACTCGAGCGTTCTCTCTAACCAAGCTCTAAGAAAGACTTGCTTCTGCTCATTATCAAGGACTAGTATTATCTTTCAGGCCATCTCTCTGACAGCCCTATAGCATTTGACTACTTGGTTTCCCGGAACTCTCCTTAAAACCCTATGCCTTTGTTTTTCTGACTTTCCTGAATTCCCTATCCTTTTCCCATCCATCTCATTTCTGGCATTTCTCCCTGCCTGTTCTTAAAAATTGCGATTTCTCTGGGCTTGCTTTTTTAGGGAAATCTCAATTATTTAAATAATACCAATTACTGAATATATGTTGATGAATGCCACATCTATAAATGCTACCTGAATTTTTCTCCAGACCCTTCAATATTCTGCTTTCTGGATGTCTTAAAGTGTACCATAAAATCACTGACTGTTGACAGTATCCGGAGAACTCAAATGAATTTCAGCTTAGCATTAGAATATTATCTTGAATATATTAAAGGTTTTGATTTAGGGTTTTTTTCTCTCTAAAATCATATACTCCTAACTTCATCATCACATGCCAGAGACACAACTAAAGCTATCCAGAATTTATTCTCAGGTAGGTAATTGCTATTGAATCCTGAAAGGAAAACTATTAAACAGACTGACTTTTCAAAACAGAGCATTTTATTCCCTAGGAGCAAGGGCATAATCTGAGGCTGTAATTATTGATTTTAAATATTCCTGTTAGAAATGACTTGAGGTAGCATGCATAAATTAATTTGATGCTATAAACTGTGAGTCACCCATGTTTAAACTCTTTCATCCTAATTGCAAAAGAAATTCAAATTTAAATTAATTTCCTCTAGTTTGTTTGCATCCTAATTAAATGATAGCCAGGGAGAGCTCTGGAAATAGTGAACATATGCATAAAAATACATTGGGAATCCACAATGGACGTGGCCAGTCCATGGTAAGCAACATAATCTGTGTACAGACGCTTTCAAGCTCAACAGGGTACGTGTAAACAAGCTAGCTAATTATATCCCCAAGGAGTGGGGCTGCTAAGCCCTATAGCAGTCACCTTTAACTGAAAAACAAAACAAAGTATCTGTTTGAAGGTGAGTAGTTTGATGATAAATTTGCATATCAAGTAGTAAAATCCTAAGTTCCCTTCCCAGTCAAAATTTTTTAAAATCGAAAAATGAATGTAGTGAGATAATATCTTAATGCTTTCATTTTTCAGAATTCATTAACTGGCGATTCATGTGTTTCTCATTTGATGTTTTAATGAGATGGTCAATTTCTTTCCCTTCCCCTAGTAGCCATGTACCGACACTGCTATGGGCTGCATACTACTATCGATGTCCATACAAGTTTTCAATTCCCAAAGAACATGATGAATATTTCAGTACCAGTTGTAACTAGGGGATAAATATGTAAATACACACCAAGAAATTGCATTATTTCACCATATCCTACTAACTTCTACTTTAGATTTTTGATTATGCGGGTTGACAAATGTGATTGTGGCCAAAGGTTACTCATTATTTAGGTATCTAAAGTTGGCCATGTCATAGTAAGGAATATGCTCTGGAGACAAATGTGTCCCATGTTTTTGGAAAATTAACTTTAACAGTAAAGTATAACCTGGCTTTCAATTACAGTCTCAAGCATCTCGGTCTTGGCCTTGGCTAATCTGCCTACTCACCATTCTTCCCCAAAGATATAAAAGTGGATTGCAACTACCTTTGTATCTCAAATATAAAATGATAGATAAAATAGCAATCAGTGTAATCCAAAAATATACATCACCTAAGACGTAAGGATATGAGCAGTCAATTCAAAGAAAATTAAGCACAATTGGACTATATAAGGAAAATCCTTACACTTGCTAAATGAGTCTTGTCAATTTTTCTAATTAGGTAATATTTAACTTTGAATTTTAAGTCAAAGTAAGCATCAAAACAGAGTCTCCTGGGGCGCCTGGGTGGCTCAGTCGGTTGGGCGTCTGGCTTCGGCTCAGGTCATGATCTCACGATTGTGTGTTCGAGCCCCGCGTCAGGCTCTGTGCTGACAGCTAGCTCAGAGCATGGAGCCTGCTTCGGATTCTGGGTCTCCCTCTCTCTCTTTGACCCTCCCCTGCTCACGCTGTCTCTCTCTGTCTCTCAAAAATAAATAAAAAACATTAAAAAAAATTAAAAACACAAAAACAGAGTCTCCTGTTTTCTTATTTCCATTTTAATAAAATAAAGCAAATGGATAGTGAAGTAAAACCAAACTCATAAAATTAATAGTATTTTTTATCACTTTATAAAATCCTTTATTTAAATACAGTATCTATAAAGTATGTTTAAAGAGTTGAAGCATTTTATACTTCACTTTAATAAAGATTAAATGATATATTTGGTATTATTATACATATGTTTAATAATATTTTGACTTCTGGGAATCTAAGAATTCTAATTCAACTACAATATTTACTAGTTCCTATACTGTTTAGTCTTTGTTTTTATCTGTGAGAAATAGGGAACTATATCAATCTTCTGAATTGCATTTATAATTAACATAATCCTTGTGACGAACCTACTAGAATATTTGACTCTTCTTTTACCTTCTCAAAATAACTTTTTTCCCCTTTATATTTTGTAAACAAATACATGTTACTTGTATTTTGTTTCCTTTCTTGCATTCCTCTCCTTTAAAGGAACATGACGTAGTAAGAAAGGGGGAAGTAAAGCTTAAGAAACAATGTCGTGGCTTCAAAATAGATATGAAAACGCCAAGCCCATCTGAAGGATCCGCAGGGACACTGGTAATGACTGGTAAGCCACCTGGGGATGACTCTGTGCGCACAAATTTTTATGTCTGTGGGATTCTAAGACAGAAGCATCCATAGGATTAAATCTGATATCATGATTGCACATTTTCATCTGACTAATGCGCTATCTTATACAATCAGACAAACAGTGGAGTTTACGACATGACCTATCACATGGAATAACGGAATGTCCAAAGAATTTTGCAGTATAGACACTTTCTCAGCAAAATGAATAAAGGGAACACAATTTAGATGATAAACACCTTAGTCTGTGGTTGACGTGTTAGCTTTTTTAATGGTTTTTTTTTTAATTTTTTTTTGAGAGACGAAAGACAGTACAAGCGGGGGGTGGGGGGGTCAAAAAGAGAGGGAGACACAGACTCTGAAGCAGGATCCAGGCTCTGAGCTGTCAGTACAGAGACCAATGCAGGGCTTGAACCCACGAACCGTGAGATCATGACCTGGCCAAAGCCGGACGCTTAACTGACTGAGCCACCCAGGCGCCCCCTTTTTTTTAATGTTTTTTTTTTTTGTTAGCTTCTTAAAAAAGTTTTATTTTGAAATAATTTTAGCCCTTTCTATAGATAGATACCTACATAGACACAGTGAAATTATTTAAGAAAATTAACATGGATAAATTAATATTAACTTATCAACAAATCTCATAAAATTTTGCCTCCAGAAGCAACCAACCTTCTTGATGATCCTCCTTTTGTTAGTTTTTTTTTTTTAATGTTTTTTACTTATTTTTGAGAGACAGAAAGAGACAGTGCCATCAGGGGAGGGTCAGAGAGAGAAGAAGACACAGAATCTGAAACCGGCTCCAGGCTCTGAGCTAGCTGTCAGCACAGAGCCTGATGCAGGGCTCGAACCCACGAACCATGAGATCATGACCTGAGGCAAAGCCTGATGCTTAGCCAACTGAGCCACCCAGGCGCCCCTGATGATCTTCCTTGATTTTGGACCTAGGGCCTCCTGAACTGTGAGAGTATAAGATTTCTGCTGTATTAAGCTACCCATTTTGTGGTAACTTGTTTTCAAAGCCCTACAAATATGAACATGCATTTTCAGAGCATTCATGGAGTTTTACTTGTAATATTTATACTCTGTGGGCCATATGGAAATTTTCTATGGAGTTAATGGATGGTCATTTGTCTTTTTTTGTGAAGGTGTCCAGGGTGCTTGAGGAAAGGTGCATTCTTTGTTATCAGAGTATACATTTCAATATCTGTTCATAGTTTCTACATCTACATTGACTTGATTAGATACTCCACGTCCTCACTTCTATTTTGTCCATTTTATTTTGTGCATTTGATGGGTCTTGTACTGCAAGTGTTAGGTTACAATCGCCCACCACTATTGGGATTCTCCTCACTCCTCCTTGCATTTGCTGACGGATTGGGCTCGATAAAGTGACTGCTGTATTACATGAGGCATAAATACTCGTACAGGTTATGTTTTCATCGTGAATTGTGGCCTTTACCATTAAAAAACACGCTTCTCTATCTTGTTTGATGCTCTTGCTTTTGAATTCTACTTTGTCTGATATCAAGATTGCTACCCCTGTTTCCCTGTGGTTTTTACTTTTTGTCCATCTGTCTAGTATATTTCTGTTTATCCTTTTCACCCCTATTCTGAATCACTTTGTTTTGTTTATCTTTTGTACAAAGTATATAGATGTATCTTGCATTTTGAGTTAAGGTGAAAATCTTTTATCCTTTGATAGGAATGGTAGGTGCATTCACATTTATATCTATAACTACTGCGTTTGGTCTCAGCTCTGTCATAATATTTTTTGATTATCTATATTCAAATATATTCACTATTTTCCTTTTGCTAGAAATCCATAATCATTGTTCTTCAACATATGCATATATACACATTTATGTTTTCCAAAACATTATCTATTGTTGTTTCAGTGTTTATCTCTGTTCTTAAACCTTTTTAATGGCCTCAGTCTCCTAATATTTTATTTAGCTTTTATAATCTGATCTAGTTGAAATTACTCTGGGTTGTGTATCCCCTAATTCTTCGGTTCCCTTTTCTATTTCACAAGCCCATATTTTCTTCTGTTTCCTTTTATCAAGCAATTACTAGAGGGCACATCTTACCTTTCAGCCCCCATTCTCCTCCCCGAGAGTCACGCATTTTAAAGACTGCGCTTCTAATCACTCAAAATTGTAAATCTCTCCTTGGGATTCAATATTCAGCTCTACTTGGGCACTATTTCTATACTTTCAGACTTATGAATTATAATATTTCTGGCATGGATTTTGTATAAACCGTGGGCCCTATTTCTACCTTCCTTCTTCTCTCTGCCCTGCAGCTATTATCCGGTTGCCTCTGCACATCACAACCGACATTAGGGTAGGTTGAGGCAAAAGAGTGAAACTCCCTGACAGGCATTTGCTTCTTGAGTTATTTTGGAGGTTAGCCATTCTCTATCTTCCGGCTCTGCTGAAGGTGTGGCGTTGGTGTGGTTTTATTTTTCTTTTCTTACTGTCCTGTATTGCTTCTGAGGAACTTGTAGGAGATGGGTGCTATGAACTGAATTGTGTCCCTCCCCAAATTTCTATGTTGAAGCCCTAACCCACTTTGTGACTGAATAAAGATAGAGCTTGTAAGGACTTGATTCTGGTAAAATGAGATAATAACAATGGAATCCTGATCCTCTGACAGAACCTGTAAGAAAAGGGAGAGGGCACCTGGGTGGCTCAGTCAGTTAAGCATCTGGTGTTGGCTCAGGTCATGATCTTGCAGTTCTTGAGTTCCAGCTCCACATCCGACTCTTTGCTGTCAGTGCAAAGCCAGCTCTGGATCCTCTGTCCCCATGTCTCTCTGCCCTTCTCCCATACTCAGTCACTCTCTCTCTTTCTTTCAAAAATAAATAATCATTTTTAAAAAAGAAGAAGAAGAAGAGCAGGGAGAGACACCAGAGCACACTCTCTCCCTCTTCTTCCCCTACCAGTTCCCCCATGTGTGTGCATAGCAAGAGATGGGAGTCTATAAGCTAGAAAGAGACATATTACCAGAAACCAAACCTGCCAGCACATTGATATAGAACTTCCCAGACTCCAGAACTGAGAGGAAATAAATTTCTGTTGTTTAAGCCACTCAGTTTATGTTATTTTATTATGACCACCCAAAGCAGATTAGTATCACAGTGATCTAGACAACCTCATTGTTCTCATCTACTAAAGTGCCAGCTAATTAGCTTTTGTAGTCTACTTGTAATCCAAATTGATAAATTTAGCAAATTTATCAAAATCTTCTATATGGTCCTGCAGGTAGATCTGAGCAGTTGCAATCCACCCCCCACCCCCTCGCCTCCATTTTACAGCAAATAGAGTCTGTATCTAGTCCCATGCAGTTCCTCAGGACCAATACTGATTTTCAACGTGTACTTCAGGAATAAATCCAAATACCTAGTCTTATAGCTTCCCTTATAATTATCCGAATTTAACATAATTTTTGAGACACATTATGGTTTCCCCCCAAAAGCCTTTGACAATGCGTTTCAGGCACATTGGAAGATAGGAAATACTTCAGCACCTATTACACTTTAAAACTATGTTACCTTGTGGAAGTTTCTGGTAGATGAGAGAGAGGCAGAGACTCCAGAACTGAGTCTATAACCTCATATGTTGTTCTTGACACGGAGAAATATAAAGGAAGGTCTGTTTCTTTACCAAAACACAAAACCAAAAACCTCCTGAAACAGTTATAAAAACAAGATGCAAAATGCAGAATAAAACTTAAATCGTGTTACATGTGAATCTTGTTTGAAATGTGATTGCATCTAACAGTGTTCGTGGAGGGCTCGATGTCAGGGGTGCAGCTTGTGAAGGGACCTGACGGAGGCTGCGGTTTGGGGTTGGCTGGGAGAAGTATTCAAGTCTCAGAAAACACGGGCTACATCATGGGCTCAGTTAGCCAGAGACGATTGCTTCTCCTTCAGGCCTCGTAGGGGGCTGCCAGATTATCAATAGCCTTTGAGTGCAGAACATTTCTATTATTGATTTCTGAGTCCATGCTATTATTGCCTTAGATTTAAAAATATTAGTGGCATACATTAATGCATGAACAAATGCTACAGTGAGTAAATGAATGAACTAATGTAAGAGAAGCAGTGAATGCATGTGCTGAGGTAATAGGAACCGTAAAATAGTATCATGACTGCCTGAAGGTGTGGCTCTATATGAGTGTACTAGTGTTCCAAATTACCACCCACTTAGAAGCTCAAAACAACAAAGGTGTTTCTCACAGTTTCTGTAGATCAGGAGTTTGGGCACTAATTATCTGAGCCCTTTGCTCTTTGTTTCTCAAGGTGGCAAGGCAGTGACTTGGCTGCATTCTCATCTGGAGGCTTGACTGGAAATGAATCCATTTCCAAGTGTATGGACATTGCAGACAGAATTTATGCCCTTGCAGCTGTGTGACTGAAGGATCTGTCTTCTTGCTGACTGTTGGCTGCAGTTCACCCTCAGCTCCTAGAAGCTGCCCCTGGTTCCCCCATAGGCAATTCACAACTTCACTGCTCACTTCTTTTAAGTCTGCACAAGAATCTACTACTCCAGAAAAGACCCCCATTTCACTTGGCTAAGTCAGGCCCCTCCAAGTTAATTTCCCTTTGGGTAAACTGACTTAGGGTCTTTATTATGCCTGCAAAATCACTTTACCTTGACCTAGTGGATTAGCTAGAAGTGAGTCACAGGTTCTGCCCAGCCTCCAGGGGAGGGGATTACACAAAGGCAGGACACCTTGGGAGAAGAGTTCACCTTAGGCTGTGCCCACCACAAGATGGAACAATTTAACTCCACTTACTGAAGTAATCACTTCTTGATTACCTACTATGCTCCAGCCACTCAGACTTTTACTGATCAGTAAGTCATCAGTTTATTTTTTTAAATGTCCAGATAATGATGGGTTCAGGAGAAGAAAAGAGCACAAGGCAAGATCACTAGGCTCCATCTGGCAATCAAAGGACAGATTCTTGGAGAAAAAGGGATATTAGGATTGTAAAAGTCTTTTAAAAGTTGTTGAGAAGGAATAAGAAAATTGCAGGACAAAAACAAAGAACAGCCAGACGATAGCAGCAAAACACAAAAAAGGTCATGGTATGTCAAGAGCACCAAGAGGAAGGAACTCAGTGTTGCTTTAGCATTAACTATAAGACAGGTGATGCTGGCGTAGGTAACAGAGACCCACGGGAAACCTTAAAGTCATTTGTAAGGACCTGGACATTATTTTCTTTGACAGGTGATGGGGAAACTTGAAGGAGAATAAAAAGGATTCTAGGTGGTGACACAGAGGCACTTTTAAGCATACTGAGATACTGGTTAAAAATTAGGACACTTATCTAGGAAAGTGATGATAGATATGGAGACCAGACGACTTATTTCAGGAAAACTTGGGAGCCAAGGCAACAATACTCAGTAACTGACTGCCTGTAGCATCCAGCAGAGAGAGGGAAAGCAAACGATATTCTGAATTTTAGGGAATGACTAGATAAATGATAATATGGTACATTGAGATAACAAAGAGGCAAGGATAAACTATGAGCTTTTTATCACTGCTGAAACAGACTACCACAAACTTAAAGGCTGAATATAAATGTGTTATCCTACACTTTTGAACATTACAAGTCCAACATCTGTTTCATAGGGCTAAGGTATAAGCACCAAGGTACAGGCGGCACTGTATTCCTTTTTGAAAGCTCTATGAAAGAATCCTAGACCTTTCCGTGTTCCAATTCTAAGGCTCCTTGTGATTGACATTGGATCCACCTGGTCCATCTGGATAATCCAGGATAATTTTTCCACATTAAGACCAGCTGTTTACCATCATCTGCAACCTTAATTCTCCTTTGATATGTAATGGCATCTGCACAGGTTCCAGGGATTAGAACCAAGATCTCTTGCCCCTAAAGAAGAGGGCATTAATCTGCCCTGAACAGTCTAGTCTCAGGACTCTAGTGATTCCCACTCATCCCACATGTGAAATACCTTAGCTCGATTCCTATTTCCTTATTTTCTCATTGCATTACACCATGATCTCAAAGTACAAGATTTCATCTAAATCCTATCAGCACAAAAGTCCCAAATTACTCCCCAAACACAGGTTTTTGTGTAGGTATTTGATAATAGCTATAGATATTCTGGATCAAGAAAGGTGAAATCATAAGGAGCGGGGAGGGGAAGGAGTCACAGGGGACAAGCACTTGCACAGTCCCAAGAAGCAAACTCCATTAGGTATCAAGGCCTGGGCACGATCCTGTGTGTGTTTTGGCTCCACACTCTGAGCTTGAGGCTAGGCCCTCTGGATCATTCCTCCTTCTTGAAATATGACATGTATTTATAACCGAGTAGTTTAAACAGCCTATTTCCTCTCTGTATAAGTTTGGAATTCTGAAGGCCTGCTTTCATTTTGCACTCTGTTCCTTTCTGCCCAAGCTGGCAGTGTCTCTGTTGGTATAACATTCTCAAGACTTTTGTGTACATTCTCTGTATTTCATAGCCCTCACTCAAGTAGACAAGAGGGATGCCCATAGACATTTCCTAGATAATCCCATCTCTGTGTTGAGCTTCTGCTAACATCTGAGTCACTTCATCTCTTCAAATAGTCTTTTGTGTGATACAATGCTCTGACCTTTTGATCTTCCTGAGGCATGAGCAAAAGCCTTTTCAGCCTCAGCCTTAGCTTTTTTAGTCTACAATTTCCTGACAACAAATCTCTTAACTTTAATGCCTTTTGCATTATGGGAGTTTTCACAAATCCAGCCCTGGTTCCTTTTTTTTTTTTTAAACAATTACTGCCCCAATTCATCTCTTTTTCTTGCATTTTACTAGAAGCAGCAAAAAGAAACCAGATTGACCCTTCAAACCTTTGCTATGAAACCTCAGATAAATGCCCAATGTATGTGGACATAAATCGCTGTCCTTTCCACATAACTGCAAGTAACTCCAGTAAGTTTTCTGCCACTATATACTGAGGATCCTCTTCCCTCGTTTCAAAAGACATGCTCCTTATTTCCTTCCTTGACCATCAGGTCTTTTAATATTCAAACTTCCAATGACTGTCTGCTCATGACAGTGTTGGTATCTTATAAGGTGACAGGTTTTCTCCATCATGCTTTTCACACCATAGTCCTCACTAGCACAGCCATCAAGATCCATATCTCTACTAAAAGCCTATTCAAGATAATCTGCATTTTTTCTGTTATACACAACCTTTTCCCAGCCTCCGCCCACCATCCAGTTCCAAAGCACCTTTTACGTATTTAAGGTAATTTCTACAGCAGCAGGATTAGTTTTATAGTTGCCGCAGCATACCACAAACTCTGGCTCTTAACACAATTATTACCTTATATTTCTGTAGGTCGGAAGGCCAACCTGGGTAATGCTGGGTGAAAACCAAGATGTCGGCAAGGAAGCGTTCTCTTCTGGAGGATCTGGGGGGGACTAGTTTCTTTTCCTTTTCTAGCTTCTAGAAGCCACCCGTGTTCTTTGCTCCATGGTCCTCTGCATATACCTTCACATCCAGTAATTTTGACTGTTGCTGAGCATTTTTATACAGTCACACCTGCCTCTGATGCCCTTCTTCTGCCTAGTATTACATGTTTAAAGACTTTCGTGATTACATTGGGTCCACCTGGATAACCCAGGTTACCCTTCCTATTCTAAGATTAACTAATTAAGAATCAAATTACACGTGCAACTTTAATTCCCTTTTGCCTTATAATAACTTATTCACAGGCTCCAGAGATTAATATGTAGGAATTTTAGGAGTGTGGAGGATAATTCTGCCTACCATAAATAACTTGGGAGAACATCGATGAGTTTCTTTAGGACATATTGAGCAAGAGTTGCATCCAGACTTCCAAATGCATGAGTCCAGGTGGCTGATAAATGAGTCTGAATATTTGGCAAGAACCATGCATAATATACGGATTTTAGTCTCTTTAATGCAGTGGTTTCCTGAAAACTTATTTAAAATGTCTATTTTCAAACTCCACTCTAAGACACTCACTATGAGGGGGTAATATTGGTGGTTCTCTGATGATACTTAGCAAAAGGTTTGATTCCATTACTAGAGATTGCATATGGATGGTAAAATGGTGGAGACAGTTACCTGGAAGATAACTCTGGGGAGGAGGGTTATTGCAATCAGGGATGCGCGCTGCAGACTGGAAGAAAAAAATCAAGTGCTTCAGATAGCTTCGCTTTGATAGATACAAAATGTTAATAGATAAGAAAATGCTGCTTTTGTAAAGAAAATCATTGCCCATCTGACATGCAGTGCCTGAGCAGAAAGGATTCAGAGACAGTGTGGTATTGAGATATGGAATTAGAAGGAAAAAAAACCGTCTGAACTGCTATGTTCTAATTCTGATACTGCAAACCACCAGCAGTGTGACCTTGGGAAAGTCCCTGTCTCTCAGGGACATCATTGTCCACATCAATAAGATGTCCCGCTTGCATATGGGATTGTGAGAATCCAGGAATGCAGTGTGTGGGAGATCTCTGCAAATAATGATTGCATATGTGGGTTTAAAAAATAAAGAGTTGAAAAACTATTATAAAGAAATATAACTTGTAAGCAATATAAACTCTTGTGAACTGAATGAAAGAGTAGTATTGGTGCCCAAACTTAATAAGTTTATTTTACCAAAACCTGTTCATGTCAGTCCCTCTGTGTTTCTTCATGCTCTGTGACTATACATTATTTGGCTCCATTTTATTCCATTTCTTCTCTACTATTAATGCACAGGGAGTCGTGACAAGTTCTGTTTTCAAATCACATCCAGCAATAGATGGCTCTGAATCCCAACTCAGAAAAATCTCATTTTCAAGAAATGCTTGAGCTTTGACTTTGATTGTATTCAGAATATTTTGGTTCAAAAGTCTTGTTTTTGTGTAAATAAAAGCATCTTTGAAAATTACACCTACAAATGCAAATATGAAATAAAGAGAGAAAGCTAAAGGTTATAAAGAACATTAATAGAGTGAAATGAAAACACAATATTACTGTATATAATAAACTAACATTTTAAAAAATATGAAAAACTAGCAAAAAAAAAGGATATGTAAGCCAATGAACTGGGGTAAAATAACAGATTTTGAAACATTACAATCTGTTGAAAATATACTAAAGAAAATTTAGACTAGTGTTCATCATATTAGAATATAACATATACAAAAGAAAAAGTGACTTTGAAACATGTACGGATGACAAGCAACATAGGGGTTGATCATTGAGAGGCTGCCCCTCCCCCGCTACTTCTTTAGAAGGTACATTCTGCCCATGTTCCCGGAGGGGAAGCATTTCCCTCAGGCAATACCCGGAGAGGAATGTGTTGTTAAGACTATCTGGACTGAACATGTGATGAATCCAATTAAGACTTTACGTAAACTACTAAGATTCTGATAGGCAGGTGCAGAGATTTATCACCCAAGACAAACCTCATAAGTTCCTGTGCCTATTAAGTCAGCCACCTATCAATCTAGAATGAACTGCGTCTTGTTTCCTCTCTCCATGCCCTTCATGTACTTGGGCTAGTTTGCAAATCAACAGGACTTTAAGTGCTATTCTTTGAAAATAATATATTTTAAACTAATTTTTCTTTTGCTTAAAGGATTTTAAAATGTATATTTTAAATAAAACGTAGGGGCTTCTGGGTGAACCGGTTGGTTACACATCTAACTCCGGCTCAGGTCATGATCTTTCGGTTCCTGGGTTTGAGCCCCACCTAGGGTTCTGTGCTGACAGCTCAGAGCCTGGAGCCTGCTTCAGATTCTGTGTCTCCCTCTCTCTCTGCTCCTCCCCTACTTGTGCTCTGCCTCTCTCTGTCTCAAAAATAAATAAACTATATAAAAAATAAAAATAAAATAAAATGTATATTTTAAATATTTTCCTAAATATTGAAAATTTTAGGGTATTTAATGCCAAATTATATTTTTAGAAAATGCTAATAATGCCTAAACATCAAAGGGCTATGAAATATTAAATAGAAGCCCCCAAGCAATATAAATGGTTTGTGTGCAAATTATTCACTAAAAAAGCACCTAATGAGTATCAATACTTTATTAGCCCAACTATTAATAAAAATTAAGTAATAATATTAGTAGCTAAAAATTGATTTCCATGAAATATGATTCAACCTTTTTAAGACATTCAACTTTAACACAATTCTCTGAAGTTAATTGCTTTGTTTTTATTACATATTTATAAAGATGAAGGGGAAAAATCCATTCATCTCTCTTTTATTATTCTTTCTATAGCCCTTGCTAGCCAATTGTTGAAACTAATTTTAAACTATTTATTGTTATTCACTTCTTTTTAGCAATTTTTACTTTGAGTGATTCATGTTTTGTGATTCACAGCTAAAGCCCAAGTTCTATTCATCTTCGTGTACCTTGGTGCCTTTCGTAGCTGTTGACATGCAGCGGGTCTTAAAATTTTGTGGTTAAGGAAAATTAATTAACAAAGTAGGACTGTGCTGATAGGTCTTATATGCCAATACCTCCAATAAAGTACATCAGATGTCAGGAAAAGAACATATAAATATATTATAATAGAGAGTTCTAGAGTTGTTTTGTTACCTGAAAAAGTAACAACTGCTGGGTAACATGGTTTCATAATAAAAAGCAACATAATTTGCATAAGTAATTCTCTGAAATGGATAACTATGTAAATATGTATACACATAGACCTATATATTCAGACACATATGCATATGTGCGTGCGTGTGTGTGTGTGTGTGTGTGTGTGTGTGTGTGTGTATAGTAGCAAGGTTATAGACTTCGGCTCTTTATTTTTCTTTTATGGATAGAATTAATAAATTAAATTACTTAATACTTATTCTTAGTAAGCTTTCTTTGTAATACTACCAACATAATTATTAAGCTTGGTGATTTCTTTATGTTCTGTCTCCATAAATTTTTCATACCAATTCAAGAAAGAAAATATCTAATGGTCTCTAGAAATAATTTATAAACATTTTCTTAGTATAAAAGTTGAGATTTTTGAAATGGTCCAAAAAATTACTAAATACTTTCAATGGAAAACTCAGCATTATTGGTTTATCTGATTCTATGGAGTCTCTTTCCTTCATTGGGGTTTGGTTTTGTTTTTTGTTTTGTTTTGTTTTACCTTTTTTACAACTCCATACTCTGCAGATAATTCTTATCCATAGAAATGAAAATTATCCAGTGGAGATGTGTTTGATCCTAGCCCTATAAATAATGACCAATATTGCATCGGTTAAGCATATTTATTTCAGCATTCTTGACTGCCTATATATGTGTCCACTCTTTGGATTCTCCTTTGAACCACTCAAAACATCTTACTGGTTCTCTTAGTAATCAAGGAATTAAATGTAATCATTAACAGATGTTCATTTTACATTTGCATGAGTCATGAATTTTTTTTATCTTGTAATTATGTTTTGACATTGTGTTGACATTTTCTGAAGACATGCCAGAAAAGTAAAATGTCAACTTTCTCAATGTCATTTCTAGGAAAAACATGTAATTTTATATAAAACGCTTAACCTTATGTTTTACAGTCCCCATCACCCTAGCCATGGTATTTCATGTACATTGCATATATTATAATCTGAGGACGATGTAAGATCCCAAATATTTTATCAGTGATTTCAACTACTTGATTTCTTTCACTTGTTTACAGTTCAGTACTGTCCAATAGCGCTATGGAGTCAGGCAATTTTACTAGACAGCCATTAGAACATAGTAAGTTTATAAGTCAAAGTACAGCCATCTGGTGACATGATTTTAATTTGTAACCGAATAAAAAACCTTATCAAATTTATCTAGAAATAACTCATGATTTATTCTGGTCCAGGAAGAAGTATTATGTATTCATATATATGCCCAAGTATCTAAAAGGTGGGCAGAGGACATTTTCATTATCTGCCTCACAGGTGTTTTGTAGGGAAAAAAAATGTAGTCAGTTGATGCCATTTAAGAGCTAGACAGCAACAATATTGGCAAATTTTCATAAAAGAGGGTCAATAATGTGTAAATAATAGCTACTGGTGTTTGATACTCATAAATATTTATTTATTTAGATAGATAATATAGTATGACTTTGGCATATACCTCATATATATTTATTCAGACCCATGTAATTATGAAGACTGTTAAGTATAAATGAAAGTAAAAGAGCTGGCATTTTAAAGAGAAAAAGTCTAAAGCCATATCCTCCTGCATATATTTTGATAAGAAGAATGTAAATATATTTCTCCGGACAGGGAGGGATTGGGATTTACCATGAGTAGAAGCTGACTATCCACAATGTTTATATTCACTGTGGAGGGTTGAACGTTTGACTGATTCATGCTCTGGGAGCTTTTAAATTAACTAAGGAAATTGGCAAAATAGATGACTCCTGGTGTGACGTTACAGAAAAGATTTGTGTTATCCTTGCACATCTGTCACTTTGCCTGTCTGTTAGTGCTGTTTAACTGCTGTTCAACTTACACCTCCAAGTAGTTCCAAGCGGACAGGGACTGAACATTATGTTCAACCGAAGCAGCAGAAAAGCCGGTGTAACTAAGTATCTAAACTCTCGCCACTGCTACTATAACATGAAGAATGAAATAGGCGAATGTTTTACATGTCCAATATGCACCACAGAATTCCATATATAGTTTTTACAGTTTTAGTTTAAAAGATACTAGTCAGATATTTCATCTACGCCTTGGTGTAGTAATAAAAATTCAGAAACTGCTTAAAGAGAAAGTGCATTTCCAAAGCAATATTTGAATCGGAAAGCTAGTGTTTTATTTCATATTTTTAATGCTTATTTGATCTGCTGGTTAAAGTGGTTTCCTGGGATAAAAATTTAAAATAAGTGTTTGTATATTCTTCTTTTATATATAATTAAAATTTTAAAAATCTTCATTACTAAATGTAGAAAAGTTTGGTCTGGAATATTTAATGAGAAACATTTAGTAAGGGGAAAATTGTTCACTATTGAATATCATCACCTCATTCTAAAAATACAGAAAAATATTAATATAATACTATTAGGATGATATCGTTGATCTTTTAATAAATAAGGACATTTATTTATTAAAGTCACACATCACATTCCAGAATCAAAAGTAATAAAAACCACTGTAAATTCTGCTTAAAAATAGAAAGAAGGCCTGGCTAGCTCAGTCAGTACAGCTTACAACTCTTGGTGTTGGGGTTGTGAGTTCAAGCCCCACATTGGGTATGATTACTTTAAAAACGTCTTTAAAAAAATAAGGACAGTTGCTAGATATTAGGTGACAGCATTTTAAACATTATTATATACATATATTTAAGTGGATAGTTAACTACCAGTTAGCATCATGTATTTAAATGATAGAATATATGTAGTGTTAATATAAAATAGATGTAATTAAATCAAAGAAAACAAGAAACTGATGAAATGAGGGTCTATGACCATTTATATGAATGCATGTATAGCTGCATGTATGGATGCACAAAGAAATTTTTATCCTCAAAATGATGGAACCTTAAGGAGAAATAAGAAAATTATTTTGGAATGGATGTCATTTTTTAAATTATATATTTCAAAGTAGCTGGTTGTATAAATAATGAGAAGGTGGTCACTTAATATTTTATTCTTTTTATTTTTGAGAGATTAAACTCTCTATGAGAGATATATAGAGAGTTAGTGGGGGAGGGGCAGAGAGAGAAAGAGAGAGAGAGAGGGAGACAGAATCCGAAGCAGGCTCGACGTGGGACTCAAACTCATATACTGTGAGATCATGACCTGTTTCAAAATCAAGAGTTGGATGCTTAACTGACTGAGTCATCCAGGCCCCCCGGGCCACTTAAATATTCTAAATGCTTTTGTTATTATTTTTATTTTGTCATGTCTTAGCTCAGGCTGCCTTACAAAACACCATAAACTGAGTGGCTTAAATAAAAGACATTTATTTCTCAGTTCTGGAGGCGGAGACCTCCAAAATCAAGGTGCTGAAAGATTCCATTCCTGGTGAGAGTTCTCTTTCTGTCTTGCACACCACTACCTTTTCCTGTCCTCACTTGGTGGAGACAGAGAAACCCAGCTCTGATCTTTCTTCTTCTTTTTAAAAAATTTTTAAATGTTTTTTACTTATTTTTGAGAGAGAGAGACAGACAGACAGACAGACAGACAGCATGAGCAGGGGAGGGTCAGAGAGAGAGGGAGACACAGAATCTGAAGCAGGCTCCAGGCTCTGAGCTAGCTGTCAGCACAGAGCCCGACTTGAGACTCAAACCCACGAACCATGGGATCATGACTTGAGCCCAAGTGGGATGCTTAACCGAATGGGCCACCCAGGCACCCCTCTCTTCTTCTTCTTGTAAAAGCACTAATACTATCAATGAGCTGCATTTTCATAACCTAAGTCTCTTCCAAAGTTACCACCTCCAAATACCATCACATTAGCGTAAGCATTCGACATATTAATTTCGGGGGTGGGGGTGGACACAAACATTCAGTCCTTTACTACATAGTTTCCAACAACTGCATTTTCTTAAGTAACCATAAATCTAATAATTTTTAAAAATATATACCACAAGTGTATAATCAAATTGATGAAACTTTACTATCATTATTTTTAAAGCACAATTTTTCTTTTCTGAATTTTTATTTATCACTTACATTCACATTCAATAGTTCGATTTTATTTCCTTTAAGAAGTTTTTATAGCTTGTGCTCCTTGTCAAGAAGGGGGTAGAGTCCCCGGGCTGATGCACTGTTACAGAGTTCTGCCTGCAGCTTTGTGAGCAAACGCCAGCCTGGTTGGGCATAAGTTATCCAGGTTACCCTCACTATCATCCTGCATTTAGCGTGCTGGGGGCGTCCTGAGGGCGTCCTGGGGGCGTGCTGGGAGCCTGCTGGGGGCGTCCTGGGGGAGTCCTGGGGGCGTGCTGGGAGCCTAACTCTGGGATGTCCCCTTTTCAAAGGACTTACTCTTTCTTTCTTGGTAGTATAAGATTTTATTTCTTTTTCTAGTGAGAAAAAGAACAATTAAGCAGTGTATACCTAATTGTTAGATTTTCCCTATGCCCTGTCCTTGCTACCCACACACTGAAAAACTCTTTATCACCTTAGGTCTGGAGGCGCCTGGGTGACTCAGTCAGTTAAGCCTCCGACTTCGGCTCAAGTCAGATCTCATGTTTGTGGGTTCGAGCCCCGCGTCGGGCTCTGTGCTGACAACTAGCTCAGAGCCTGGACCCTGCTTCCGGTTCTGTGTCTCCTTCTCTCTCTGCCCCTCCCCCTCTCATGCTCTGTCTCTATCAAAAATAAATAAAACATTAAAAAAAATTTTATCACCTTCAGTTTGTAATCCCAGTCTTTTCCTCTCTTGATATAAATCTGGCCATTATAACTCTGAAGACCTTCTTACTATTTTGAATAACATTCATCTTTGTCTTCTTAGAGTCATTTATATTACTTGGGCTCATATTTTCGCTCAAAATCTATTATTTATCAACGTATTCTAATTGTATTTTGTGTGTACGGCAAGTTTTCAAGTTGGTCCCTCATAAAAGCAATCTGAATACTATACATATTCAATTTCTTGTCATTTATAATTAATTGTTTTTAATAAGGTTAAGTGATATTTAATTGGTTCTACAGTCTTACCTTTAAAGAAACTTATTCTATTGTTTGAGCAAATTTTCTGAGTTTATATTTATTTTTTTCTTGAATTTATCAGCTTTCCTATTAGATAAGGGACATGAGAATTTTTTTTTTAATCCTTTCCCTTCCCCAGGCTGCACTCTTTATCTGAGGTTTTTTTTTTAATTTTTTTTTATTGCTTTTTATTTTATTTTTTGAGAGACAGAGAGAGACAGCTGGAGCAGGGGAGGGTCAGAGAGAGAGGGATACACAGAATTCGAAACAGGCTCCAGGCTCTGAGCTAGCTGTCAGCACAGAGCCCGACGCGGGGCTTGAACCCACGAACCGTGAGATCTGACCTGAGCCGAAGCCGGATGCTTAACCTTTATCTGAGTTTTATGTTGTATATTTTTCTCACTTTGTGTGTGTGTGTGTGTAGAGTTGAAAGCTCCTCCATTTATTGTGCATGTGCCTCAGGTGAGTAGGAAGACGGTTTCTTACACCCCTCCTCACCGCTGAATAGGATACAGCTTAGCAGTCTGGGGTTTGCATTTATTATTTTTTTAATTTATTTTTAACTGGAGTACAATTGACACACATTACATTAGTTTAGGTGTACGCCATGGTGATTGAACAGCTCTATATTTTACGCTGTGCTCACCACGAGTGTGGCCACCATCCGTCACACATAGCGGCATTACAACCACAGTGACTATATTCCCTGGGCTGTGCCTTTCATCCCCATGACGTATTCATTCCCAAGACTTCAGCTCAGGTCATGATCTCACATTTCATGGGTTCAAGCCCCACCTTGGGCTCTGTGCTGACAGCTCAGAGCCTGGAGCCTGCTTCCGATTCTGTGCCTCCCTCTCTCTCTGCCCTTCAGAATACAAGGTGACCATGGAGAGGGTGGGCGGTCTCTTTGGGGGAACGGACTCCTGCTCAGCATCGTCTGTACCAGGATGCATCCTATCTGCAGTGGAGGCGATGCCTCGGTCTTTGGAACAGCTACCCAAACTCCACAGAGGGTTCTGGGAAATGGGGAGCTCTGTGTGCTTTTGCTGAGATCCTGTATGGGTTTGGAGGTTTATCTTACCTCTTTTTCAGATAAGTCTACCACATACTACTTTAATAAGGTGGTCTACGGATGGTGAGTAACGAATGGGAATTAGCAGGATTTTGTAAACTTTCTATTGTACTGCTCCTCAGAGTGAAAATGTGTGTGTGTGTCTGTGTGTGACTATGTGTGCATGCAGACTGACGGTGCTGGCCGGGGTCGTGTTGGCACTTCTGTGGTCGAGACCAGTCCAGGCAGTGCCTAAATGTAAATCTCTTCCCCTTCTTCAATGCCGCTTTCCCCAAACTGTCTCCTGGTTTGTTTGGTGCTACTGATTTTTTATTCTTTTTTCTACATTTAAAATCTTTGTTTATTCCTTAAGAAATGTAATTATACTATAGTATCCAACTTAATTCTCTAAAGTTTGAACATGAATTTTAGAATAAAAATATAAAAGTCATCATGCCACTAAATATATATTCCTATTTTATCATACTGAATCAAATGTTAGTTATTAAACTCAGGCATAATATTAACTCAGCTCATCATTAATTAAGGCAGATAGTTTAAAATCAAAGAGAGCTACACAAAAGAATGTCTTACTAATTATATAACATTATAAGTGGTTTAATGGAGAGAAAGTCCACCTCTGAATTATAATATTTATCTGTTGTCCATCCAGGAAATCTCTAATCTCCAATTTTAAAAATTGACATAATTTACATTTTTAGATTAATTTTCAAAAACTATATATGTATATGCCAGGCAACAATACAAATTGAAGTTCTGAAAAAAGTAAAAACACAATTGAATATTTTTTATCTTTTACTGTTTAGATAGGCAAATCAAAGACCATATTTTGACATTTTGGAATAAACATCAGCAGTTTGCTTATAAAAGCCTGAAAGAGACCTAGTCTTGTTCAGTAGATCATACCAATGTCTCGAACAGTGCTTGGGATATGGTACGGACTCAGTAACTGTTTCCTGAATGACTCGATTAAACAAATTCATGCAGGATATTGGTGGAGCATTAAACATTGTCTTCTCATACCAAAAGCATTTAAAAAGACTGCGTTGATTCACAGCCTATTCTGTAACATGATTAAGCGAGGTAAATTTTCGTGCTGAAGGATTCAGTATTTATTTTATAAAGAAGGATGCAAAGCTTCAGAACCAAATCATTAATGGAAGATCTCTCAAGGAAATGTTCTTTTTATATTAATTAGTACTAAATAGTTAAAGGTATAATACATAGCAAAATTATTGAGGATCCTGAAAGGAAGTGGTAGCATTTCTATCACACTGTAGAATCGACACGGAGTCTATGTTACTCTAACAATTAATTGAATAGATACCTCATGACTTCAAGACAAGGCATTGAAATATGCTCTCTTTAATTGAAATGTTTATTAGTGATTTTTAAATGTGTAAAACAACTCTGATAAACACTAGAAATATTTATTAAAACTAGTTTCTGGATTTTTTTCCAAACCAAGAACAATAATTTACCTGCTTCCTATTTTTCCTTGTTTCTTAGGAACTTTAATTTTAAGGCACATCTCTAAATTCGTCTATGAACGTTAGTTTCTTGGTCAATGATTGCTCTAAATCAAGTAAAAGGCTTCACCTAGTTAACCTAATTATGGCATTTAGGTGAATGACTGCTAGTTCTCTCTTATTTTTTATGTTTTATGGCATCACTGCATATGCCACATGGAGTACACGGAAGCATTTATGGTAGGAAGAGGAGTTCCGGCGGAGTGGTTAGAAGAGAAGCTACTTTTCATCAGACTGACATATGAATGGGATATTAGTAAAGCAAGAAAGGGAAAACCCCTTACAAAGGATTATCAGAAAGGGGACAGAAAGATAAGAGTTGGAAGCCAGAGCAACACGGCAAAAGTGGGTACTTTTAGGATGGGAAAGTGAATAATGTTTATGAGTGAAAGAAGAGAGCAGAGAAGTGAGAGAGCCTGAAAACAGAGATATGAGACACAGTCACAAATGAGGAGAGAGAAGACAATGTAAAAAATGTGAGATCCATTCTACAAGGGAAAAATTTCTACTGGAAGGAGAGGAAGAACCACTCATCATCCAGTTGTAGACAAGTTTATAGAAGAGTGGAAATTGAATAGAAAGTGGCATTGAATATAGGTAGGCGATGCCTTACATATTTGTGTCCAGGAAAGAGACTATCTCACTTGCTGAAAATAAGAGTTGAGTTTGAATGGAGGATTGGCAAAAGTTACTGAGGGCAAGTAAACTATTCACTCCATAACTACTTATTATACTAATTAAATATGAACTATGTACCAGACACTTTGCTATGATATCAATGAAACAATGAAAAGTTTGATTTTATAACCAGGAAGTTGATAGTTTAGTAGGGAAACCAAGTAAAAACTCAAATGTAATACAGGTGGTGGATGCAGGGAAGGGGGTTTAGAAGGAATTCTAGAACACATCACTTGAACATCTATCTCAAGTTTTAGAGCATCTATGAAATTTTCATGGTCTGTCTGATTCTCCCCATTCTATTTCTTTATCCCAAATTAACAAAGCATCAAGATGGTTCTTGGCTCTGAAAAAAGAAGTGCTACTTGAAGGCATATGTTTAAATGACTGCATTTACATGAATGTGATTTTCACTGATGTAGGAGAAGGATGGAAGATAGATTTGGCTTGGAAGTGGTATACTTCCTATTCGATTCTGAAATTCCATGTTGCAAAAGATTTGAAGTGCTTAAGAGATAGTTTGAAAATAACTGAAGCCAAGAAGGAACTGTGAGGTTTACACAAAATATAAATCAACTTGAAAATATTGCTCTGTGTGAGGTCAGATAACCTGTGTAGAGAAAAATAAATATTTCAGAGAACTAAAAAGATAAGAAATTGAAGTCAAGAGTGAGGAATACCGGAATTTAAAAATCTGATATGAATTAGCTACACAAGGTGTCACGGTTCCTAGCAGGGCCATGAGTGGCGGTGGCTAAATGAGAACGCGGATGCATGTTAAAGATAAGGAGATCAATAAGCGGTAAAGCCAGGCTGTTGAATGTATTTTTCACAAAGACACTAAAGTCACCAAGAATGATGGCAGGGGGGAGAAAACCTGATAGCTTCTTGCTAGAGTTTTCCTTAAAATGCAGATGTGCCTTCCGTGGAAATGGAGGAACTTAAGGCCTCCAGACATGAATGTCACAGAGGTGGTGAGGCACTGAGTTGGACGCAGCCATGCAGAGGTAGGAGAATGGCAGCCACATCTGGCACAGACACACAGAGCTTCAGATCATTTAGATGATCCCTTAATGCATTTTCCTTAGAGGAGCTAGCGTAGTATGCACTCCTCAGGGACTATTTACCTTTTATATTCCAGATGCTAAAATAGAATAACCCACTCACTTAAAAGGCTCATTGCATATTAGCTATTTCTCTTCACTACTTAGAGGCTATCTTCTTCTCACAGTCTACAAGGACAAAAATGTTTCAGACGCTGCAAACAATCAAAATATGCTTTTAATAACCTTGAATTTCCAATAAGCACTCAAGAAATCTCTCATAATATGCACCTTAAATTCTACTTGCTTTAATGCCCCAACTCCCTTCCATATTTCCTCCCTGAGTATATATCTAAAACATCAGTGGTTTGGGTTTACATATTTATCCTTTGCTAAATCTCTCTCTCTCCGTATGAAACATATCCTCAGACATACAGCCAGTTACAGTCGGAGCCCATAGACCTACACGCCCCGGTGACTCTGCCCCATTACTTCAGCCTAAGCAATTTAAACATATTCTCTCTTAGCATATTATTAAAACACATACACATACAAAGATGTGACCCTCATGATACAGCACTCTGGTTTTTACAAAACTGTTGAAGATAATTTTTAAAAGAGCTCAAGTTTCTACTTGTATTTTGGTAATGCGTGAAGAACAATATAAAGGAAAGCACACAATTTACCTCCCTCTTTTTCATGCATTTTCCCTCTTTAAATCCCTTCAGTTATAAATAAATAAATAGATAAATAAATCCCTTCAGTTAACATCATAACCACCCATTAACTTTGCATATATTTTTCTTTGCCAGAAAAACCTCCCCTGGACCTAAACCCAAATGCATCCCTCAATCCATACCACCCTCTCTCCTACATTTCAAGTCCCCATTCTCTCTTATCACTGTGCTAATGTGACAACACCAACAAGCAAACGATCTGATCTGTCCGTTGGCCACCAGCGGAACCTTCTCAGAGAGCAGAAATGAGGACAAAGTGAGCAGGCAAAGCCAGCATCCCTATTAGCAAGCTGAGAGAAGGAACTCCTGGTAACCACACACATTAATAATTTTTATTCCCCGAAGGGAAACTCTCTACAAAATAAATTGTATTACGCTTGTATATGATAGTACTTAAAATATAACTCCAGCTGAAGTATTCTAAACTTATCCACAATATGAACCTACGGGAATGAACTTAATGAATCAATATTTATAAGCTCTTTTCACTTATGTCTTGTGGTTTTAGCCAGTGATTTCAGAATGCTGCTGAAAAATATAGTTCTTCCTAATATTTGCTTTCATAAACCCATGTAAACACAGCTCCATATTGGATTTCAATGTATCCACAAAATTTAAATATCTACTTTTAGCCAGTTTTGATTTTAACAAGTTTAGTTCTAACATTTACTAGTATCAGCTATGTGAAATAACTTGGCATGAGTACGTAGTATATAGTACATGTTTGACAGATGTTTTGCTTTCCCCTTTTCTCATAACAAAATAACGACTTGTATAAAATGTTGTAAGTAGGAATAAAACTAGTTTGTCAATTATCAATACTTTAGCAAAGATAACACCCTTCCTTGTTAATTTAACACTGAGGCATTAAAAATTATATGCAATATGTCATATTAGGTAAACTCTTCTTTACTAAGAATTAGTTTTAGAATTTTATGTCCTTAAAACATATAGAGAGCTTTAAAGCGTCACCAAACAGAAGTGTACATTTAATAAACAGCCCAGCCGTGGGACACCTTCACTCAGTCAGTGAAGCCTCCAACTCTTGATTTTGGCTCAAGTCATGATCTCACAGTCGTCAGATAGAGCTCTGCACTGGGCTCTGTACTGAGCGTGGAGCCTGCTTAAGATTCTCTTTCTCTCCCTCTCTCTGCTCCTCCCCAAGCTCTGTCTCTCTCAAAAAGGAAATATATATATTAACAGTCCAACTGTAACAGTTACAGAAAATAACTTGAAGGCTGTCACTCCTCTGGATATTATAAATTTCAGCCTTGGTCAAATCATATTACCATAAGTGAACTACAAACTTGAACTATATTGCCTTTGTCCTTAACAGAATTACCTTCTTGGGAGTAAATTTTGAGGTCATGCCCTAATTTTTTGGTGAAAGGGCAATACGGCAAAGAATCATACGGTCCATTTTGTCACTTAATACAACAATACTGTTGAGGAATATCACCATTTAGGGCCCATATATAACACCCTAAGAAAGGCATTTATATTACAATTCAGCACTGGTGAAATATTTTCTTCTTGAGAGGCAAGCTTCTCCTTTAATTAAGGTCAGAAATGTTTAAATGATGCAATCTTTATTTTAACATGGCTACTAGGAAACTAAATGTAAAATTATAATTACAATCCATTTTCTCTTGGACTAAATACTTATATATTTTTCATCTTGGTTTACTATATATCTATAACTTCCCTGTGCTAGTATTTATATGTCAATTTCATCTCCTTTTGGTTTTGCACTGTGTTTATGTTGTGCCCTCCTAGGTTTTAGAAAACAAAATAGATGTTATATACTGGATGAACCATTTAAGCTTTGCCTGTGCACTCAGACTAGTTTGATTAGAATTGCTTAATTTAGACAGCAAACACATGGGTGAGTGAATTCAACTTTTATAGGCCTTTCTATATGCTTCATATTGAATTATGCTTTATTTATGTTTTGGTATAAAATACAAAATTAATACCATAAAATATCAACATCTTACTTAGAATACAAGGGAGTATTTAATTTTTAATCTCTCTCCCCTACTCCTGATAATATAGAAGTACAGGTAGAAACCATCTGGACAGTTTGTCCTCTCTGGGGTCCTTAGAGAATACCCAAATTCACATATATCCACACATACACTTATTGTAGGAATAAAAAGAACTTGACATTCCTAATTGACCCTTTAAAAATGACTTCTTCATAATTATTCAGCAGGTATTATGTCTTACACTTCTTAATATTGCATAAATAAGATGGAAGATACTACCCAGTGGGTGACAAAATTAAATTAAGAATAAAGGCATCCATAGGGTTCTATGAAAATGAACAACAGAGTAATCCAGAACAATCTTAAAATAAGTATTCATCCTACCATTCCAAAGTGAAGGGCAGAAAAGAGAACTAACTGCAAAGACAACACGTACACGGTGTTGTGATGTAAGGCAGCATCGGCTATGGAAGCTTGCAAGAAATTTGCTATGGTTAGAAGAATGGGCACAAGATGGGGACTATTCAATGGATAAGCCCAGAGGAGTACTCAAGACTTATTTATATTTCATACTACAAAGTTCTAAACTTCTATCAAAGACAGGGGAGACATAGATAATTTTTACCAAGGAGTATCAATCAGAATTATACTTTAAGAACATTACTCTATAAGGTAAAAGAGAGATTGAAATTGGAGAAGTGGAAACGGGAAGATCAAAAGTCCCAAGAAGAATTAAAGTCCCAATCGCTGCTGTGGCAGTACAGATGAATAGCAAAGATCATACAAGAAGAAGATTAAGAAAAAAATTGCCTGGATTTGAATGAAATACTGTAGAAAGAATAATAAGGGTTTGATTATTCAGTGATTCATTGGATTAAGAAATTTAAAAAGGGAGAAGCTTTGGAGGAGTAAAAGATTTCATTTGGGGATTGTTTGATTTTGAGGACTAAGTACTATCCCCACGTCAAGCTTTCAGCAAACAAGTATATACACAGGCCCAAAGTTGAGCAAAGAGCTGCTCAAGGTACAGGCTTCAAAGCCATTAGTGTTTACCTGGGAACAGTTGTCATGGATGTGAATATGATCACCCAAAGAGCAGTGAAGACAGAAAATGGAATTGAGAACAGAATCCCATGCACTAGACGGGTAGAAAGAGAAAATTTCCGAACTTGATAAAGACCTGAGAGGTAGAAAGGAAGTTAGGGGAGGGTTGTATCATCGAAAGTTAGAAAAGGGTTTTCAAAAAAGGTTTCATTGATAGTATCAAATTCTACAGTCAGAGCTGCCAAAATTACACTGCAAAACACCCAATGGAATACAAGACCCATCGGTGGCCCACTAAACACAATTACAGAGGAGTCACAGAAATGGAAGGATTACTGGGGGGGGGGGGTGAGTATAATATGAAGAAGTGGATACAATAAAAACTAACCACCTCTTGGAGACAACAGGCTAAGGAAGGAAGGAAGGGAGGGAGGGAGGGAGGGAGGGAGGGAGGGAGGGAGGGAGGAAGGAAGGAAGGAAGGAAGGAAGGAGGGAAGGAAGGAAGGGGAGAAAAAGAAAAAAGAGGAAAATAGGAGAGCACATAATAACAGAAAGATATGAAGAGTTGGCAGGGAGTGCTGGAGAATTTTCAGCTTGTTAATATGCTTAGGGAAAGAAGTTTATGAAAGGATCTTACAGGTATAGAGGAGGGTGAGAATGTTTCATATATCACTTAAAGAGATGAAGTGCTATCTCTGAAGAACAGAAGCTTTCTGATGAGGTAGCAACGAAGACAAAGAATGTAGACATCCTTTTTTATGTTTGGGGCTTGTCTAAGAGAATGTAAGAAGAGTGGTGACCACAAAGGGGTTAAACACATGATACTTGCTAATTAAGTGTTATACACCAAAGACTAAACTTGGAAATGACTGGGGTGGAAAAGAGCAAGGGATGGCTACCTGGGAGGCTTTATATGAGTCAAGATACTACAGTTATGGATACGGATCAGATTCAAGAACAGGTATGGTTGAATAAAGGCAGTAAGCAGTCTGGCATGAAAAAAGTTGGGATGAATCATTCTGAGCATTTAAGTCACAAGATGACAGCAGATGTATGTATTACTACAAATACAGTGAGCTACATTCCAAGATACTCAATTAATGTGAAGAAATGCCAGCATGCTATAATTAAAGTGGCATGCCAGAAGAAAAGACTTTAGAAGCAAGAGCTGTAGGTTATGAGTGGGTGTGAGAGCCGACTCAAGAAGTAAGATCTAAAGTGGAAGCAACTCTCATTGAATCCCAGGAGGTGGGAAAAGGTGAGGCCCTGGAAGAGGATAACAGCTACACAAGACACTGAGGACCCAAGGACTGTGACAGTGTTTGTGTGTCCACACAGATTACGAACCTGACGGCCAAGCGTTGATGAATATCGAAGAGTGACTATGAGGCCAACTGAGAAGAGGCCGAGGATGGTGTATCTGTCTTCATGGCATTGTCCTCAGTGCAAGGACACTGAACTGGTGTGGATGCAAAAATGGCAAAACGAAAACAGTAGAATGATAAACCCACCTGAGCATCATGGTAAATGGAGTCTAGAGGAGAATCTTCTTAGGGGCTACAAATGAACACTCTCAAATGTGAGAGGCAGGCTTTGGGTTTTGATAGGAAGTTAGGGGAAGTATATAAAACAATAGGGATGTAAGGGACAGAAAATACTGGAGTGAGAGTAGCACGTATGATGAAGGAATGGGAAAGGACAGAGCACTTTGGGGGAAAAAAGAGCATGAGAAGATACATTTTTGACTGATGAAATGGTCTGATGGATGATGATGGCTACTCATGGCTAACACTTGCATAGTGTTGCTCTCAGTACTTTATGTGTATTACCTAATTTAATTCTCAAAAAAATCCTGAGAAGTCAATCATACCATTTCACAGAAAGTTGGAAAAACTTAACCAAGTTCATATTGCTACTACATATTGAATCAGCATTCAAGCAAACTACAGTTTGCTATAATTCCATAGTCTGAAACATTAACATGTGCACTAAGCTCATGCTTTGGTGACAGGAACGAGTCACAGTGGCATCAGTTTGCTGAAAAGTTCACAAGAGAGCTCAGGATAAAGGTATTGTACTGCTTTCTGAGATGCAGAGTAGCGTGGCTCAAAATGTTTTCGACCTGAATTTCCGTAGAGGAAAACTGCATGGGTTGCTAAAAACTATGCAATTAATTAATCCAAAACATTTCAGAAATTCCTCTTTGTGTAGGGTATTGTAAATATTCTTTGGCTGATTATAATTTAATACCTCTCATGTGTGTATAATTCTATCTATGTCTGTACCTGTCATACCTGTCGTCCAGCTACCTACCTTAGATAGATATAGATTATCTCTGTCAAGTTCAGCACTGCTTTGCCTTCCTATAACATCTGTGGGGGTTTGCAGAACTGGGCATGTTGCAAAATTTAAGGCTCCATTTCTTTACCAAATCCTTTTCACTCTTCTGTGTTCTTCCTCCTTTTCATGTCATGAAACTACTCTGGACAGTTCTAGAACTTTCTCGTCTTACTGTCTTACACACACTTTTGCAGGTTTTAGTTAATCTCCTGCAAAACATCATTTTTGTGGGTTGAACAACTTGTCAACTCTCTGTTAAAGTGGATGCTAGATCACAGATAATGGGGGAGTAGCAAGTGTTGGATTTTTGGCCTCTTACCCTTATGGCTGAAACTTTCAATCTATCATTCCAAATATCTTTTCATTTCAAACACCTGTGTTCTGGAAAAGTACTACCATAAAATGATACAAACCTCTAGTATATGGTCCCTCTGGATGTTTTCATTGTAAAGCCTTTTCTATCAGTAAGTAGGACCATAATACCGAGGGCATCTGCTTTTTATGTATGACACTGACAAAAAGTCTTTTACCTCACTGCGCTTTATGTTTGGCTTATAGTAACAAAAAGAAACCCAGGTTGCTCAGTGAAACAAGTTACTCAAAAATAATGAGCTACCAATTCTTCCCCCCTCCCCCTAGTATTCAATAGGTGGTTTGAGAATTCATATATTTAACAATTTGAACGTAAAAGATATTTAATATAATTCATCCAATACATAAGAAGATACAGATGAATGAGGAACTATGAAAATTGTAATTTCAAAATTTACCACCATGGACACATGGTTTGTATGGTGTCACACAGATACACAACATACAATTTTCTCTTCAGAGCTTAATGTTCTTATTTCGGACTACTACAATCTTGAAATGAAGCATATTCTGCTTTTCCTTTAAAGTATAATAAAGAAGCATGATCATTAATTAGACTCAGCTACCTATAATTTAAAGCTTAGTTTTATTGATTGGCTTAAAGAAGTGTATTGGAATGTGACATATTTATAAATGAAGACAAAGTATATATTCTATACTGATTTTAAAATACAACTCATCTCTTAATATAATAAAATTAAAGAAAGCAGCCTTTTAAATTCACCAACTAGATCTGGTTTTAAATCAAAGAAATAAAAGGCATGGCAGTAGAAAAACCTTGTGTTGTCTTTTAAAATATATCTGAATATATCACATATAACTTATCTTGTATTTAGAATTTAATGACGAAAACACTAGCAATCTCACACTGAACATTTTTATTTAGACTTTGGCTTGAAACTTGAAAAATAATTGTTAATTACCAATGAACATTATGTTCATTTTTAGAATTAGGTCAAATGTCTCATACCCTCTGAAAGCTTAGTAAACTTTATAAAATGGTAGTAGAGATCAGGAAATAGTCTCTATTGAAAAGTGTCCTAGAACTTTAAATATCATTGTGTTCCTAATGTTAGCTTACCTTTCTATTCTCTCGGTGAAGTTTGACATTGCAGGTAATGGAGTTCTTGATATTGCTGGCGGTATTTCCAGTAAGAAACTTGCTTGAGATGATAACTGTTCCTTAGAACATTTTTACCTTTTCATTTTTTGGGGAGGGGGGTAGCCACAAATTGCATGTCGTTGAGTGAAATATTCCCACGGAAAACTAACAGTTAGTAATATGAATGAAGGTGTTAGCAAAATATATTAAGTAGAGTTTCTTGGTTGGCATTAGGCAAAGGAATCTTTCAAGGATGGTGTGGAAGTTCCACCAGTAAAAATAATTAAAAACAAACAAACAAAAAAGGCACATGCACAAAAATTTTTATAATCTAGCAGAATTACAATCTAGATTTTTTGTAAAAGCAAACTGGGGTGGCCTGGGTGGCTCAGTCAGTTAAGTGTCTACCTTTTTATTTTGGCCCAAGTCATGATCTCAGGGTTCGTGGGTTCAAGGCCCATGTCAGGTTCTGTGCTGACAGTGCAGAGCCTGCTTGGGAATCTCTCTCTCTCTCTCTCTCTCTCTCTCTCTCTCTCTCTCTCTCGCTCTCTCTCTCGCTCTCTCTCTGTCCCTCTCCTGCTTGTTCACTCTCTCTCTCCCTCCAAATAAATTACAAAAAACACTTAAAGCAAAAAATTAAATTAAAAGGCAAACCAACAAACCAAAACACAATTCCAAACTAAGCAAGAATAAAATACAAACAGGAAAATTTATTCTTTTTAATATGGAAACTGTCTTGATACTCAGGTGTAAGCATATGGTGTTAGGACATGTCAGCCTCACGTGAGCTGACTATTCAGTTTAAATGAAACTGAAAAGGCTAAGGGTTGACCTCGGGAGGTGTCATTTAGGTTTTTGGCTCAGTTTTTACCACCCCATAAATGTAGTAAGGTACTTTCAATGAGTTGCTAGGGCTACAAAAACTTTCCTGCATATATGCTTGAGGTTCTTATCGAAGGTCATTGCCCCCTGAAGATCCAAGAACCAGGAAGGATTAGGATAAACAAATGAATTACATACTCCTCACCATAGTGTGAAACAACCTTACCTTTGCAGATTCCTTCTTATTACTGGCCTACTATGAGATCTAGTCAAAGTTGGCATAGCCCAATTTTCTCTTTGTGTTGGTTTTTAGTTTCCTACTTGCATGATGTTGCTTGTACTCGAATACACTTTTCCTGTCATCTCTGTCAATCTGCATATTCTTCAAAGATCTCCTTAAATCTCTTCCATGCCTCTACACAGGTAATATGTCTCTTGCCTTGACCTTCATTTTTCACCTGTGCCTACCCCCCAAAATCTAGGGCTCATCACTTCAACTCTTTTACCACACCCTCAGCGTCCTTGCTCCCATGGCTTCGTGGTTCAACTCCTTGAAAGCCCTCCACCCACTGCCTCCAGCAGCCTGGCTTCTCTCCACTGTTCACAGAGCATCTCTCATCAAGGCCTCCGCTTGCTATGTTCTGACCTTGGGCTGGGCACGTTCCGGATGTTCGCACACTCTGCCTTGCACTGAATTACAGGGGTGGAGATGGGGGCGGGGCAGGGCACAACTACAAATGGTCAGGTGGGAAGCAGTTCTGGTAGGTGTGACCTCAGAAGTCTTCCACAAGAGGGTGTTCAGTTTTATGCTCTCTTTAGACGTGGCAGATAAAAGTTTGTTTTCTGTGTTTTGTTTGTTTAACTTCGAATCTGTTTGCAGAGCAGCATGATATTTGTACATTAGAGACTCTGGAGAGTCTGCCAGAAACTCCGATACCTTCCATACCTCAGCACCGTGACCTATTTCTAGTGTCAGTGTAGGAACTGGAACCTGTTGCAAGAATTTTTTTAGAAATACCTTCCCTTGCAATCCAGTACAACTTGGCCAACTGCAATAACCGTGTTCTAAATAAAACTCAAATGTCTGTACTAATTCTCCAGAATGCTCCATGATTTATTCAGCATTTACTAAGCAAAACATAGATAGCAGTGTACTAGGTCTTGTAGATAAAGTTAGCACAAAGTAAAGAAAATAGGTATTTAGTATTATTTTGAGATTTAAATTCAAATGAAGAGGAAAAGACAAATACATTAAATGCTTTAGCAATAAAGACTTATTGAGCAACTGTATGTAGAACCAGAGCAAAATTTTAAGAATAAAAGTAGAAATAAGATATTGTGTCTTACCTCCAAGATGCTCAGGGCCCAGTAAGAAGAGAGTCATATATTAACAAATTAGGGTTCACTGTTGTAAATAGTATAATGAAAACAGTTCTACTGAATTCATTGTAAAGGAGCTTATAGTACATTTTACCTAAAACAAAAAAGCAAAGAAAAGACCTCAAGAGGATTTAAAAAAAAAAAAGCTTTGACTCATCTATACAGTATGCCTTTCAAACCAGACTAAGGCACCTTCAGTGAGGAAAACTGTCACCCTACACCGGGGAACTTTATACGAGCCAGTTAAGAACTAGAGCAAAGGCAGACTTTCTAGCAGAGTCCAGAGTGAAAACACAGATGGCCCTACATTAGTCCAGTAAAGCCAGGTTTGATTAATGCCTGGTGACTGGATTAGGAATCTGACCATTAAAATGCCCTTTCGGAATACAGTTGAGAGGGGAAAAGCTTACAAGGTTCATATAGAAACTCAAAGGTTAGGGGCCATCTGTGTTCTCTACTGGGGAAAAGTATGGCTTAAAGCTAGATCTCTGTAGTTACAAATGAACAAGCTGATTGTTCACAAAACATCTAACATCAAAATATTCAACATTCAAAATGGACAAATTTTTAAAAAGGATTTAATACATGAAAAAGAAGAAAACTAGGAAAAATCTCCTTTTTATCCACAAAAAGCTGCCGAGCCACCGAGGGAGAGCACAGCAGAGAGAAAGGTGGCTTTGAGAGAGGCTGGCATGAGGAGACAGTAGACTGAAATAAGACTAGAACACAAGGAAGTCCAAAGCCCAAAATAAAATGGACATTTCCTGGAATCCTACTAAGTTTAAAAGTGCAACTACTATGCCTTTCGTCTTGTTATGCCTGATTATTTTTGCCTATGATTTTATTTATCTGAAAACATAACAATAATGGTTTAAATTAGTAAAATTAGCAAAATGTTTATAAGAATCAAAAATAAGTATATAAAAATATAATTGAAGAAAATGCTATTTTCCTTAGGGATTTAGAAGACTTAATGAAATTAAAAATTATGGGGCGCCTGGGTGGCTCAGTTGGTTAAGCCTCCGACTTCGGCTCAGGTCAGATCTCACGTTCGTGGGTTCGAGCCCCGCGTCAGGCTCTGTGCTGACAGCTAGCTCAGAGCCTGGAGCCTGCTTCCGGTTCTGTGTCTCCTTCTCTCTCTGCCCCTCCCCCTCTCATGCTCTGTCTCTCTCTGTATCAAAATATAAATAAAACATTAAAAAAAGAAATTAAAAATTATTATTCATCAACTCTCTCCAAAAAAACATACAAATTTAGTAGCGTTTTTTTAAATTAATGTGTATTTATTTTAGAGAGAAAGAAACAGAGCATGAGTGGGGAAGGGCAGAGAGAGAGAGGGAGACACAGAGTCTGAAGCAGGCTCAAGGCTCCAAGCTGTCAGCACAGAGCCTGACACAGGGCTCAAACTCACAAATGGGGAAATCATGACCTGAGCTGAAGTCGGACACTTAACCTACTGAGCCACTTACGTGCCCCTAATAGAGCACTTTTTTTAGCTTTTGATTTTGAAAGTTGAATTTCCTCTGGAAAAATTGTCTGAAAGGTTTTGAAGGAAGATGAGGTAGCTTTGTAATGATAGTAATTAAATAGTGCCATACAAGTATAAGAATAGACAAATTATTTTTTAAAGATAACCTTTAGGATTTCAGGTCAATGGAATAAGAAAAGCGTATGCAGCAGATAATGGTGGAGGTGGAGTAACTGGTTAATGAGTTGGAAAAATCAAGTCAGAGTTCCACACATCAAAATAATCTTATTTAGAACAAGGGATGTGTTGCTTAAGAAAACAGCCAAAAGAAAATATAGATGGATATTCATCTGACCTTGAGATAGAGAAAGGATTCAAAAACTAATATCCAAGAAGTCATAGAGGAGAATACGGATCAATTTGATTTCATACAAATTGTAAAGTTCTAGAATATCATTCATAATAAAATTAAAAGATATACTACAAGCCAGACAAAACTAAGGCAAAAAATATACAGAACACTTGCACATATCATTAAGAAAATATCTTTCAATGGAGAAATTCCATGAATAGCAGGGAAAGTAGAAAATACGAGAGCAGAGAGATTTTATAGATTGAAAGAATAAAGCAGTTGTTTTAGGGTAAGTTATCTGAGATCATGTTTTTCTTACTTTGCTAGTTCATACACATTTATTTTTTCATTCACCTTTATTGAGACATAGCTGATATATAACATTCAGTTTAAAGTGTGGATACTCATAGGATTCATTTATACATCTCAATATGATACCACTGCAGGGTTAGCTCACACCTCTGTCCTGTCACATAATTATCAGGTTGTGTGTATGGGGTGGGGGTAGGTGAGAACAATTAAGATCCAATCTCTTAGCAAATTTGAAGTTTATAATACAGTATTACTGTCTATCATCACTATGATGTGCATTAGGTGTCCAGGATTTATCTGTCTACTTGTTGCAAGATTGTATCCTTAAACATTTCCCTCATTCTCCTACCTCCACAGTGCCTGATAGCCACCATTCACCATTCTGTTTTTATGAACTTGGTGTTTTTCTATTCCACATATTAGACAGATCATAAAACATTTGTCTTTCTCTCTCTGACTTATTTCACATAAGATAATGCTCTCAAAGTCTATCTATGTTGTTGCAAATGGCAGAATCTCCTTCTTTCTCATGGTTGAATAATATTCTATTGTACGTAAGTACATATCACATCTTTATCCATTCATCTGTCTATAGACACAGGTTGATGCTGTATCTTAGCTGTTATAAATAATGCTGCAATGAACATGATAGTGCAGATATCTCTTTGACATCTTGTTTTCATTTCCTCTGGAAATATACCCAGGAGTGAAATTGCTGAATGCTATGGTAGTTCTATTTTTAAAAATTTTGAGAAACCTCCACACCATTTTGCATAGTGGCTGAACCTATTTGCATTCCCATCAGCAATGCACAAGGATTCCCTTTTCTCCACATCCTTGCCAACACTTGTTATCTCTGGTCTTGATGATAGCCATTCTAATGAATGATGTGATACATGCATTTAATATACTCTATATGATATATGTCAACAATTGATAGGGAATAGAAAATGAAAAAAATATGCTACCAGTTTAATGGGGATACTGACATGGAAACAAAAAACTCCTCCAAAAGACGATTAGAGTAATGCAAGCACTTATAAACTGACAGGTGAAAAATGAAATGATACTGTATTTGCATAGGAGCATGGAGAGAATTTGCATTCAATAGAGCACGTGAGCTGACACCGAGATGAAGACACAGGAGGATAAATAACATTGAAGAGAGTTTTCAAGGTAGAGAAAATGGCTTTTATAAAATCAGAAAAGCATGACGTTTATGTGGTTTAAAAAGTATGTTGCATTCAGGAAATAATACAAGTACTCCCATCTTCCTGCCTTTTTTCACTGGAGGATCTGGGGAGACATCTGCTTCGAAGCTGGTTCAGGCCATTGGCCAGACTCAGCTCCTTGTTGTCAATAGTCTTGCATTCTTCACTTCCTTATTGTCTTTCAGCTGGGGGCCAGCTTTGCTCCTGGGCACTGCCTACATTCTTGTCACGGTTTCCCTGGGGATATGCAGTGATATTTTACGCTACCCATCTCCAGGACTTCTTCTTGTGCCCATCTCTCAGACATCAGCTGGAAAAAGTTCTCTGCTTTTAAGAACTCATGTGATTATATTGAGCTAATCAAGATAATCCAAAATAATGTGTTTATTTTTAAGATTTTTAAAAATGATTATAACAGCAGAGTCTCTTTTGTTACCAAATGCAACATATTCAAAAGCTTCAAGCATTAGGACGTGGACATTTTGGGGGCTGCTATTCTGCTATCACATTAATCAAGAGTAAAAATAGAGGAGCACGAGAGGATTTTATGGGGAAAAGAATGAGTTCTATTTGGAACATGCTGAGCTTGAAGGGCCTTTGGGAATTCGGGGTGGATATGTTTTGAAAGCAGTTTTATATACAGATTTGGCAGTTCTGGATAAAAGTCAAGCTGATTGTATAATTTGGCAGTCATCATCTTATAAATTGTAAATGAATCCATTATTATATATGAGAGGTTTAGCATTTTGCCCAGGGAGATTTCAAATCAGTTTACCAAGTTAATATACTGTGATGCTCTCTATAGTAGGATCATGTTTTATTCATTTGGGCATTAGCCTGGGATCAAATTCTTATATTTGTTGAATGAATAAATGAATGAGTGAATGAATGAATGAATGAAAACTATAGACACCTGTCCTTTAGGACTCTCTCATGTTTATAGCTCTGTGTGTTTGTGTGAGTGCATGCGTGTGTGTGTGTGTGTGTGTGTGTGTGTGTGTGTTTGATAGGGCTCAGAGTTTTAAAAAACACTTACTATAAAAACAGAAAACACGTTCATTGGAAGAACACCTTAATTCAGACTAAATTAAAGTATTTTTTATAAATAAAGCAGATAGAAGGTATTCTTAGATTTTAAAAATTCTATTATCCCATAGAATAAGCACTGTAACAATGAATTCCTATCCTTTCATTGACTCTTAAAATAATAGGGAGTAAATTGTGCATAATTTATTCACAGCAAATTCTTCTAAATTTCTAAACTACCAGGAAGTGTGCACATAGCACACACACATAAACACGCATTTTGATGTTATTTTAATTTTGTTAGCCCATTCAGACACCTGAACAAAAACTATTTGGTTTTCATTAGAGATACCACTAGTTTATATTCTTCTCTTCTTGAATCCACCAAGGAGAAAACTCCTAATAGTATTTTTGTTTTTATCAATAGTATTTAAAAAAAAAACACTAGTGACAGCATGTCTATATGTTGATGTTTTACTTGCTTTCTAGTAAATGGATTATGATTAACCTTTTTTAAAATTTTTGTTTTGTTTTGTTTTTTTCCCCAAAGACAAGTTTTAGGGCAGTTTCTGGCTTAAAAGAAACTTAACAGGAATGTCCAGAGATTTCTCATATACCTCTCCTCCCACCCCCGCACATGAGCATGCCTTGCTTCCTCCATTATCCACATCCTCCACGAGAGCCATACATGTTTTACAACTGATGCATCAACATTCACACATCACAATTGCCCAAAGTCCATAGTTTGCATTAGTGCTCACTCTTAGTGTTGCACACTCTGAAAGTTTAGACAAATGTCTAATGACATATATCCATCCAACACAATACAGGGTATTTTCACGGCACTAGAAATCCTCTGTGCTCTGCTGATTCATCCCTCACCCTCCCCTAACCTGACCAGTCATCTTTCTACCCTCTCCATAATTTTGCTTTTACCAGAATGCCGTATAGTTGAAATTATACAGCACGCAGGCTTTTCAGGTTGGCTTCTTTTACTTAGCACTATGAGCTTAGGGTTCCCCCATGTATTAACAAGGCTTGATAGTTCATTTATTTACACTGCTGATAATATTCTACTTGATAAACCACAGTTTATTCATCCATTCACCTACTGAAAGATCTATTGGTTGCTTCTAAGATTTGGCCATCATGAATTATCTAATCTTTTCAAAAAACATTAAAAAATATTCAGAGGTAATTATATTCTGATAGGTATACTCAACACAATGGGAAAGTATCTGGACAATAATAATTACAAATAAGTAGAGAGATCCATTTTCAGCACAAATAATTAATGTAAGGAATGGAAGAGGGATAAATTATGTATCAATATAGATCACATAGACACCAAGAATGGTTAAGATAATATTACTAATAATTAATAACAACAACATAATAAACATAATATACATAAAAACAATAAATATAATAAATAATAAAAAAAAACTCAAAAGAGAAGGAAAGTTTGAATAGTCTCATGTGTATTAAGTAATTCAAATCCACACTTAAAAATCTTATCAAAAAATTTCTGTCTCATGTGTCATGACTATACCAAATATTTAAGGATAACACAACACCAATTTTATACAAATCTGTCCAGAGAATTATAAAAAAGGAGAAAATAATTCACAATTTGGCCTCAGGCCCACATCATCTAAGACATTACATGAAGGAAAGCTATAATCTCCATCAAAAATGTAGATGTTAAAATCCTAGAAAAAAACATTAGAAAAGTAACTCCAGTGTTACATCAAAAATATGATTAATGGGAGTAACATCAGCAGATATGGTGGAATAAAGATTTGTGAAAATTTCCTCTTCCATTAAAGCAATGAGAGAGTGGCAAAGTTGTCAAAATATAATTTTCAGAGCTTCAGAAGTCAACTAATGGCTTACAGCATTCTGAAAAGTGTTTTATTCAAGAAAAACAATGGAATCTCAGTAAGAATAGTGAGCTTTACGGCGATTTTTATGATTGATATATGTATGAATCTGAAAGTTGTGCTCATGTTCAGGGTTGTACTTATGCCCATGAAGACCAGAGAAAGCCCTCCTCACCTCATACCTCTGGAGAAAGCTCAGAAACTGCACAAAGAGTGAGTCTAAGGATAGTATCAACTGCCTACAGCATACCGAAGGTGTATCCAGACGCGCATGCGCACACACGCACACGCAGAGTTCCTCAGTAAACACAGGACTCTCTTTGGTTTAAGACATTTAGGGAAAGCTCTATAAAATCATAGATAAACACAAATGCAACTAAATGAAAACTTTATTGGCCACTTATGATAATGAATAGAAGACCATGATTATAGTGGAAATAAATGAATTAGAGAATAAGAAAACAGAAGAGAAAAATCGATGAAGCCTAAGTTGGTCATTTGATAAAAATCAAAAGCAAACAAAACCTTTAGCTATACTGACAAAAATATGAAAGAGAAGACTCAACTGACTAAAGTAAGGAATGAAATGGGAGCCATCACTACTAACCTCCCAGACACAAAAAGTAATGGAAGAGAATATTATGAACTATTATATGCCAAAAAAATTAGATAATCTACATAAAATGAACAACTTCCTACAAAGATACAAACTACCAAAACTGACTTAAGGAGAAACATAAAACCTGAATGGATCTATAATAGGTAAAGAGGTTGAATTAATAATCAACATGCTTTCTGAAAAGAAAAAGTCCAAATGGTCCAAAAGCCAGATGGATTCCCTAGTGAATCCTACCAGCTGTTAAAACAAAAGTGATCACCAATCCTTCACAAACACTTCCAAAAAATTTACTGGGAAAGAACACATTCCAGCTCATCCTATAAAGTCTGATGGTAAAAACTGTGACAAAAATATTAAAAGAAAGAAAAACTACACCAATATCCCTTACAACTACAGAAACAAAAATCCACAATAAAATGCTATCAAATTGAATACAGTAACATATAAAAAGCATTATATAAGTATGAGTGATTAATTACAGGGACTAAAATAAAGAAAGTAATTCTATTTTAAAAAAGCATCTAAAAGAATGACAAAAGAATAACTTTAAAAAGTATAAATCCTATACAATGAAAACTACAAAGCATCACTGAGAGAAGTTAAATAGAAAAACATGCCATGGTCATATGGATCTGACGGCTTCATGTTACTAAGGCAGCAACATACCCCAAATTGTTCTTCAGACTCACCACAGTCTGATCAAAATTTTAGTTGACTCTTTTTGCAGAAATGGACAGGTTGTTCCTAATATTCATATGGAAATGCAAGTGTGATAACAGAATACAGCTCCCAAAAGATGTCCATGGCCTAGAACCTGGGAATTTTTTAGTTTACATGACTAAAGAGACTTAGATGATTACGTTAATGAATTTGAGTTGGATAAATTATCACGGACCATCTGGGTTGGCCCAATGCAATCCTAACTAACGAAAGAGGGACATGTAACTGGTAGCATCAGAGAAACAGACGGGATGATGGACGATGTTAGACCAATGCAAGGGAGGGACCACAGGCTAAGGACTGCAGGTGGCCTCTAGGAACCGGAGAAAAGTAAGGAAACAGATTCTTCTCCAGAGACTCCAGAAGAAATGCAGCCTTGTTGCTGACACCTTAATTTTAGACCGTTATCTCCAGCACTATAAAATAATAAATTTATGGTGAGCTGTTACGTCAGCAACAGGAAGCTAGCATAGTTAAGGTCCCAGAATAGTCTAAACAAACTTGACAAAGAGCAACAAAATAGAAAGGGTCACCCTTCCTGATTTCAGAACTTTCTCCAAAGCTAGAGTAATTCTGTCAGTGTGGGACTGGCTAAAAGACAGACATATAGGTCAAGGAATACAGCCGAGAATCCAGAAATAAACCATGATATTTATAGTCAACTGATTCTTGACAGGGATGGCAAGGCAATTTAGTAGGGAAATAATAGCCTTTTCAACAAATAGTGCCGAGAAAATTGTATATACACATGCAAAAGGATGAAACTAGATTCTGACCGTACATCATATACAAGAAGTAATTCAAAGTGGATCAAAAACCTAAATGTAAGAGGTAAAAGTATAAAATTCGTATAAAGAGATAAATACAAATCCTCATGATCTTGGATTAGAAGAGTACTTCTTATAGGTGACATCAGATTACAAGCAACAAAAGAGATACATTTTAGTTATTCAAAATTCAATGTTTTATGTGTAAAATAGGCCATCAAGAAAGTGAAAAGACTGCACACAGAATGATAGAAAATGTTTACAAATCATACAGCTCATAAGGGACTTGTATTGAGAATATATACAGAACTCTTACAGCTCAACATTAAAAATGGGAAAATGGTTTGAATAGATATTTCTCCAAAGATGATATACAAATATGCAAAAAGCATACAAAAAGATGCTCAGCATTATTAATCACGAGGGAAATGCAAATCAAAATTACATTGGGATACCATTTTACACTCAGTAGGATGGTAATGGTCAAAAGACAGAAAATAAAAAGTGAGGGTGCGGATGTAGAGACCATCCCTCATACGTTTCTGTGGGACTGTAAAATGCCACAGCCACTTTGGAAAACAGTTTTGCATTTCTTCACCAAAGTTAAACACAGCATTACCAAATGGTCCAGTAATTTTACTTTTATGTATATATCTGAGAGAACTGAAAACATATGTCTACCCAAAACGTGTACATAAGTGTTTATAGCACCTTTGTCCGTAATAGCCAAAAAGTAGAAACAGCCCAAATGCTCATCAATTGACGAATGGACAAACAAGTGGCATGTCCACTTTTTATCAACCATAATAAGAAATGAAATACATCTGCAACATGAATGGGCCTTGTAAACATTGTGAGGTGAATAAAACCAGACACAAAAAGGTATTGTATGATTCTACTTAAGTGGGATGTCCAGAAACAGCAAATCTATAGAGACAGAAAGTAAATCAGTCATTTTTAGGAGCTGCGGACAGGAATTTATACGATCTTACTAATAAGAGGTACAGAATTTGGTGTTTTTCAGTGATAAACTGTTCTGGACTTTGTGGCAATCATTACATAACTTAAGAATATACTATCACTGAATTGTACATTCTCAAAGGGTAAACTTTTTGGTATGTGAATTATAGTTCTATAAAAACTATGAAGTAAATGCAAAACAACAGGTTTATTCCTGTTTATTCTTGTATTATTATACAAGATTGTTTTAATATCACAAAATAAATCAGTGTAATTTACAACATTAACTGTTTGAAAGAGAAAATGTTATCTCAGGGGATGCACAAAATTGGATTTCTAAATGTATAAATGTGGAACACAACAGAATTTCTTTCACCTGATTAGATAGCCATAAAAACCAATTGCAAACATCATAATTAATAAGGAAATATTGATAGCGTTCTTTCAGAGAGCAGAAACTAGACCAAATTCTCCAGCCAGTTCAATAAACCAAAAATTTTTTAAAATTTAAAAAGTGCCTCCGTATTAGCAAAAAGAAATACATGGGTCATTATTTGCCATTTGCAAATGGCATTGTATATGCAGAAAATTTTAAATGTTAAAATTAATAAGTAAAGGTAACTAGCAAGATCACTGGATATAATATCTGCATATAAAAATCTAAGGAAATTAATTTCTTAAATTAGCAATAACCAACTAGAAAGTAATATTCTAAAAATATACCATGTATGATAAAAGTTTTGTTAACTTCATGAAATTTATTAGAAAATTTTCCTTTTTTATATGTTTGGGAAATGTTAAATAATTTTTCAAGTCATTTAAATGATATTAAATATATCTCTCCAATAACAACAGCAAAAATATCCAAGTCGCATGTGATTGTGGATATTCTTAATGATATTAGGAAGATCTCATTATTGAAGACCCTTTTTAGATATAAATTAGGAGCTCCTAAGAATGTTTTGATTCCCTAAGTTTTCTTTTTTATTTGCCAAAGTTGAGAAATTTTTTCTCTCACTTTATAAAAAGTAACACAGGCTTATTTTGAAATTTGCAATTAATACAGACATCTAAAATGTGGAAAATGAAGATAATCTACCATACTAATATTAACAATAACCACTCAAAGGGGCACCTGGGTGACTTAGTCAATTAAGCATCCAACTCTGGATTTTGGCTCATGTTGTGATCTCATAGTTCATGAGACCGAGCCATGCATCAGGCTGTGTACTGACAGCACAGAGCCTGCTTGGATTCTCTGTTGGCTTCTCTTTCTCTCTCCTTTTCTCTCTCTATCTCAAACTTAATAAATAAGTTTTAAAAAAAACAAAAGCCACATATACTATTTTGGAGTCTACCCTTATATATGTATGAGTGTGGGTGTATATACATCTGGCTATGGAGATACATATATACCCGTAAGTGAGAGTGTTTGCATGCATGGGGGAGAAATGCATAGGTAAATAGATATAGAGAAATAGATGTTAAATATAGCATGCATTTTATCTCGTAAACTATTTTTATTTTTGAATTTAGACAAGTTATAGAACTTAATAAATATAGTAACTAGAAGCCCTAGAGTTATTTCCATATTTTCACATTTCTGAAATGACATCTGCGTACACACAAACATTCATTACAATCAGCTACACATGCTGCTTGGAGTTCTCTCCTCCAGCTGCCATGTGAGATTAAAGCAGTGATTGACATGAGTTTGCATACTCTTCGGGAATTTAATATTTGTTATGTCGGATTTCTTCTGTTCCTAAAACATACACATTTTGTTTTCCTGCAACTGGATGGTGCACACGTACCAGAAGTAAAGAATTACAACTCGTAGATTCCCAGCTTGCATCCTTAAGCAATCCGTATAAATACTACCCTTCTTATTAGCATGGCCCTCTGTTCTCATTCAGTTTCAAGAGCGTACACTCAGAAATCTAAACCACAGTACTTCCTCATTCAAGTAGATAACATGCCATGCAAGCCCTGTGAAGACGTTAAAGTTTGATGTTAGAAATAGAGCTAATCGTTCCAAATATTTTAATAACAGACTATAACTTTTTACAGGGCTTGAGTAGGTCATTTAAAACAACAAAGATTTGGTGCACATGAGTTTCCGCAATAGTGGTTACAAATCGTTTTCTCTTCCTTTACTATATTTGAATGGCATATTTCATTCCACACATCCTTTGCTTGCCGCCAGAACCCTAATATTACGAAGGTAGAGAGCGTCTCTAGTACAGTGTTTGTAAATATCAACTAGCCAACAGATACTTGGGAGTCACCTTTCTAACACTTGCTTAAAGTCCTCTGGAATGCATGTTCTCTTTCTACTCCTCTTACCTCAACAACAACAACAACAACCTTATACAGAAGTGACACAGAGCATATTGAATGAAGCTTGTGTTCGGCCTTGTTGCACTGAAGCAGGAATTACACATGCACGTGAAAACCAAAAAAAAGGCAGGAACTATTTTATAGTAATCTGTACAGTTGCTGTCAAGTTACCCTTTGATGTATCTGCAATTTTCTAGTGAAACATATCGTGTTTATTTTGAATTGGAGCGAGCTCTAGCAGGTCCAATAGGATTCATTTGCTGCTAAAGAAGCCCTATCCTGAAACAAATCACATGTCCCTCAAATCAAGTCTGTTAGTTTTCATTTTATTTTCCCAGCCTGATTAGTCAACATCTGTGAATATGAGTGATTTGAAAGATGAGACAAAAATTTACACAGAGTTGGTCTGCCCTCTCTCAGAAGAGCAGCTAATTTTCCTCTGAGGCCTTGGGACTGTGAATTAGGGAAATGGAGAACGAAGAACTGGCCTAATTAACTCTGGAAAACTCGACTCTGGACACGCTGCTTGTGCGTGGTGCAAGGGAGCCAACAGATACCCCGAGTGAGTAACACTCAGTAGGGGTTTTGGCCTTCTCTGGGCTCCATTCATTTTTTTCTATTTCTTTCTCTCCCTTTCCAGGTTTGTTCTATCAGACACTAATGTTGGGGTGCCTGGGTGGCTCAGTTGGCTGAACATCCAACTCTTGATTTTGTCTCAGGTCATGATCCCAGGAGTGTGGGATCATGACCCAGGCCAGGCTCTGTGCTAAGCCTGGAGCCTGATTAAGATTCTTTCTCTCTTTCTCTATCCCTTTCCCCACCAAGGCTCATGAGCCCTCTCCCTTTAAAATAAAAAAAAATTAAAAAGAAACTTAATGTAACAAAATCGGAATCTTCAACATCCTTTTTATTTTCCCCATTTTCACTACTCCAACATTCAGCCATTTCCGCACCTCCAATCCACTGTCTAACATTCATTTAGTAAATATTTGAGGTGATTTGTATCAAATCACTTTGAAGGAGCTGACGAGATAGAGCGATTAACATAGCACGTGGATAGATCAGCATATGCCTCTCCTTATCTTCTAACATTTCCTGTTTTAAAGGCCTTGAAAATATTCTGTTCTTTCAAGGTCCAAAACTTTCCAAGTGTACCTAGCGATCTTTCCCCTTAAGCTTCTGCCTCCCTTTTTCAATTCATATCTGTTCTACAAAAATTATCCCCCAAAAGAAAAAATGATCTTCCACTAAGACTGTGTAGGTTTTTTTCTTACATTATCTACTAGTTACTTAAAGTCCAAACTTTTCGGCCCATACTTAAAATCTTGTCTTTTTAACTCTTTCACATTCAGTTACTTCATACAAAATGATCATATAACTTTAGTCTTACAAATTATTCACCATAAATGATATTGTGAATCTGCAAAATGCCAAGCATCATAAAAAGTAACTAGCTTACACTAGTCCCTTGAGAAAGCAATTAGTAAGATGTGTGCTCTTAACAAACATTTTTAAACACATATAGGTCAGTAACCAAACTTGTTAGCTGGAAACATAAAAGAGATTAAAGATCTGATCAATTGACCCAACATACAATTTTGAAAATGTAAATTTAATTTGTTCCTGATAAATGATCTCTCAAAAATAACCCATTAGTAAAGGACACTGTTAGAAAAGTAAAACTTATTTTGGGCCTTTTAAGAGCCAACACATCTGTTTGATTTAAACCTAGGAGATACAGAAGCATATGAAGAAATTAGGTTGTAACTAAATATCCATGAATATTAAGGTTATTCTCTATTGGTTTGGGGTGCTCATTTACACACCAATATTCAGCTTTAGGAATTTAGGGACTCATTAACTTTGCTAAACATGGAATTTAGCTTTTTTTTTTAAGCTAATTATTTCTTTACTATTTTTATACCCAAGTACACTCTTCTTATTACTCACAAAGGATGAATCTTTACCAATCCCCAACCCTGCAGTCCGGGAAATAATTTCATTTAAACATCCCCTGAAAGCAATTATTTATGGACTCCACAGACACTGGGGTAAACGTTTTGCGGTCCCATTTATTTTGTGGAAATTATAGATTACTTATAAAATAATATAAACTCCTAACTATTTGGTTAAAACATTAATAGAAAAATAGAGCAAAAATAAAGCAATGATCCCACCACGTAACAAAAATACCTTGTTATAATTTACCTGACCTTGCAGGTGCTCTCAGCGTGTTATGTTGATATTTAATGACGTCACGGAGTTGAGAGGCTCTACATTTCCTGTATCATCAAACTTTTGTGAACCAAAATTATTAACATAATTGGGTTTATTGAGAATTTCTTTGTCATTCTCATAAGATGTTCTCCGAATAGATCGGTTTAAAATGATGATAAACACTGGAAAATATTTGAAGAAACCCTTCTCTAGGCCTCTTCGCCATCTGACAGTATGTGTTCTCCCTCTCAGCAATGTACAGCACTTAGTTTTGCTATAATTTCTGCAGCGCGCTTCTCTCTGGGGTGTCCTTTAAAACCTCCAAGCTCCTCACATTTCAAACTTCTCCGGAGCACTGTTTCTCAACCTTGTCTGGCAGTCCTGCTGTCCAGCTGCATCTCAGACCAATTACACCAAAAACTCTAGGGGTGGAACCCTGACTTCGGTAATTTTTAAAACTCCCAGGTGGCTCCAATGTGCAGTCATGGTTGAAAAGCGCGATTCGGAGTGAGAAATGACCTCCTGCGAGCCATTGAATTTTCTCTTAATAGCTTAACATATTACAAATGGCAAAATGGCATCAGTGAACATTCATGGTTGTAAAATAGAGCTGTTTGGTTCCAGTTCTGCTGAAGTATGTTTGTGACATTTCTATGTCTGTGTCCCTGTAATTTGAAGTCTGAGCCATCAAATTCTGACAAAGAATCTTTATTAAATTTAGACCAGAGCTAAAGAATGATTTTCCTGATTTAAAAATGGCAGCTCTCAGTAAAATTTGGTCATTTAATTATGTGCCTAAAAAAAATCAATTTTGAACCAAAGTGTCGCTCTGAAATGATTAAAATTTTAATAAGTTTCAGGTAAATAATAAGCTGTAGATACTATTTGTTTAGATCAATTTGTTAATGCATAGAATTCTGAGGAGCACCATTCTCATTAATAACTTACATGAATTCATATGTATTAAACTTTTTGTGCTAACATTTATGTTATCTGAAACTCCTTAATATCATTACCGTTTTTAGCTTTCTAGTCAACAAAAATTCTTTTAACTGCTCATTCTATTAACTCAAAAGAAAATCATGTACTTTTGTTTGAACCCACCTTTCAATTTTAGCTCCAAGCTCTTCTAACTTATTTACTTTAAATTTGCTGCAATTAATTTTCAAAACTCTCAGTTTATTTCTCAATAATTTTTCTCTCAGTCCTAAACATGTTAGGAACAATAAGACATCTTTCATTCATCAATAAAAATGAAATCTTTTCTTAGAAGGGTTCACTCTAAATTTTATCCTTAGGCAACGAGTTGATTTGATTTGGACAACAATTCTGTCATTTTCTTTAATGGGACCTAGCAAACTTTGATATTTGAAATTTAAAAAAAAAATGAAAACTTCAATATGGAAATTTAAGTTACTGTGGAATAAAATTTATGAGAATGTTATTATTAACACTGATGTAGGGGTTCCTGGGTGGGTCAGCTGGTTAAGCCTCTGACTTCAGCTCAGTCATAATCACAGCTTGAGATTGGGGCCTCCCATTGGGCTCTCTACTTACTGTCAGCACAGAGCTTGCTTCAGATCTCCGTCCTCTCTCTCTGCAGCCCTCCCCCCATCGCCCCAATGTATGTGAGCTCTCTCTCTCAAAAATAAAATAGGCAACAACAACAATGATGTAAACCCAACTGTTGTGGGGATTATAGTGAATCTGATGACACTGAACAAGTTCTATGACATTTACCCATGAAACAACTGAGAAAATTTATTTCAAGAAAGAGCTTTTGATCCCAGGTTGCAGGGGCCTGTGTTACTATGCAGATTTGGTGTCTCCTTTTTAAGTAAACCTCACTTTCCATGCCCATTCATAAAGTGGTAACATGGAGGCAGGGCACCATGTCTGATAGGCAGTCTTTCCAAATCTGTTTCCCCAAGTAGAAGTGATTTACTTTCTTGCTATTTCTCCTTCCTGTAAATATTTATATTAAAGAGGCTCTTTCACTTAATGACAAACCCATTTGTCTGGGTAATAATTTGATCTGACTCATAACTGTATCTTGCAACTAGGGGTTGGTTGGGAGCTATCTGAACTCACCAGTAGAATGAAAACTCCTGGTGAGGGTACAGCAAGTTTGCACGGTTTCTTGCCCTCAGATAGCTCCCAAAATCTACCCTCTAGAAACTTTTCACTTCTGCTTGGGCGCCAAACCTCAGAGTGCTTTGCTGATTAGCGTCAGGAGCAGCCTATCCCCCTGCCCTGTCCCTGAGCCATGATTGCACCTGGTCAGGGAAAAGATGAGTAAACTAGATACACCCTAATGCAACATATAACTTTCCCCTAAGTAATTAACTGATAACTGACTACCTTCTGGGCCTGACCGCCTTTGTGAAAGTCACTACTGCAATAAAACGTATCAATCATCTTTGGGACTGTGAGAGCAGGCATTATGTCTCCTGAGAACCTGTTTTTCTGGGAATTTTCTCATAGAGCTATAACCAGCCTAATGACCCTCACTCATAAAAAACTGACCTTTCCTAAACAATGCTGTTTGCCTCTTGGTAAAGGTCACTTCCTTAAGGCTAGACCTGAGGTTTTGTAAAACAAAATACCTATGACAACATGAGTGCCTGTAGCTAAGTTTTTTATGACAATCATTACTACTAGAATTGTAACTTCTGCAGAACCCATGTCTTGGAAAGTTGTAAAACTTATCTATGAGAAATCATTTACTGTTCTTTCTGGTCCTTGTACCTTTTGCCATAAATAAAGCTTGAGAACCAGACAGAGCAGAGATGCCTGCCAGAATGGTAGAGACACCTGCCAGATTGGCAGGGGTGCCTGTCCGGTGATCAGAATGAAGCCCAAGGCTCTCTCACTCTCTCGCCGACACTGTCCATCCTTTAGGAGAACCTTGGACCTGCTGGAGCTGGACTCCGGCAGGGGTTCACACTTGGTGTTCAATAAATGTTTGCTGAATGAATGATGGGGGATGTGGAGTATGCAGATTTAGCTTTGTTGTAACACACCAAATTACATGTTTAATCTGTGCATTTTACTGTACTTCAACTACAAAGAATAAAAGAAATGCTTTCATTCCCCTTGGAACACACTTTCAGAATCAGATGACAAACCATTAAGTAACTGTAGAGGTACTCCTTCACAAGTAGGTTAATATGCATCTTGATAATCCACATTGTTCTCTGGACTAGAGAGTTTACTATTTTACAAAATCAAACTCATCCACAAATTTGCCACCAATTTGGACATTCAAATAATGTGCAAACACACATGTAGAATTCAAGGAAGATGTCTTAAATACTAACAACTTCATTGAATATAATTGAAGTTTTCTATAGTAATTACTTCGTGGGATTAGCCATATTTGGTTGTTACTACACTAAAACATGACAACATCCCTTAAGAGTAAAGCGTCGCATAAAAGATACATTCTGATTTACTTTTATAAATGTTTGAAAAATTTTATAGAGTTATGTATGAGTAACCAAATACAAAAATCATGTGTGGACTAAATTAATGCAAATGAGCTGAAACATTATTTAGTAATCTAGTACCATAAACAGGTCGTAAAAGGTATATAAGTACATTATATAAAAGTAAAAATATACCACTTTATTATCAGCTATTCAGACACTTATTAATTAATAACAAAAATGCCCTACAGAATGGTCAGACTATAAGCCCCAATAAATAAATAAAAAATGCATACATAACTGTTCCTTTCCTAATCCTCTTATCCTTGTTTCTTTCATGTCATTACTTGATCTTTAAGAGATAAGAAAGCATCTAAGGTGAAAAAAATTAAAGCATGAAGATGGAAACATGGTTTCACTGATATTAAAACTTGAAAACATGTTAAGAAATAATGATAAATAAATTCTGGCTGGGAACATAGAAGAGATACTAGGAACATATAAGAGATACTAGGAATAAAAAGACCTTGTAGTCTAGAGTATTGTTTGTTTGCTTGTTTGCTTAGAAAGAAATTATCTCCTTACTAAAATAGAATGCAACATGACACATAAATAAGTTAAAGGAAGTAAAAGTGGGTGACTGTCCAAAGTCTTAACCTGTTGTCTCAGTTTTCACTTTTAGTAATGGATCCTGAGGGATAGCTATAGAAAATTGAGACCAGAAGAAAATGAAGTTCTCGCTGACACACAAAACTGTTCCCTTCCTCCAGAAGATGTGAATCTTCTTTGGTCACAGAGTTAGTTTATAGCAGCGTATATTGAATGGCTTTGCTTAAATAGTATGTTTTAATCTAATTATATAGAAAAAATAAAATTTCTAGATTATGATGCATTACAGAAGTGATTGTTAACCTTTAAACCTTGATTTCAACAGTTGATTTCATTTCCTTAAAGTGGAATCATACTATTTTGCATTGCACTTTGAATTTTTTTCCAGTGGGCGCATAAAATTGTTGCATATGCAAATATGCCATACCTGTTAGCATTTCTTATGTACTTTGCAAATGAAGTGTCTAAAGCAAATTCTATAACTCAATTTCTGGTTTTGTTGTAAACCAAATACTACTTAATACCTTAGCACACCTGATTTGACTTGGCATTTTCAAAACTGATTTATTGCACACTCTGAAAAACTTGTTAGTTCTAATCTTGAGAATGCAATAGGTTCTTCTTGCCATGATAATTATTGTGCAGCTGAGAGATCTGTTATGTCTCCCCTCAGTTTATATAATTGTGATTTATCATCCATTTCCAAGAGAAATAACATCTCCAAAGCAATAGGCTCTGCCTTTCCTATTGACTAAAGTGCTCTGCATTATCTGAAAAGCAGCCCTGTTACCGAGAGAGACTTCTACAAACCTACCATATTCCAAGCCCTGGTGTAAGTCCTGGGAAGAAACTGGTGTGCCCTTTATGCTTTGCAGTAGGGCTGGTCAATATCTTAGAATTTAAATCCAATTAACCTAGAGTTTGCAGTTTGCTTCTACTGCTTATGAATAGCTGCAATCATAAGTTGCACATGATTGACTTCCTAAATATTTTTAAAATCTGCCAAATAATTAAGTAGGGTTGGTGACAATTTAAGGTACATGGAGGCAATGATTTTTCTTCTTTCTATAATAATTTCCATTCTCAACTTGTATTCGTTCTTTTAAAATTGATAACAACTTGACCAGCATTGTTTATAATTATGCTTTTTTTTAAAATCCAAAGTTCAGTGAGTTCTGTTCACGCATAACAAAATTGTAAAACTCTGCCATCCTAGATGGCTCCCTCTACCCATATAAGAAACCTATTCACATATGTGTTTCTTTTTCTGTATTATGAAATAACAAAAAGAGCTTTGAAAATTCTGTACCATTTCTTTTATTGATGAGAAGCTAAATTAAGTTATAATTAAAGAGGTTTTAGAAAAATATCATGTTAGTTTTTCTCTAAGTTTTCTTTTAAGTGGCAAAAAGTAAAGCAATGGAGAACCAGATTAAAGAGAACTGTCATTCTCTATACTATATGTGAGGATAAAGAAATGAAATAATTTTAGGGTAACTAAAATTATACTTCAAACATACATACTTCAAATTTTAAAGATAGTATAAATTGGATTCAACACAAAGAGCATCTACAATTACTACAATAACTACTTTTGAATCTATAATTCACGTATTTACATTTACATAAAACCTGTCAGTTCTTTCTTATTTCACTATTTCAGGCATCTTTGATGGAGCAGTAGATGATTGAATTGGGTATATAAACTAGACCTAAAAATTCAAATGAAAGTTATTTTCTTCTATCAATTGATCTATCAGTCTATTGAGTTATTAATCTGTTGATCTATCTTTTCACTATATACCTACATCAATTGTATTTATAATATTAGAATAATGTAATCCAAAAAATAATGAAATTCAAGGTCAATGTGAAAAAATCCTATCTATAAATAGAGCAACTTCTATCAGTTTTACTTAAATAAATCTTTATATCTCAATGAAAAAGTGAGTCTAAAAGCCAAGGTAATATATTTTACATATGCTTCAGTAGAAAACAAATCTATAGTTTAAAAATGTTCATCTAAATATATTTATAACAATGAAAATACAAATATACCTTAATAATCCATTAAGGCTACGTAAATGAAAGTACACCATTATAAATGAAAACTACATAGTCATTATAAAAATTATTAAACACTGACATAAATCTCAACTCTATACTATTGCTGACAGCTAGCTCAGAGCCTGGATCCTGTTTTCAGATTCTGTGTCTCCCTCTCTCTTTGACTCTCCCCTGCTCATTCTGTTTCTCTCTCTCTCTCTCTCTCTTTCTCTCTCTCTCTCTCTCTCTCTCTCTCAAAAATAAACAAAACATTAAAAAATTTACATATGTATTTAGCTTATAAACAATTTTTGCCTTTGGGCAGCCTGATTTGTACTGATATTTATTTTCTTCTTTTTAGCCAAAGTAATAATAGCATTGATGATCTTTCCACAGTGACTTTGAATCTTATTTACCCTCCAGATGTACCTCATTATTGAGACTATCTTTTGTGGTCTTCTCATCTGAGGCATTTTAAGATGATATAAATATGAACATATTCTGAGAATTTATAGCCAAATAGTAAGTAACCCTGCATGGTTGCTCCCTAAATCTGAACACTAAGGAGTAGAATGCAGTTCAGTAAAAAAAACCCACATACACCAAAGGTCAAGAGTTCTTACATAAAATATTAGATTTTAGGAGAAGAGAATTAAAAAAAGGTTCATAATGAACAAAAAAGAAGAGAGGCAAGGTAACTAGAAAAACATGATAGAGCACAAGAAATTGCAAAGTCTCAGAGTTCAGGGTTTTCTAATCAGGGTAACAGAAGACCTGACCATTTGCTTCCATCCCTGCAGTGAAGAAAGAAGGAAAACCTGAAAACTCAAGCTAAACTATCACTACGGAATTTTGGTGATAATGACATTTCAATGAACGTTCATCAATTGTTAACAAATGTGCTACTGGTGTTACATGTTGAGTGTGGGGGAGGTTGTGCATGTCGGGGGACAGAGGGTGTATGAATACTCTCTGTACTTCCTGTTGAATTTTTCTGTGAACCTAAAACTACTCTAAATAATAAAAGTTATAGATTAAAAAACTAAAGATCCTCTGTGAACTGCTGAAAGCAATGTGGTCAATGACTCTGGCCATCCCAAAGGACCCTAACCAAGACTCACTTGTCACATGGAGGGCGTGGTCCCAGAAGGGAGTAATGGAAACCATGAATCTCTTGATGCCTAGACATAAAATCCCTTGGCATCCCTTCTATTCCATTCAATTTGAAAAAGCCCGTCACAGAGCCAGCTCAGGTTCAAAGAAAGAGGCAACGGACTGCCCACCTCAGAAGGCCAAATGGGAAAGAATCAGTGGTCAACTTTTAATCAATCTTGGGAAGAGATCTCAAGAGGGAACTTGGCAAAAGCATCAATTTATATTAGGTAATTGAGGTTAATCAGGTTAATCAGGTTAATTAGGAACTGTTTTATTAGATTTGACCTATTAATATACCTCCTTGTCTGAGTTGGAGAGGGTATGAACTCAAGAACACTGTCATCATTTTAGAAAAGTAAAGTAACTAAATTGCTATATTTTATGACTTAAAAACATACATAAACTATGATAATGGAATAAAGAAACAAGCAAATTAAAATTAGAAACTCAAAATTCATGCATCATTCAAATTTAATTTGCATGGCATAGAATCACTAGCTTTTTAAATTAAAAATACTGTTATAAAGTTACATAAAATATATTGAAAGAAAATTAATACTTATTATATTTGGTGCAGAATATTTTTTCTAAAATTACAGATAAAGGTTTGTGCTACAAATGATAAAAATAAAAAAGAGAACACCACTGTGGTAAAGAGAATAAAGCTTCCCTTCTTTCCACAGATTTCCATACTCCAATCCTTAAAATGGTGAGGTTGTTACCTTATGTGGTAAAAGGGAATGTATAGATATGATTACATTAAGTGTTCTGAAATGAGGGGATGCCTGGGTGGCTCCATCAGTCGGACATTCAACTCTTGATTTTGGCTCAGGTCATGATCTCAGGGTACGTGACATGAAGCCTGCACTGAGATTCTGTCTCTCTCTCTCCTCCTCTCTCTCTGCCTCTCCCCTGCCTCTCCCTCTGTCTAAATAAATAAATAAATAAATAAATAAATAAATAAATAATAAATAAACTTAAAGAAGAGAATTTTGAAATGAGAAGATTAATCTGCATTATCTAGTGGGCCCACTGTAATCCCATGGATCTTTCTAAGTAAGGGAAAAAAGGTAGAGTCAGAGGAGTTGTGATGATAGAATACAGGCCGCCTCTAGAAGCTGGAAAAGTCTGGAACAGAGTCTTCTGTAGCGACTACAGAAAGAACACAACCTTTAATGTTAGTCTCAGAAGACCTAGTGCAGATTTCTGGTCTTTAGAACTGTAATGGTACATTAAGCCACTACATCTGCAGTAATTGGTTACAGTGGCAATAGAAAGCTAGTGAATTATCAAAAATTTTAAAAACGGAAGCTATAATTATTTCCCTAAAATGACAGTTCACAAGCAATGAATCATTAGAGAAATTTTAAAACTAATTTGCATGGTTAATTTGTTAATTACATTGATGTTATCCAACTAAGTCATCTAGGATTTAGAAAGTATGGTTTTTAAGTAATAAAGGTGGCTGAAGGCCTGTAAAATATGCTTTGAAAAAGATTTATCAAAAATACATAATTCTCTTCCAGGGCATGTTATTCAATCAACTTTAACATTTTAGAAACACACACAGACATTCAATGATAAGTTAAATATAACCTATGTATAAATACACCTATGTATAAATTAATCTATATATAAATATATTTTAAATAAATCAAATCTGAAAAAATAACATGTTATTCTAACCTATACACTAAGATATAGAAATAAATTTCTTTTTTTTAACATTTATTTATTTATTTTGAGATTGAGAGTGCAAGCTGGAGAGGGGAAGAGAGACAGGGAGAGGGAGAATCCCAATTAGGGGATGCGGGGCTCCATCCCACAAACTGTGAGATCATGACCTGAGCCAATATCAATAGTCAAATGCTTAACTGAATGAGATTCCCCCAAGAGATGGAAGACATTTCTAATTTGTGAGTTCAGGGTTCTCTCCCCATCTGATAGTTGGGAACTTCTGGTTTGTCAGGGTGAGGCGGGATGTGTGTGCATGCATGCTCTCTCTATTCTCCTAAATAACTTAACTGGTATGCATGAGAGAACGTGGGGAAGGAATGAGGATATAAGCAGGCATTTCTTTGTAGATCTCTAGAATTAACTTACTATTAAAAGAAAAATGTGTGTGCTCACTTCCACAGCACTACACTCAATGTGGAAAGATACAGGAAGGTCAGCCTGCGCCCTGTGCAAGGATGCCATGCAAATTCAGGAGGTGTTCCGTATTTTTAAAAAAGAAGAAAAAGAAAGAAGAAAGAAGAAGGAGAAGAAGAGAATAGAAAAGGAAAGAAAAGAGAAAAGAAAAGAAAGGAAAATGTGAATTGCACATGTCAACATTTTTTCATTTTCATTTATGGGAAATATATTCAACATCACAATGAAAAGGAGAAAGAACAAATATGCATGGCCATAAATGTGCAAGCTAATCAGCTTCTATCATGGACAAACTGGCCATCAGCGAACCTATTTCTACACTTGACATAATGAATGCCTAGTGTGTCATCAGCCTGCCACTGCTCTGTTTCCCATCTTAACTAGAATGAGAGCTTGATTATTATTAATTTTAAATTTATGCTAATGAGCAAGGTCACTTTCCTCCTGAAAGCCTTTTTAATTCTCTACAGTTTACAGAATCAAGTCAAACTTGTTAACTCATTTTTGTATGTTCCTGCCTACCCTACCTTATGTTTCCAATTCTCCAAATGGTTTTGTTAAAAGCAGAAGGCACAGCCTGGAATCCTGTTCTTAGCATTCCTCTGCTTCTCCTTGCCTGCCTCGCCTCATCCACATTTGGTAAGGTGTTCAGAGGATATCAGATGCTCCCCAGATCCTATAACCTATAACTTCTTAGGATGACGTTTCTGAGGATGTAGAATAAACCATAGAAAGTTGGCAGTGTGGACTCCATTTGTAGATTGACACGTACCTGCCATGACTTAGGGCAACATACGGACACTGTGGGGTCTTATTTTCCTGACCTATAAAAGCAGGAGAGTGTTGGCAGCACTCACTCCATGGGGACACTATGTAGGTGAAGGGACACAGTGTTTGTACAGTGCTTGACACAGTCTTCAGACATGAAGATACTTAAATGTCAGCTATTCCTATAGTAATTTTAAAAAGAATGCTTTGTAAAAAGGGAGCTATAATCACCAAGGAAATGTAAGAGGGTCTTTGTTCTTCTAGAATACAAAAGAGGTATATTAGCAGTCCAGGTAGAAATCTAAGAATATATAGTTTACTTGCGTCACGCTGTTTTAGCATAGGAAAGAAAGTTAAGTTCATCTTTGGTTTTACACGCACCTGCTAAACCACAAGAATCAAACGTGAGAAGGATACATTAATTTCAGCATTCCCTATTTGACGATCAATGTGTGGGACTCGAGAACTCTTTGAACCAGTTGTACCATCTACTAGATGTCTCATTAATTACTGGTTCATTTATGAAAACAAAGTGGGAAGGAAATGGAGATGTCTACCCTACCACAGCCACAGGGTAGGACTTCAGCCTGCATTCGGCCAGTTTGGCTATCACAGTGATTTGTACAAGCAGAAGTTGAATGAGTGAGAAATGACAAAGTGCATGACGCTCTTATGAGTTAAGCCACATAAGAAAGGAGAAATTGTCAACTGATTCTACAGTGCGAAGTCCAACCTGGGTGTGACGCTCTTTGCTTGTGGCCTCCATGTCGGCACACATTAAGCGCAGCCTGGTGGTCTTGCTCCGCTCTCTTACCGACTCTCTCTGCCCTCAATCTCCCACCACAAGACCTGAGCCTTCTGGTTGCCCAATTGCTAGTAAATATTCTTGCATATAACTACAGGATTCATGAGAACAGAAAAGAAGGAAGTTTAAAGTAAACAAACATTCACATTTTAGCAAAACGCAATGCCTCCCTCCATCTTCTACATAGAAGTGAGTGAGGACGTTTCACAAATGCCAGATCATGACCAAGAGAGATCCTCCCTCTCTCCTAACAATGTCCCCTCTGCAGCCACACCTGTGTGCTTGCCGTTGTCAAGCCTGACATGCTCCTGCCTCAGAGCCTATGCAATTGCTTCTGCTTGAGATGGCTAACTCCTTTAAATCCTCCCTGCTCAGGAAGGCCTCTCCTGACCACCCTATGGTGAGACCGCTAGCCTCCTTGACCCTCCATGTTTTTAGCCTCCAATAAAGACCACTTTCCCATATACATGTACTTATTATGTAGGTTGTTTGTCTCCGCCCAAAGGCAGAGACATGTGTTTTGTGCCCATGTAATAAGAACAGACTCTGGCACATTGTATATATGTATTATATAGATATTAAATGAACATTTGTTGAATGAATTAGCATTCAGGATGTATTTTGGTCAACCAAAAAAAGTCTAAATAGTATTCAATTCAAAACCACTTGGTGCAAGAGGTAAATAAGCACTAAATTTTGTTATTTTACATATTAAACTAGTTAAAATATTTCTATTTTTGATATCTTAAGGAACTTTCTTTGGCCTTCTGGAAAATTCATGAACCCAGGGTATTTTGTGACCAATCAAACCCAAATACGGTTCATGCAATTCTGTCTATATATATTAATATGAAGATAAAGTTTACATCTTGGATTTTGTTATAAATGTCTGAATTACTATTTATGAACCTTACAATTTTAAGAATGTAAATCCTTTAATAATCAATTACCACATCCAATTAGTTCACAATCATTGAAATATACAATTGGGACTAGAGTTCATTTCAAATCTCAGAATACAAAGTCACTTAATTCAGAACTCCATCTGTGCCTTGGTCTCTAGAGTCTGACAAACAGTCTTCAAATTGTCTTCTGAGTTTTCATCAAAACAAGACACCAGTTTGGAATCTATTTTAACATTACTTGCACTAGATGGGGACTCACACTGCATCTGCTTTGATTTTTCTCTAATGAAAGTTCCTAGTTGTTCTGTGTCAGAAAGGATGTAAGTATTCCCTAGAAATAGCACTGTTATTTAGAATGCAACAATAGAGAAAATCGAAGCCCCAGATCTTATATTTCCTATTCATAAAATTGTAATTGGCCTTTTTATGTCTGTGCTACCCTTGAGACACAGGGAATTAATTTTATGTCCATGAACATATATAGGCTACCCATAAAACTAAGAATAGTTCAAATTCTCATCCCCCAAAAAGAATTAGAAATAAAATCAAAGCATATTTTTCTTTAATCTTGGGGATTCTGTATAGTTTAATGTTACCTCTTGAGATGATATTAAATTGCAGTTATTGTAAATAATGGGCAAAGAAAGAACTATGGTATAATGTTTGCAATCGCATTGTAAATAGAGAACAAATCCCCACCAAATTTACATTTCACTTGGAGGATGAAGCACACTCCTTGCAGATATCAAATGTTTATACTCTCCTTTGTCATAGCTGCTACAAGTCCAGGGCTGTTCCCTCACAGGGTTCAAAGTCTGGATTCACTGCTCTACATGACCCAGGTATGGCTTGGACTTGCTAACATGCTGCAAGCCTCATTCTACTCCTCTCAATAGGGGTAAAAATGCCTGCAGCAAAAATTGGGGAGGGCGAGGTCAATGTAAATTAATATACATGAAATACCAGCATGATTTCTGATTCACAGGAAAGGCTCAATCAATTAGTGCCAACACCAAGGGCAATCAGACAGAACAGACATACTAGTATCGGCTTGCAAAGAGAAAAGAAGCAGAAAAGCTCTGCCATTTGTAGGCACTAAAAAAAAATTCTGCCAAGAAAAAAAAAAAGTCTTAGTCTTATGTATCTTTATTTTTTGTTTTTGCTGACTGCACAAAATCAGGATTTATTCAGCACTTGAATGAGAATACACACATACACAAACAGACATCCAAAATAATTTCTTGTTTTTAAGATACGCATCGTCTTCGCTCCCCCTCTGGAAGTAATACCTACAACTTAAAAACATTCTGTACCACAATGAACAAATATCAAAGTAATATATAATTTCTTTATTCATATGGATTAATGTATAGCAATATAATATGAACATATTTCCAGATATGCCTGTGTAATCTTATTTTATACAAATAAGATTATAACAATCTGAATAACATCTCAAAAAAAAAAAAAAAAAACAAAGAAAAAGAAAGAAGGGACCAAACAAGAGAATAGCAAAAGAGAGAGATAGAGTCAGACTGAAAGAAGGAATTGAACAGGAGCATCAGCAATCTTCAACCAGCCCTACCAGGAACCTTCTCTCTCCACATCTCCCTTTTCATATGTCTGGTCTGGAGAACAGTGGTCTTGGAGCTGTGGAACAGACCTTTTTACTTGCTCTTTTTGTTAATTTCTGCATGAGAGGGGCTCCATCTTCTGTGTTACCTTCTCTCTATCTTGATGCTAATCAAGGCTGAAACTAAAAGATTCCCATCCTATTTGTTTCACTTCATTAGCATAAGAGGCTGAAGCCACTAACGGTAAAGAATACATCTCTCTGTGTCTTGATAATCTCTGTGGAAACTAAAGAACCACGATGTATCAGACCCAAGCTGCTCGAAATGTGGACTCCAGACGGGCAGCCTGGGTATCACCAGGACTTGGTTAGAAACGGAAAATCTCATTCCCACCTCCAACAAATGCTGAAGCAGAAACTGCATTCTAACAAGCTTCCAAAGAGATTCATATGCATTTTAAAGTTTGAGAATCACTGCAATAAAGGGCTATTAATAATGATAGTTCCAATTCCCAAACTGTGCTCCTTAAAAAGTTAGTATCTTCCAAAATGTTTTCTACAAAAATGAGTTCTATAATCAAGTGTATTTTAAAAATATGAAACTAAATAAAGTTAACCAAATTTCCTCTTGGGAGATGTCTTGTAGCCTCTGTTAAACTCCAACACGTGCAGTATTTTCTCCTATGTTCAGTTTCCTCTTGTAGCTTATCAAAATAAGAGCCTTGAGGTACCTGGATGGCTCAATCGGATAAGCATCCTACTCATGGTCTCACAGCTTGTGAGTTCTAGCCCCACATCAGGCTTCGTGCTGATGGTGTGGGGCCTGCTTGGGATTCTCTCTCTCCTTCTCTCTCTTCCTCTTAATTAATTAATTAATTAATTAATTAATTTAAAAAATAAGAGTCTTTATTACGTTCCTCCTAAGGTAGATCCCACCATAAAAACAGTTTGTTAAAGCCATTCTCCAATAATTAATATCTGAAGTTGCCTAAATATACTATTCCCTTTTTTTTTAAATAGAGATCTAGGCTTTAAATTGCCTTTTCCCAGGGCACCTGGGTGGCCCAGTCGATTAAACCTCTGACATTGGCACAGGTCATGATCTCACAGGCGGTAAGTTTGAGCCTCGCGTTGGACTCTGTGCCCACAGCTCGGAGCCTAGAGCCTGCTTCCGATTCTGTGTGTGTGTCTCTCTCTCTGCCCCTCCCATTCACGCTCTGTCCCTCAAACATAAATAAACATTGGAAAAAAGAGTCTAAATTACCTTTTCCCCATACCAAAAGAAAGGGTTGCGCTTGTTGTTATAATTCAAATACTTTGTACCTAAAACCATCTCTGTAAATATCACACACAGGAACTCTGTCCTGTACTAAGAAATCACCAAACTTGCAACTATAAACACATTAACACATGCTTCCCATTTCCTATTATAATCTTATCTGCAACAAAGCCCCATGTTTCTTTCTCACTCATTTCATTATTTAAAAGTCCTTTTAATTTTTTCCTATCATTTTCCATGTTCCAGAAAGACAAGTTTTAAAGACATGAAGAATTTCGCAGCCAGCTTTTTCTCCCTTCCACTTAGAACTTATCAGGGACAATTAGCATATAAAAAATGCAAGCTACCACTGAATTTGTTTTCAAATTCTTCCAGACATATTTTTTTGGCTAAAAAAAAAAATCTCATTTTTAGACTCCTTTTTCTCTTCACTTCTGTCATCTGCTCTTTCTCTACATTTTTGGTCAACAACAAAATTAAGTTAATTAAGATTTCAATCTAGATTTATCTAGCACCAAAATTTGTAATTATTTCCTTATGTTCAATATTGTCTTCAGAGGCAATAAATGGTAAAAATGTTACAAAATATTATTTTATATCAGTAGTTTAACTCATTTTGGATTATCTTCCCACCCCGTTTTCATACAGGAAGCATTAAACATCATTACACTTAATTCCCCAAGGAAACACTAAGCGGAAATGAGACTATGCAAAGGAGCTCAGTGGTAACCAAATACCGATAATTCCTGCCTCCTTCGTGGCTTTTTTATTTGGAGCTCAGATTTTAAAGCAATGCTTGTTTACTCTCTCCTCCTCTTTATTTATTCAACAAATATTCATTTAATGCATATTAAATGCTAGACTCTGTTCCAGACTATGGGGATTTAAGAAAAAATTTAAAAACTAAACATACATGATAAGGTCAGGTAATGATAAGTGCTAAAAGGAAAATTAAAGACCATTGCACAAACAGAAAATGACTTGGGTAGGGGAGTGAGGGGGTTGCTTCCTGGACCATAAAACTAATAGAAAAAAATAGGTATATAGATATAGAAAAAGAGTTATATATAGATATATTTCATTGGCTATATATTAGGTATATATTTATATCGGATTATCCCAAGTACACTTCAATTTAGGTAAGAATCACTGCGCTGTTTTAGCTGCTCTCAAAATGATTATCGATGAGGCACACATCCATGCATTTTTTGTGCGGCCTATATATTTCAGACCATACCAAAACTTCTCTTGAAATTTGCTGAAAATTTGCATAGCTATTTTCATATGACATGATAAGAGAAGAAAAAAGAAACTTTATCTTAGTCATATAGAAAGAAATCTATTTCAACTGAACTATACTTCAATTGAAAGTGTAGATTATGCTGGCAATTATTATGGTGTCGTTTTGTTTTCTTTTTAAGGAAAAAAATTAAAGACCCAGAAATTCATGGTGGGGTTCTCTCTGTAATTTATTTTGTCAATATCACCAAACCATTGGAAAATGTAACAGTGAAACTGAGAAAAAAAATTATTATGAGCTTCTTGACATATAGGAAAATACCTGATTAAACTGCATTTAAAAATCTCAATCACTTATTCAAGCAAATATCATATTGATAAAATCATTTTTTAAAAAGTCAACATGGGAAATATCATGAAATATTGTTGTAAAAATCAGAAAATAAAGTGTATAGAACACATCTCTGCTAAGTAACTTAGTTACACAAAATTTATACAAAATGTACTAGCAATGGATCCACGGACCTTCTTGAGACTTATTCATGTAGACAATTCAAGCATGTGAGGATCCTTTTTGCCCCCTTGGTTGACTTTTAATATTGTCATACTGACTGTCTTTCCTCCAGCCTATTTGTTTTAATTCCTCTTGAGTGTCTGTTGGGATGTATCCAAAGGTTTCTATAAACACCTAAGACTTTACTACAGTTTAGTCAAGTCTCACTTTTGAATATACAGTTAATGTAATCAAATAGCACATTTATAACATATCTTACTCATAATAATATGTACACAGCATTTAATGGACTATTATGAATATAATCAGAATATATAATACATGATTATATATACTACTAATAAAATATTATTACATATTATTTTGATTCAAAAAGAATGCTGTCAGATGAATTATTCTTATGTCAATTATACTGTGAGGAAACAAAGGCTGGACATTAATCATCTGGCTCCTTGTCCCCACTTTTGTGGTATAATGTTACCCATTACCTAAGGTCTTTGCTATATTCAGCTATGTTTCCAGGATATAAGTTGAATTATATCTCAATTAATGATCCATAAAAAACTATCACTCTCATTTTCTATGAAAAATAAAAGCAGAAGGAAAAGAGTAGTACCATTTTAGACATTTGTTTTAAAATCCCTTTGTGAGTTTGCAGATGGAAAGATATAGATACAGATACAAATTCACTGGGCTTTGTTCTGTGAATTTATACATAACTTTATATCTCTAATTTTATATCTTTTTTTTTTACCTGTAGTTAGGAACCATGCATCAGCTTCTTTCATGTCTAGCTTTGGTTCAAGTAGGATTCTATCACAGGCTTCCTTCTAAGGTGGCACTGCATTTCTAATTTAAAATTCAGAGTGACTTAGGATATTTATCATAAAGTTTGACTTATGGCCATATTAATGATCACTGTCATAACCGGCTTCAGGGTCTTGGACAAATCTAACTTTTCTATGTCTACGTTTCCTGTCCCCCATAAACTTAAATAAGTAAGTTCTATTGTAGATTTAAAATTCTGTGATTCAAAAATTGTTGCAGTACTGTGTTCAATATTGAGGAAGAAGTTTTAAAAAAAATACTTGATATCACAATACGGTATCCCTTAATGTTTACTGAGCAAATGTTAACTAGCAACTAGAGCTACTCATTAAAATATGGCTTAAAAGGTTTAAAATACAACTACTGGAGAAGAATATCTGTATATCCAAAGCAAGCCCTTTATTGACCTTGTGGCTTTATAAAAGTTGGAAGTCATTAGAACAACAAGGATAACAATAATAAGTCATCACAACATGTGTCATAATATGTGGAAGATACAATGCTCTCCTGATTATGGTCGCAAATAGGAGAAACATTATATAAGGGGTAAAGAGAAAGCCAAGAAGAATAAGAAAAAATTATAATCGAGGAAGAAATTTGTCATTATTTTAAGATTCTTGGTCCATTTTCATGATCAACAACCTGTCCTACTGAATCCAAGATGATTTAGTCAGAGCTGTTTTTGTGATACATTCTGCTGATATATTGGGATTATGTGAACTAATTTTTCTGTAACTATGTAATCGTTAGCATAGGTTTGTTTTCTTTCCCTTTGTTCTGGGTTCATAGCAAGCCAAACTAAATGGAAGCAAGAAAATGAAAATGGATCTATGGTATCACTGTGGGTTCTGGCTTGAAAATTGAATTCTCTTTGCACTAAGGAGAAAAATGTAAAGTCACTTAACTCCATTGCTGTAATGAGATAAGAATAGACCTCATAAGTGTCTTTGAAAATTACTCCTCATTGTTTTATAAAAACATCAAAAATTTTAAAACATTAATTGGTCATCCTATAGGCATTTAATGAAATCAGTGCAAAAATACAGTTATTAAAATGACAGCAGTCTGCTTGCTGTTATTTGCTGCTCAAAGGTTAAGACTATTACACATTTTCTCCTTTTGCAATGATGAAAACTGTTTAAATTAAATCTACTTTTTTTTTTTTTTGCAAATACTTGGGGAGCAGAACGTCTTTATTTTTGAAGAATTTTCTAAGGATTTTCTAACCATGTGACTAATCAGCAGAATAACTTGGAAGGACTCCATAAATGTTAGGGCTGGAGTTATTCGCTCCTCCCTATCATTCGTTTGCTTCTTCCTTCATAGGAGAGATCTGATTGGTGAAATGATGAGAATCTGATATCTCTTTCCTCAACTGGTAAGGTTAACAAGGTTAATGTTCTGAATTTACATGCTCATGTGTTGTTTCTCTTTCTTTGTCAATCTACCACTCTTGGATCTTGGTTTTAGAAACCACCCGCCTGTGAGCCCTATGCATTCTGCTCACCAATCTTGCATTTTCCATGCAATAAACCAAAAAGAACAAGTTATGCCTTATGCAGTAAAATTTTTAGTTATTCAGCTGCTCTAAAGGTAATATTTTTGTACAAATTCTATGGAGGGGAAAAAGGAAAAGGAAAAAGATTTGGTTTGAAGCTCAAGCAGTTCTGCACCTATAATAAAGCCGACAATTTCTTCTCTTTCTAACTCCTGTTATTTATTTCCAGATAGGTTCCAGACCATGAAAGAATGAAATGGGTTGGTTAATTAACCAAATCAAAGACGTGAGTGATGACAGTGAATCATGATGAAATTACTCTCACTAGCCCTTTGAAGTTGAGCAAGCCTAGAGTTTTCATTTCTGCTAGAAGCAGACATCTTTAAAGGTTTTCTTTCTAAAAGTCTGTTTAAAAGATGCTAGGCCTTAGCACAGCAAGATTTGGGTGAATTATATGCACAAAGTCTTTATCATGATCAAATTTGGTTAGTGTGTTTAATCTTGCATTTCAAATCTCATTAAAAGCCGAAAGTGTATATCTGGTTGATATTGGATACTGGATTTTAACACTCTGAATATCCACCCTAACAACCGTACAGCTTGCAGGGGATAGGAAGCAAAAACTCTCATTCCCAGAATCCTTTGCAGCAAGGGAATCAGATAGAATTTCATCAATTAGATATCCATGTGGAAGATCTCCATTCAGAGCAGAATTATTTGATAAAGTAAAAGAAGCTCTTTGGGTTGGCCGAAGCAGCATCCAGATTAAACAGTTTTTTGACTACTCTTTGAGACATCATCGGTGATGACGCTTCTGCCCTGTCGCTCGCCAACCCAGGAGAGGCAGCTGTATCCAAGAAGATGAGTTCTACCCAGCATGGGAGTGTCCCGGAAGCTTAGTGTAGCCTCTCGGTTTTGTAAGCCTACTAATTAATCTGTGAGGTAGGTTTATCCCTTCAATAAAACAGGTTACTCTTTTTAAAAATACTTTTAATTTTTTTTTATTTTTGAGAGAGACAGTGAGTGGGGGAAGGGCAGAAAGAGAGGGAGACACAGAATCTGAAGCAGGCTCTAGGTTCTGAGCTGTCAGCACAAGAGCCAAATGTGGGGCTTGAGCCCACAAACTGTGAGATCATGACCTGAGCCAAAGTCGGACGCTTAACTGACTGAGCCACCCAGGTGCCCCTAAAACAGGTTACTCTTAAACAGAATGAAGCATGCAGTTAAGATCCTTGGCTAATACATCAGTAAAACAATTCAAGATGGAAATAATAATTTAAGGTAAAGAATAGATGATAAGATACAGATTAAACTTGCACAGGAAGTATTGTATAAGGTAGAACTAACAAAAATATTCCAAGAGTATTGGGGACGTTCAAGCCAAAGGGAATTAGACTACATATAGAGGTCAACTCTATATGGTTGAAGCCAAAGGAACCACATCATGCTAGGCAGTAAGAATGACCAATTCAGTTGAAGAAGTTAACATTGTAAGCACATAGCCTGAAGGAAAAGGGAACCTTAACATAATCTGACTTAAACGGTCTTTATAGGACTCAGTAGTCACCTATTGGAAAACAAGCACATTATTGCTGTCAGCTACTTAACCCACAGAATCATTCCTATGTATATCTCCAAAATTTTAGTTCCTGGTTCACCCCTACTCTGTCCATTAGAATGTCTAATATATAGTTGTTTCTATATACATGCACATGATTTTTCCCAATACCCTGTATTTTTAATTTTGCAAATACTTCCATTCCAAGGATATCTACCTCCATCATTCATTCCAATGTCAAATCTTAGACCTTGTCATTACCACTCACTGGAACCTATGCATGGAACTGTGATTATACATAATTGCAATGTAATGAGTACCTTTCACTGATGAATACCTCAGATCCATCTGGTGCATGACCTCCAAGTCATTGGTGCAATTATTTTTCTCTGTCTCTTGATATACTTCCTTCTCTCCTTACCCAGTTTAGATTCCATGGTCTCTCGTAATCACTCTTGTATACTGTCTTTGCCTCCTGTACCCCGCCCCCTCTCTTTTTCCTTCTTGCTTGTCACAGGTCACCTCTGGTTCAATCCAGCTCTTCCCCATTCCACGACCAGACCACATAGCCAAATATGGCTGGGAAATAACACACAGCCATACTGACCGAGTCCACTTTAAACTCAAAATTCTCAAGGGCCCTTAAAGGTTATTATCCTATACTCCTCTCTCTTTGGTCACTATTTCTTCTAATATTGTTTTTTCTTTTTCTCTCTACCCACTTCTTCTAGAATCCCCATTATGTTGGCATGCTTAATGGTCTCCCACAGTTATCTGATGCTGTTCATTTTTCCTCACACTTTCTCTTCCTTCACTCTTCAGACTGCATTATCTCAACGGATTGGTTTTTAGGTTTGCTGTCTCTTTCTTCTAATAAAATTTATAGCTAGACACTTTGAATTTTTCATGTCTATTATTGTATTTTTAATTTTTAAAATGTTTATTTATTTTTGAGAGAGAGAGAGTGAGCACGAGCAGGGGAGGGGCAGAGAGATAAGGAGACACAGAATCTGAAGCAGGCTCCAGGTTCTAAGCTGTCAGCACAGAGCCCAACACGGGCTTGAACTCATGAACCATGAGATCATGACCTAAACCAAAATCGGACACTTAACTGACTGAGCCACCCAATCACCCCATGTTTAATTCTTTAATCATGTCTCATTTATTTCTTTGAATATATTTAAAATGTATTTATAATAGTTGGTTTGAAATCTTTGTCTGTTAAGTCCACCAAATGTTCCCTTTCATGGTAGTTTCTATTGCCTGTTTTTGTTCTTACATATGGACCATAGTTTGCTGTTTCTTTGAATGTTTCATTTTTTAAATTAGATATTTAAAATAATATATTATAGCAAATATGGTTACTCCTCCCCCTCATCACAGAGTTTCTTATTATTGTCTGCTTGGTCATTTGTGGGGTTTGTTGTTGCTGTTGCTGCTGCTGTTGCTGTATTTTTGGGGGAGGGTTGTTAACTGCTGATTTGGCTAAGCTCATTCTGCATATCTATTTCCCTAGTATGTGTAGACTTTCAAAGATGTTCCTGCTTATATATTTTTCGATTTGTTTTTATTAGCTTGGCTATTTAAGGGCTACCCTTGGGTTATCATAAGCCACTAATGTGTGAAAGGTGGTGCGCAATACCCCTTAGCCAGTTAGATTTTTGACCTTTACTGGATGGATGGATCAATAGATGGATGTACAGATGGAGGTAGAGATGGATGTCTTGAAGGTGGCTCTCATCATTCAGAGCACTTACAACTTTTTTTCCTCTTCTTTCAGTAAGGGACCAGTAGCTAGTAGATTGATAATTCCCTTTCTTGACTGCCAAGGAGTCTGGCTCCTGGCCTTTTGGCCTATATACAATCCTTAAGTCCAAGGATAAGCAACTAAAAGACTTCACCTAGCAAGCCTCATGGAGGAAAGTTGCTCTCTCCACACCAAATGTGCCAGAGCCAACGTAGACCAGTTTGGAGGGTAGGTTGCAGTCAGGGTCTCTGGCCCCTTGGCCAGCGTGCTTTCATGCATAACTGCATTTCTAGTCCAGGTGCCTCCATTCGCATTCTTTATAGGGTTCCATTCCCCCTTGTCTCTGCCCAGACCTCCTTATTAGGGGGAGGAGTAGAAACCTTGAAGCCACCTTCTTCTACTCTGACTCAGAATTCAGCACTTTTCCACTCCTGTGCATCCCCCTCTCCCTGCCCTCTGGCCTTAGGGTTCATGAAAGGGCAGGACCTTTCTGTTTGAAGGTCTCTTGGTGGTGAGATGATTCCCCTCATTCGTGCTAATGTATCTGTCTATTCCATGGGGGAAAATAAAACATTCTGGGAGCTGGCATTTTCTTTCTGGCCTCTTGTTTATACTATTGTAATAGATGAATAAAGCCTTTATCATTTTCATTTTGACTTGTCTTAACCATCTACTTCAACATCTGGCAGCTCAGTTCATGGCATCTTTTCTGAGTAGATGTGGCATTGCGTATGCACACAGTATTCCAGAATTTTCCAGAGATAATTGTGGCTTAATTTTTAAGCCTGGTGTCTGAGGAGCATCCCAGGGCCAGTTGCTTATCATTCAGTGTTTTGCCAGAAGTGTTTTTTTTTTAACATATGCATTTATTTTCCATCATTTACACTACAGTAGTTACAATGACACTCCAAACAGAAAAGCAAAGTAAAAAATCAAAACCCCAACTTCTATTTCATGTAATTAGACTCATACAGCAATTAGAAGGTTAAGTCACAACTAGTTAATCACCTAATTTCACAGCTATCTGAAATTGTTTTTAAACCTTGAGACTCCTGTGTTTTTGCTGATGGGTCTGTTTGAGGCTTGGGAAATGCTTTAAAGTCTGCCTTCCATCATGTTCTTCTTAGTCCTGAGGCATTGCAGCCTAGCGCAAGCTTGAAGTCTTTCTGACCCACAGAATAAACTGTGATCTCAAGAGGCCTCTTCTGGTTTTGTGTCATTTGCCTTGTATTATGGAGTTAAAGGCCTGATCTTACGGTCTCCACAGGAAAGACCCGCTCCTGTTCAAAACCTCCTGACTGTGATATTTTGGTATGGCAGCCCCAGCACACTTTAATATAGGCATCAACTCTGCTCTTTTTGAAATTTAATAGAATTTCTTGAATTAATATTTCTGTACTGTTTGTGCTCTGTTGAGGGCCAAGGACAGACAGTTCCAAGATGGGCCATATTGGCATGAAGAGTCTTTTGGGTTAAAAAGTTATCAAAACCCAGCAGATTCAGGAAAAGCCCTTTACCTCCTCCACAACTGCCTAAAATAACAGATAGAGGGCCTGCTCCAGGAAGAGAGCTGTCACCACAGATGACTACATTTACTGTGAACTAGGTACAGTAGACAAGGAGGAACTTAGCAAGACGTGTTTGATCAAAGTCTTCTATGTTTCATTGTGTCTGAGGGGCCCTGCAAACATGTGTTTACCATTTACTGTTGTTCATTCTTCCTGTGAATGCATCCCTACTCTCTTCTCCTTTATTCAGAAAGGCATTTATACATCATTTGGCCTGTCTCTAAAAATTCCATGCCTGTGTAGATTCTCTGTACACACACTATTAAATATGATTTTGCCCTGTTAACATCTCATGTCAATTTGATTCTTGGTCTGGCTAGAAGGCACATGAAGGAAACAGGAATTCTTGTTTCCCAACAGCTACCAGAACAATGTACAGAGATGTTAAATGATCATTGGTTCTTTTATTATAATTTTATAACTTTCAATAGTTACGTTGCTCTTTTACTGAGGAGAAGGATTTCTGAACTCACTCCACCAAACCAGCACGGATGCCTCCCTTACTCTCTCTGCCATCATTCTCTACTGATAATTCTCTACTTATAATTCCCACTGCCACAGAAATATGCTATTACTTTCCCTCTCTAAAACATATATGCAAAAACAATGTAAAGCAAAAGACTTAAAACAAAAACAAAAACTTGTCTTTTTTTTCAAAGTTTATTTATTTTGAGAGAGAGAGAGAGAGAGAGAGAGAGAGAGAGAGAGAGAGAGAGAGAGACAGCACATGTATGAGCAGGGAAGAGGGAAAGAGAATCCCAAGCAGGCTCCACACTGACAGCCTGATGTGGGGCTTGATCTCATGACCTGTGAGATCATGACCTGAGCTCATGACCTGAGCTGAGCTCAAGAGTTAGACACTCAACTGACTGAACCAGCCAGGCTTCCCATAAAAAACTGTCTTGATCCACTTCTTCTATCAGCTTCCATCCTATTTCTTGCTCCCTTTTGGCAAAAATAGCCTGAAAATTTGACCAATAAGGTCTCCAATGCTTGTGTGTCTGCCCTAAACCCACTTCCATCTGGCTTCACTCCCACCACACCTCCTAAACTGCTTTGAGCAAGTTACCAATTATTTCCGTGTTGCTAAATGAAATAAGTCAATTTCAGACATCTTCTTAAGTGATTTGCTAGCAATATTTTACATAACTAATCATGTTTTCATCGGATAGATACCCTACCTTCATTTGACTTCAAGGAAAACACACTCCCTTAATTTTCCTCCCACCTCATTAGTTTTTCCTTCTCAGATTAATGTATTTGCTTCTCTACTTTTTACCTTCCTTTTAGTGTTAGAGCCCCTAGCTGTGCTGTCTGTGTTCTCTTCACTGCTCTACTTACACTCCCTCTCCTAGTAGCCTACTCTTTTTCAAGATTTTGAATCACATATATATGCCTAAAAACATATCACATATATATATCCAACCTAGATCAACGCTCATGAGCCTCGGTCTTATACACCAAGTGCCTGCTTGGCTTTTCTTTTTAGATGTACCTTAAACACTTCAACTTTTGTCATGAACCGATCTGCCAACCCACAACCTGTTCCACCACTGCATCCCATCTTACTTGGTGCCAACACCATCTGTCCTGCTGTTCAAACCCCAAAAACCTTCCTCTTTTTCTCTTATATCCTATATCCGATGTAACATAAATCTGTCTTTCAGTGTATCCAGAAGTCAGTCACTGCTCAGCATTTCCCCTGCTAATTCCTAGTGCCACCTGCCATCATCTTTCACCTAAACAGCAATTATCTCTTAATCCCTTCATCTTCTACCCTTGCCACTCCCACTGATAGGCTGTTCATATCGCAGCAGCCAGAGTGATCATTGTGAGTCAAGGAGGACCCTGTTACTCTCCTAAATTCTGCTCAAAGTCTTCCAGTGGCTCCGCATTTCACTCAGAGGAAAATTCAAAGTCCTTCACAGGCCCATAAAGCCATTGAGAATCTGTTTCATCACCAGCCATCCCACATTTGGTTTTTAACGTCTCTCCTCACTCTGCTCCAGTCACACTGCATCCTTACACTTTCTTTTTTATTTAAATTTTTTAAAAGATTTATTCATTTAAGTAGTCTCCTATACCCCATGTGGGCTTGAACTCACAACCCCAAGTTCAAGAGTTGCATGCTCTTCTGACTGAACCAGTCAGGTGCCCTAACACTTCATAAACCTTCAAATCACACCCCAGCCTTTCCAACTTTGCTCTAGACGTTCCTTCTGCTCCTGGTTCTCTTACCCACATATCAGCGTGACTAACTTCTTCATTTCTTTAAACACTGCTCAGATCTCAGCTTCTCAGTCTGTGCCCCGATCACCCTATTTAACATTGCAACTTGCCACAGTTTCTGCTCCTGACAATCTCAGTATCTTCTTTCTTTGTTCCATGTCTTTCAAATTTATAGTCCTTGTCACCTATAATATATTCTATATATTTACTGCGCTCAATGTATCACCAAAGAATGCAATCTCCGTGAAAGCAGAGACCCTGGTTCTATTCCTGATATACCCCAAAACACCTAAAAAGTGCCTGATTTAACATCGGTGCTCAATAAATATTTGTTGAATAAATAAAAATAAAATGAATAAATCTTATGTAGGAAATGAGGATAAGCTCAGTGCAGCTTCCAGCTGGAAAATGTTAATGATGTCCCGCCACAAACAGAGACATCAGTCAGTATCTTTATTATCATCAACACTTTAGTTTGATTATCTGCCTTATTTCAACACGCAGGTATGAGATTAGAAGTGCTTCCTTTGAGATAACAAAATAGAATTTTCAGGTAGAAAAAGTGTTTAGATAGCACTTAATCACATTTCATGGATAAAGCACAGGAACTCTAGATAAATTCACCTGCTTACACTTTACAAAACAAGACTGTAGGCCCTGACTTAATAGGCTGTCTGCTTGTGTACATAAGCAGAAAGCAAATCTTCAAGAGTTTCAGAATTCCAAATTGGACCAATTAGCAAATGCTTTTGCAAATCTTTCATTCGCAGAAAAAGGTTAAAGTAAATATCATTTCTTATTTGTTTTATATCTTAATGTAGATAACTTTGATTTAGGCAAGCATGCATCATGTATATCACAGATACATACTCTGTCACATTATGTAGCTATTAATACTGCGTAAGTACGTATATATTCAAAACACCACCTGCCTCAAGTAGGAAATACTGGGGCTGATATACCCTCTCAGCTTCACAAGTACATCATTACATGCAGTGCAATTCTGTCTGTACTTTTACAAAGACTTTTTATTAAAGATTAAAAATAAAATAGCACTCAGAATTCAAGAAATCGTTATACAACTTAAAGCTCTTACTTGACTAGGCAAAATTTTATATTAATTTTTATCTTAGAGTTAATCTCCTGTTTGGAGAAATGATGAAACATCTGCAGAGTTTATTCAAAAAAAAAAAAAAACATTTGCCAGGAACTATTATGGCTTGACAAAGTCCTAAATGCTACAGACAGATACATGAGTTATGTATACTTTTTGCTTCTATGAATCTAATCATGAAGTAGAGAAAGTCATACACAAATTGGAAAAAAAATCACAATAAAATGTAGTACGTCTTTTCTCAGGTTGGGTACCTCTTATCACACATACACAGGAAATAAAAATCTGGAAAAAGTATTTGGATGCCAGCGCATTGACTTTTGTGTTGTCCAGGAAGCAAACTCTGAGCTGGAGATCATCAGAGAGCATGTTTCCTAGGACGGCACCCTGGCATTCTCAAATGGCAGGGCGGATGAGGAAGGAGAGGGGGAGGTCAAGCTGCAACGTGATCTCAGCAGAGGTCTCAACCAACTAATGATCAGTTCTGAAGCTCAGATGACCCTACAGAACCCTATACCACCAAGTAAATCCAACACTACACAAGGGCTCCCCTAGGAAGGAGTCTTCAGCAGGACAACTATCTTTAGCCAAGGCAATCCCTGCAGGGGAGGGGGGACTGACTGGCCCAGTTAGCTGTGACTAAGGCAATAAATAAGAAGATGTCATTGTATGCCTGGTAGTAAAAAAGGAATTTCTAAGAAAGGAGAGAAGGGTATTGTAGATAATATCCGTGAGCCTGGCCAGCACATTACATGACGGACTTCATCTCAGGCTGCCATTAACACAATACTGCAGACTGGGTGTCTTAAAATCCCAAGTTAATTTTCCAGTCTTAAGGCTCTGCTGGGTGGGCCCCCATCCTAAGGTTCCAGCAGACGCAGCGGTGACACTGCGGCCCTGGTGATCTCTATATTGCCTTTGAGGTTATTCTTCTCTTTTCAACAAGAATAACTCACATTTGCAAACTAAAAGTTTGATGGTTGACACTTGTAGAATCTAAGAAGTCCACCAGCCTTTCCTCATTTCGTCCCACTTTCTCTGTCCCCTTCACAGTTCAAACTGGCAGTGTCTCTGCTGTCTACTCCCATTTCAATTTCCCGATTCTATGTAGGTATGTATTCTAGGTAGGCTGACATAATGGATCACTCTCATAATGAAGGGATTCTCCAACTACAGCATTGATGTTCTCTTCTCACATCATGGGTAACCTTCACAATGAAGGGATTCTCAACTAGAACATTGATGTTCTCTCCAGAAGAGGCCTCCTCACTTTTTCTACATCGATAGGTTGACAATTTTCCAAATCTTCAAGTTCTGGTTCCCCTTAAGGATTCCTTCTTCATCTGTCCTGTCTTGCATTTTGCCATAACCGTCAGGAGAAACCAAGCCATTAAACACTTGGCTTAAAGATCTTCTGAGCTAAATATATTATTTCACCACTCCCAACTCCTATTCTCCACAAAACACTAGAACACATTATAGGCAAGTTGTTTCCCAATTTTTAAGATTACCTTTCATCTCATTTCTAATAACATGTTTCTCATTTCCATCTGTGACCTCACCATAATGAAATTGTACTTCCATATTTCTACCAATATTCTGTTTGTGGTTATTTACATATTCTCCAAGAAAATGAATGCTTTCTCCCTAGCTTTCCTGTTTTTGCTCTGTCTCTGCCACAATCTGCCTTAATTTCACTATTTCTAACATACACCTCAAAACTGCCCCAACCTCCTCCCATTACACAGTAACAAAGCTGCTTCCACACTGTTAGGTATTTGTTACAGCAAACGACCCAGTTCTTGGTACCTAAATCTGTATTATTCTGCTCAGGCTGCCATAGCACAATACTAAAGAGTGGGCTTGAACAATAGGAAATGATTTTCTCACAGTTCTAGAGGTTAAAAGTCTGAGATTGCAGTGAGCAGTGTGATTAGATCCAGGTGAGAGCTCTCTCTCTCTCTCTCTCTCTCTCTCTCTCTCTCTCTCTCTGTCTACCTGTTTGCTGTGTCCTCACATGATGGAGAGAGAGAGAGTTTTGGTGTCTCCTTCTCTCTTAAAGCACTAGCGCTATCAGGGTAGGACCTCAGTGTTATAAACCCATTTAATGGTTGCTACCTCCTCACAGGTTCTATCTCCCAAGAGCCACATAGGAGGTTAGGGCTTCAATGGGATGGATTTGTAGGGTGGGGCCCAGACCAAATTCAGCAATAGCCTACCTCATAACTCCACTCCATCATACTGATTAGATTTAAGATGGTCCAGAGGAAGTTCAGTTGAGCAGTAGCATAAGAAGAAGTAGCAGAGAGGGGTGCCCAGGTGGCTGTCAGTTAAGCGCCTGGCTTCGGCTCAGGTCATGATCTCACAGTTCGTGGGTTCAAGCCCTGCGTTGGGCTCTGTGCTGACAGCTAGCTCAGAGCCTGGAGCCTGCTTCGGATTCTGTATCTCCCTCTCTCTCTGACTCTCCCTGCTCACTCTGTCTCTCTCTATCTCTCAAAAATAAATAAAAAACAGAAAAAAAATAAAAAAAAAAAAGAAGAAGTAGCAGAGAGAAACAATGTGGAGATGGAGGAACAAAGCAGGATACTGGCTACTGGTGCTTCTCTTGGAGGACTGTAGCTGAGTCTCCAGGAGTTGGGTACTATGCAGAAAAATAAGACTGAACAGATGCTCTATAGGCATAGATAAATTTAAGGCAATCAGTTTCCAGATCTGCAATTTCTCTGAATGTATGCTTTCCAAAGATTAACTTGGCTAGGAATGTGTCTGTGTTTTCAGAAGTCTCCTTTTTCCAACTCCTCTTTTAAAATATCCTTTCCCTCTCTTTACTAAAGAAAGGCAAACCTGTCACCATCTTCCAAAATGCACTGCCCTGGAGTATAAAGCTGCTAAGAGTGAGACCCATGGGAGCAAAACATCAGGGAAACATTTATACTTTACCTAAAGATGGTTTGAATAATCTACCATAGCAGTAGAATTAAGAAAACCAAATGGTTAATAAAAAGAAGTATATTAACTTATTTATTTGAACAAAAAAAAAATTGACCTTTTCTGATGTCAGGTCATCTATTTTGCTGTTGACAATGAGTGCTACATTTCCTGATATTGCTTGTAGGCTGAAAAAGCTGCACTGCACTTCTGATGGTATTTTTTTTATTAAAAATTTTTTAAATATTTGTTTAATCGTGTGAGAGAGAGAGAGAGACAAAGCAGGGTTGGGGGAAGGGCAGAGAGAGAGTGGGAGACACAGAATCGGAAGCAGGCTCCCGGCTCCGAGCTGTCACCACAGACTCGAGTGCAGAGCTCCAACTCACACAGTGTGAGATCACGACCTGAGCTGTTTAAGCAACTGAGCCACCCAGGTGCTCCCAGATCTGATGTTTAGATGTAGATCACGCATGCAATGAAAATATACAGATAGTATATTCTTCGCAAATATTTAGATTTGTAATCAGTTTTAGTGTCAATTTCAAATGCGAGGATACATACGTTTTCAAATTTATTTTAGGAGATGCATGAGCAATATTTAAACACTGCCATATGCCCATGAACTATCTTTCAATCTTCTCTGAAGGATGCTGACATGGTTTCCTGATCTTATATACTTCCTTATGAGCCATAAACCCTTAGCATTGGAGGGAACCTGACCTTTTCTTTTTATATAGTAGTGGGCAATATGGGTTTGTATGTTGAATGTTTAATGGTGCCAGAAAAAAGAGAGCCCAATAACTGCGTTTCCATCATAGGACTAGCCCTACATCAGGGTCAGAGTACTCAAAGGACATTAAGTAGAACTCTCTGCTCCATGCAAAGAATTTAGAAGCACCATTATTCAACTTGCCCTCTTTGACTCCTTGTTCTTTTATTTTCTCCAAGGGTGTTTCCTTCTTCCTCTGTTCTTAATACAGACGTTTTGAAGAAATGTAGCTTAAACTATTGCTCCACCCAGGCGATTTCATCTAGTCTCTATCTGTGCTAAGGATTGCCAAATACATATTTGCAAAAAAGGCTTTGTCCCTAAATTTCAGACATACTAAAACTGAAGAGTCCAAGGCACGCTCAAAATCATTGTGCCTAAAATGAACTTAGAACCTTCTTTCCAGAGTTTTTCTTCTTTGTATTCCCTATTTGCTTAGTATTTCTGATTTCTCTCCAATTTTGTAAATTTGAAATCTGGAATTTCATTCCGGATTCATTCTCGAATCTTCCCTCAGCACTGTATTATATTTAATTAGTTCCCAAATCTTGCCAATTTACATATGATTGTCAAATCCTTTCCCTACCAGTTTCCGAGTTAAGGGGCTCATTATCTCTCTGCTGCAATGATACAATAGCTTCCTCCAATGCCCTTGACATCATTCACTCTGGGACAATCTATCTAAAACTTCAATATTCCTCTGGAGCTCTACTGCTTAAAACAGCATTTTTCTCCATAGCAAATATAGTACTTAAGGTTTTTGAAATGTGCATCTATATCATTAAAAAGGTTTAAATAAGTACCCTCTAAATTACTGTATTACATGTAACTTGTACAACAGATGTCAAAAATAGAAAATTTTAAATCCTATTAGAAATTAAACTAAATAGCATTTCTACCCTCCCAGATTTAAAATGATATTGTCAAAGTAAATGTCAACACTAATTCTCATACTTCCTTTCATACTTAAGGAATCACCTTAAGCACCTGCTGCTATTCACGTCCCTCACTATAGATACCAGTACTTTCCAGAATAAAATCCAAACTTTGTTTTTAGCATGATACTGAAGGTACTCCATGATTTGGGTCTTCAATGGGATTCTAGTTAGACTGAATTTACTGAGATTGCCTACCAACGTAGCTTTATCTTTACTAAATGGGAATTCATCCACAGAAGAAAGTATATCTCCAGACTAAAACCTGGTGGGTGTTTTAAGCAATGCTTGCTGGATGAATGTCAAATGTTTTCTCTGTACGTGCCTTCCGTTTTGAATTATATTCTCTAACAATCTGACAATCTACTCTATTATTAATTGGACTAAAGATTCACAATTATATTGCTTTCGGCTGTTATTTCATTAAACTAATCATTGAAATAAATGAATTTAGGTTGTAGAAATATATTCACTTGATTCTGTTTAATAACAGAAAGATGGTAGTTATGAGGCTAATAAAAATTCTAGTAACAAATAGCCAGTGAAAGATAATAAGATTGTGGGTCTCACACTGCTTTGGGTAAATTATTCTAATTGAGTTTTAGGTAGACATAATGTTTAACCTTATGGACACTGGAGTCAGACTGCCTATATTTAATTAGTTCTTTAGTTTGTCACTGAGTGAGTCTCAGGTCAAATTATTTAATACAAGATGCCTCAGTTTCCTCCCCCCCCAAAATGGTGATAAACATAATACCAATCTCATATAACCTTTAGGAGAATTAAATGAGATTATACAGGTAAATATTCACAATAGCTCAATTTAACATATAAATACATATAAAGTATTAACAGGGCCATAAAATGTCAAGTGTTTATTACATGTTGGCTATCATTATACCTGTAAGATACAACATTAGATTTTAAATCAATTTCTGTCTTGAAAAACAAATTATCAGATTGCACATACCTGGGATAAAAGACTGAGTTTTAGTATTCTGTATATTAGCAAATGAGGGTTTTTAAAACCACTGCTGCAGGAAGGATTTATATTTTCCATCTAATTTTCATGTAAGGTCTTGGTTCAAACTGAGTGCTTTAATAATTGGGTTATAGATTGCCAAGATCCATGTAATCTTTTATTAAAAACATATTCATTACAGATACTTTTTGTGTCAGTAAGGCACTGCTCTAAGCCCCAGCAATTCAGTAAAGAATCTAAATCTCATACTTTAAGGAATTTACAGTAAACAAACAAACATTAACCATAATGTCAGGAAATAACACAAGCCTTGATGAAATTAAATCAGTATTCATATATGGAAATACTGAAAGTGGGGCCTACCTGGGGTCATTTTTAATAAAGTAGTCAGGGAAGACTTCTTAGAGAGGCCATTTTTAAATAGGTCCTGGAATAAAGTGAGAAAGTCTGTTTCATGAATATCCCAGGGAAATCGTTTTGGCAGTAGAGGAAGGAGCAAGTACAAAGGCCCTCGGCAGAAATATACTTGGTAAATTGGAAAGTCAGCAAGAAATCCAGTGAGATTGCAAGTAAGCAAGATGGGTGTTCATGCATATGTCTTTGCAACCATGTGTGACCACACATGCACTATGCCAGAGGTAGAAGGTGAGGTCAGAGAGGGCACAGACAGAACATAAAAGTCCTCAGAGAAAAGCGAGTGTGGTTATCTGCGGAGCATAATGGGAAGTCGCCAGAACAACAGAGCTAAGAAATGCCACGAACTGAGTCACGTGTTAGAAAATACCAGTATGACTGCAAAAAGCTAAAAGGCGAAGCAGGAAGGTAATTTGGTAGGCCGCTGTGGCGTGCTATGTGAGAGATGGCAGAGAGGTAGATTAAGGCATTATGGGAAGACATCTCTGCCCAGGTTGCCATAACAATATATCACAGATATGACTTGTTGAAAAACAGACATCTATGTCCTTGGCAGTTCTACTGCAGAGGTCTGAGATCAGGGTGCTGGTGGATCAGGTTCCAGTAAGCTCTTTTCCTGGACTGCATCTAGAAAGATGCTTTCTCACTGTGTCCTCATGTGACAGGAAAACAAAGAGATCTCTTCTTCTTAAGGCCACCACGAAAGCCCTGCCCTTATAACTTAATGTAACCCTAAATATCTCCTAACAGCCTCCTCTCTCAGTAGCATCACATTAAGGGTTAGGGCTTTCGTCATCTGAATTGGGAAGTGGGAGGAATGCTAACATTCAGCGCACAACAGAAAAGTTGGAGAGAACTGTTACATGTTACAAATATACTGAAGGTACTTTTCGATGAAGTAATCAAAAGAAAGGACCCTGACAGATCTATGTCTAACAAAGCTTTGGTCTGAGCAACTGTATAAATACTCAGGCCATAAATGGAGATGTTCAAGACTGGTGCAGAAGCAAGTTTAGTGAGAAATCGAGAGTTGTGTTGGTGACACGTTAAGTTTGAGTTTCCACTTGGACATCCAAGTTGAGACAACTGTAGGCAGAAGCTCAGGGGAAAGGTTGGTAAATAAGAAGCGTGGAGAACAAAGTTGGAAGTAAAATCTGTTGTACAGTAAGACTAAGGCTTATTTTAATTTTCTTCGTGCATCTTGATTCACATAGCATGAAATCAGATTTTGTTTTTTTCATGGATGACCTTTACAGTGGACATAGAAGAGGTACCATGAAAGCCCTTTAAGAATAGCCGATTTTATAATATTTGTTATAACTTGAACAAGAGCATGCTATTTAGTTTGGCCAATAAAGAGACATCAAAGTACCTTTTGTAAATGCAGAATTGTTCTTTTGTCATACTATCCTATAACATAAGATTTTGGTCCAGCTTAGTAAGCTTCATTTATTTTGCACCAAATTTACAAAAAAAACAAATAAATAGCAATTCTGTAAGACCATTAATATGTCAAATCCAAAGGAAAAGAATGTTTGATGTATAAGCAGTCAGAGATGAGAAGGCCTTGCTTAATCAAAAACTTCCTGTTAATCAAGACTAATAGTGAAGAGAGTAATAAATAATCTCTGACATAGCAAAAGCAGTCACATTTAACTGGAAGATAGATTTTACATATGGTTGATGCGATAGAACTATCAAGCTAACAAGAGCCCTTGGGGCCAGTTTGAATATTCATTAATCACCCCTACTTTGGATTTAACTTAGAATAAAACTGTCAATGAACAAATGGGCTTTTGTAGAAAAGGTGATAAACAAAATCCAATGAATTGGCAAATTGGAAAGTCTTGAAAGAGAATAAATGCTGTAAGATTAAGAACTGAATAGAAGCCTTGAGCTCAGCTCTCTGCAGGGAACACAAAAGCTTCTCACTAAATCAGGTAGCTTTGGAGAACATTGTTTTTTAATGGTTTTTCAAAAAGAAACATCTGCCATGGTAAGAATATATTTTAAGAAAAAAATTTGAAGAAGGCTTAAACTTTTTAATTCTCTTATTTTCTACAGCACATTGAAAAGACAGACATAAATAAATGGATTATTTTTCAGTTCAGAAATCACTAATCTCATTTCCTGGATGAGAATATTTATCCAAAATGTACAAATAGGTGGTTTTTCTCCAAAGGCAGAGCAATAAGAACCATGATTAATGCAAGGGGGCAGAATTGGCACAGGCAGAAGTTGGGGTAGTGATCCCAACTAAAATGTCTAGGGGGACAAAATTGGTTAACAAATAATCAAATACCTCTGTATAAAAACAAAGCAAACTTAACAAAATCAAACAAGCAAAAAACCAAAATGTTATCTATACCAACACTCTTCCACAATGCTGAATGGAAGGTGACATTCTTAGTGACAAGTGACAAGAAAGCTGGAGAGGTCAATGTCCCAACTCCCAACTCAAGAAGGAGCAGGTTCTTGTCATCTGGGAAGAAGACTGTAGTTTGGATTCATCTCTAAAATGTTCTAACACAAGAGCCACCTGGATCTTTTTACGTGAGATTTCCCAGTTCTTTGAATGTTGGTCACAAATTAAGAAGTGTTTAAATACTGCATAAGCCAGTGTAGTTTATTTGTGGGTCAAATAAACTATGATTCTTGACTGAATCAGCTGAATGGGGTTCCTTTCTTTCAACCAAAGATTTAGGGGGTAAAACTGACCACAGCAGAATATGAAAACTATTATGTATACATGTCTACAGAGAGTATACACAGGCTTCTGTTTGTATTGTATGATCTGATATATAAAACTGACCAAAGCAAATAATAATTACCAGAGTGCTTTTAGATTCATAAAATGTTAGACCTTCAATAGACCTTAAATTTAGTAGAACTGAAGGTTTAGTATTATGTGAATTTTTCTTTAAAAAGGTATGTTTCTTTAAAACAAATCAGTTTTATCAAGAAGATTGTGGTTTATATATGCAATGGAGTACTACTTGGCAATGAGAAAGAATGAAATCTGGCCATTTGTAGCAATGTGGATGAACTGGATGGAGGGTGTTATGCTAAGTGAAATTAGTCAGGCAGAGAAAGAGAGATACCATATGTTTTCACTCATGCGGATCAAGAGAAACTTAACAAAAGACCATGGGGAGGGGAAGGGGGAAAAAAGTTACAGAGAGGGAGGGAGTCAAACCGTAAGACTCTTAAATACTGAGAACAAACTGAGGGTTGATGGGGGTGGGAGAGAGGGGAAAGTAGGTGATGACATTGAGGAGGGCATTTATTGGGATGAGCACTGGCTGTTGTATGGAAACCAATTTGACAATAAACTATATTATAAAACAACAAAAAGGAAGATGTCATCTATTGGTATAAAACCTTAAGTCTAAAATCAGAGCCCTAAGGTGAACATCAAAATCTACTATATCATTTATGTGTTTCCAAGTACCTACCAAAGTACAAATAGGTAAACTATATGATAATAAAATATGATTCCACCTGAAAAAAAATCAGTGTTTATCATAAACAAAATGTGCAAACAGGAGAGTGAATAAAATAAAGTGTATAGTTTAATGTAATGATTATAAAGTGAACATAACTCAGCCCAAGAAATAGAATATTTGTTTGTACTGTGGAAGCCCCTATTTTATCCATTCCCTATAAAAACCCTGTTCCTACACTAGTAAAAACAATTTTTTTAACATTATCATAATTTTAATAATAATTTCCCGGTTTGCTTTTTTTTTTAAGTGATAAATTACATTTATTAAGTCCTTATGTGCCAGACTCTATGTGCAGCATTTTACATGCATTGATTTGATATTCATTTTCACTTGTTTGATTTTATGTTTTTTTGTTTTCTAATTCTTATAACATTCTTTTTTTATTCTTTTTTTTTCCATAATATTTTATTGTCAAATTGTTTTCCATACAACACCCAGTGCTCTTCCCCTCAAGTGCCCTCCACCATCACCACCACCTGTCTTCCCCCCTACCCCCTCCCCCCCAACCCTCAGTTCATTCTCAGCTTTCAATAGTCTCTCAAGTTCTGCATCCCTCTCTCTCCCCAACTCTCTCTCCCTCCT